>NC_058523.1:363504280-363838447 GCF_904849725.1 Hordeum vulgare subsp. vulgare
TCTAGTAACAACAATACTAATGCTAAATCTAATGATGTTATTTCTAGTAGCTCTATTGATTCCACTAATGATTCTCTTAGCCAAGTTACGCTTGAGCAAGAAAATTATTTATTTAATGGAATCATAGAGAGAGGTGTCTTCAAGAGTCTTGCAGGAAGTAAGCAATTTGATGACATTGTACACAAGCAAGGAGGACACCAGAACAAACAAGGTATTGGCTAGTTCAATGCCAACGGAGTTGAATGGGTAGAAAGTCAATACCGCAATCTGAAGTTTGTTCCCGAAAAATTGCCACATTTTGCACTAGTCGGTGCAACCAAGTTTTTACTTCAGTTTCATCGAGTTGGGAAATAATGTTGTAACAGTTGGATATTTGGAGATGCATATATATACTCCTCCACCTACCTCTCATTCATAGGCGACGGAGTGAGAACGAACCAACAATTGTCCCATCCATTTTCTCATAGGGAGCCACCTACTAATGTGTTGAGATGAGGATATCCATTCCTATCATATGAATCTTGATTTCTAGCCTCCCCAAGTTGCTTTGCACCCACTCAATCTCTTCTACCCAAGCGAAATCAGTGAGAGAGTGATTGATTGTTGAGGATACTATCTTTCAAGGCACAACAACAAGGAGTTCATAATACTACCACATGTATTACCTTTTGGAGGGTGGTGTCTCCTAGATTGGTTAGGTGTCGCTTGGGTGCCTCCGACTTCATGTGGAGTTGAGCCAAGAAGTTTGTAAGGGTAAGGAGATCGCCTACTTCGTGAATATCTACCACGAATGAAGCTAGTCCTTCGTGGACGTAATCCAAGGTGGACTAAACAAGGTTGCTTCTCCATGGAATCTTCATGGGTTGAGCCCTCCGTGGGTTGAAGTCTCCATCAACTTGGATGTACGATAGCACCACCTATGGTAACCGCGCCAAAAATCACTACGTCAATCTTTGTGTTTGATCTTCCTATCCCTACCCTCTACTTACATATGCATGTCTTTACTTTCCGCTGCTATACTCTTG
The DNA here is from genome assembly GCF_904849725.1 of Hordeum vulgare subsp. vulgare. Lineage (NCBI taxonomy): Eukaryota > Viridiplantae > Streptophyta > Magnoliopsida > Poales > Poaceae > Hordeum > Hordeum vulgare. The sequence continues at coordinate 363,505,306 of NC_058523.1, forward strand.
TACTTGCATGTGTAGGGTGTGATTTACTTGCTACAATTGCGAAAACTTTCCCACAACTAAAATTGGGAAAATGATCAATTTTTATTTTGTCAAGTAGTCTAATAACCCCCCTATAGACATACTCCGGGTCCTATAAGTGGTCTCAGAGCTTTGGTCTACATTGCATTAGTTTCACAACCTAGAAGAGTATGGCGTCTAGTTTGGGGAATTACCAGCGTAGACGTCTATATTTTTATGGTACAAATTTGATAGTTGGAAGCATAAAATGAAAATGCATATTATTGGTCATAACCGCACCGTTTGGGCTGTTGTTCAAGTTCGATTGCAAGGTGAATTCTTTGCTGATGGAAGGGAACCATATCGTGGAGCGACCGCGGAAGAATTAACGATGTTGCAATACAATGCTCAAGCTTGCGATGTTCTAGTCAACCGCGGAAGCTTGTAAGCCTCTGATGAGTAGTTTCATAATTTCAGTAGTTTGCTCTTCGGTTAAGGTTGTACTAAACTATGTAAGGGTGTGCATGAACCATGGTGTATATATAGCAGTTGCTTGTTACCATGCTGTTCGGATATTCATTTCCGCATTCCGTGTGTTCAGTACATTCTTAATCCATAGCTAGTATTGATATGATATTGGTCTAAGCTATGAGTTTGCTTGTCAGGATGGTGTTCACCAGGTTGAACTGTGCCCCTGGTCATGAGCAAGGCGAGGGTAGTCAAGCGTCGTAGGAAGACCTGCCTAACCCGCCCTCTCTGGCTGAAGTGATGCTTGAGGCAGAGAGAAACAAAAGGGAGACCAACCGACTGTTAGAGCGTATTGAGCAGAATACAGCTCGTTAGCCTAGGAATGCTGCAGTGTCCCTCAACAACTTTGTGAAGCTAAATCCTCCAAAGTTTCATCATTCCGTCGATCCCCTCGACGCTGATGACTGGCTGTGCAGCATCTCACGGAAGATTCGCTCTGTGAATGTGTCTGAGGCCGACAAGGTGACCTTTGAGGCGTATTTCCTGGAAGGACCCGCCAATCTGTGGTGGGAGAACTTTGAAGCTATGCGTACCGCTGAACCAGTGGCCACATGGGCAGACTTCAGTGCAGCCTTTCGTCTGCACCACATTCCAGAGGGTCTGATGGACAAAAAGAGAGGAGTTTTGTGCCTTCACTCAGGGCAAGTTGACTGTGGATGCCTATAGCCGCGAGTTCGGTAACCTCGCCCGCTATGCAACACAGGAGGTGTCTACTGACGCCAAGAAGCAAGCAAGGTTCTGTAAGGGTGTGAGACCTGAGCTTCGTCATGATCTGCGCCTCCACGAGTGTGCAAGCTTTCAAGCCCTGGTCAACAAGGCGATCAGTGCCGAGACTGGTCATACTGACTTCGAAGCCACAAGGAAGCACTCCCATGACTTTGGCTCGTCCTCTGGTTCCGCGTTCCCAAAACGCAGGCTGTGGGTTCTGAACAGTTCTCTGTCGCCAAGATACACTCTGAGGCCATCCTACGTGGCGCCTCAGACGAATCAGGCCAACCCTCCAGGAAAGACTTATGGTGGTCCAGCTAGCAATGCTGCACCACGTGCGAACCAAGTGATATGCTACAAGTGTGGAGAACCAGGGCACTACTCCCGTGAGTGTCCTCAAAATGTGGGTGCCAAGCAACCCGGAAAGTCCGTCGGGCAAGCCAAGTCGGGCAAAGGTTACTATGTGAAGCCAACTCCTACACGTGGCCGTGTGAACTATGTGTCAGCAGAAGAAGCTGTAGAGGATCCCGACGTCATGCTGGGTACGCTTCTTGTTAATCATCACTCAGCGTCCGTTCTCTTTGACACTGAGTCTTCTCATTCCTTCATTTCAGAAAGTTACGCACAGTTGCATAACATGTCATTTTGTGATATCCCAATTCCATTGGTTGTCCAAACTCCTGGTAGTAAGTGGCAAACCTCTAGGATAACCTATGACAATGAAATTCTAGTAGACAGGCTAGTTTTTCTAGCCTCATTGATAGCCTTGAAATCTTCGGATATTAATATCATCTTGGGCATGGACTGGATGTCAGCTCACTATGCCAAGATTGATACTCATTCTAGAAATGTCCAGCTTACCCATCCCTCGGGTGAGATAGTAAATGTCTCTACTCGAGTTGCCAAATGCCAACTCTATTCCCTAAATGCCAACCCTCTTCCGGAACTTGAAGACATTCCGGTAGTCCGTGACTTCCCGGATGTTTTTCCAGAGGAACTGCGAGGCATTCCACTTGACAGAGATGTACAGTTTGTGATTGATCTTGTTCTGGGAACTGTCCCAATAGCCAGAAGACCATATAAGATGGCACCCCTGCAGCTAGCCGAACTTAAGAAGCAACTAGATGAGGCCTTGAATAAAGGTTTCATTCGTCCTAGCTCTTCTCCTTGGGCTTGCCCCGTCCACTTCGTCAAGAAGAAAGACGGAACGGATCGGATGGTTGTAGATTACCGACCAGTTAATCTGGTCACCATAAAGAACAAGTATCCGCTCCCCAGGATCAACGACCTGTACGATCAGCTTGCTGGATCCTCAGTCTTCTCCAAAATGGATTTGAGGTTGGGATAAAATCAAATCAAGACCAAGAACGGGGACATTCCAAAAACTGCTTTTGTTACTCGATATGGCCAATACGAGTACACCGTCATGTCCTTCGGTTTAACCAATGCCCCAGCCACCTTCTCTCGTTTGATGAACTCAATCTTCATGGAGTATTTGGATAAATTTGTCGTGGTATACCTCGATGGTATACTCATCTACTCGAAGAACGAACAAGAACATGCCGAGCATCTAAGGCTGGTATTGATGAAACTTCCAGAGCACCGCCTTTATGCCAAGTTTTCAAAATGTGAATTTTGGTTACCAGAAGTGACCTATCTAGGTCATGTAATCTCTGGTAAGGGTATTGCTGTCAATCCCGAGAGAGTTCAAGCTGTCCTTGATTGGACTCAACCTGAATCGGTTAAGCAAGTTAGGAGTTTTCTTGGTCTAGCGAGCTATTGTCGCCGCTTTGTCGAGAATTTCTCCAAGGTTGCAAAGCCTCTAACTGAACTCCTCAAGAAGGATAAAAAGTTCGAGTGGACACCACAGTGTGAGCATAGTTTTCAGGAACTGAAAAGACGCCTGACTTCCGCACCTGTGTTGCTACCACGATTTTTCTAAGGACTTTGTTATCTATTGCGATGCCTCGCGACAAGGATTAGGTTGCATTCTCATGCAAGATCGTCATGTGATCGCATACGCATCTCGACAGTTGCGTCCACATGAGGATAATTATCTCACACATGACCTTGAGCTTGCAGCTGTGGTCCATGCACTAAAAACCTGGCGACATTACCTTCTGGGTAATCGTTGCGAAATATTCACTGATCACCAAAGTCTGAAATATATCTTCACCCAGCCGGATTTGAATCTCAGGCAAAGATGGTGGGTTGAGTTGATCTCGGATTACGACTTAGGGATAACTTACACCCCGGGGAAGGCCAATGTTATGGCCGATTCACTAAGTCGTAAATCTTATTGTAACAATTTGATGCTACAACAAGGTCAACCACATCTCTACGAGGACTTTTGGAAGTTGAATCATCATATTGTTCCTCAAGGATTCCTTTCAACCCTGGTGGCGAAGCCTACTCTTAAGGATCAAATCATAGCCGTGCAGGCCTATGATAAGGGTATATCCCGGATCAAGGAGAATATTGCTAGCGGCAACGCTAGGGATTTCTCCATCAATGAGAAAGGTGTTGTGTTCTTTCACAACCGTTTAGTGGTTCCCAAGAGCAAACGTCTGCGGCAATTGATCCTTAAGGAGGCTCATGATTCTCCTCTCACCATTCATCCCGGTAGTACTAAGATGTATCAGGACCTATGCCAGAGGTTCTGGTGGACTAGGATGAAGAGAGAAATTGATGAGTTCGTTGCTAACTGCGACGTTTGTCGTCGAGTTAAGGCAGAATATCAAAGGCCTGCTGGCACCCTTCAGCCTCTAGCTATTCCTGAATGGAAATGGGATAAAGTTAGCATGGATTTCATTACCGGATTTCCCAAGACCAAGAAAGGAAATAATGCTATCTTTGTGGTCATTGACCGTCTTTCCAAAGTGGCTCAATTTCTTCCTGTTCGTGAGAGTATTACAGCTAGCCAGCTAGCAGAGTTATATATCTCCCGAATAGTGTCTCTTCATGGTGTCTCCTTGGAGATTAACTCGGACCGTGGGAGTATCTTTCCTTCTCGCTTCTGGGAAAGTTTTCAGAATGCCATGGGGACTCACTTATCTTTTAGCACTGCTTTCAATCCCCAATCAAGTGGTCAAGTAGAAAGAGTGAATCAAATCCTAGAAGATATGCTCCGAGCTTGTGTTATATCGTTCGGTATGAATTGGGAGAAGTCCCTTCCATTCGCCGAATTCGCTTGTAACAATAGTTATCAATCAAGCTTGGGCAAAGCGCCTTTTGAAGTTCTCTATGGACAAAGATGTCGAACACCTCTTAATTGGTTAGAAACCGGAGAGAGGCAACTCTTTGGCCCGGACATGATCCAGGATGCAGAAGAGTAGGTTCGCATCATTCGTGAAAAGTTGAAAACAGCCCAGTCTCGTCAAAAGAGCCAATATGATTGTCATCATAAGGCTGTGACCTTTGAAGTTGACGAGAAGGCTTACCTTCGGGTTACACCTTTGAAGGGTACCCATCGTTTCGGTATGAAGGGCAAGTTGGCTCCTCGTTACGTTGGTACTTTTCGCATTCTTGCCAAACGAGGAGAAGTTGCCTACCAGTTGGAACTTCCTCTGCATCTTTCCAAGGTTCATGATGTCTTCCACGTCTCGCAACTCAGGCGTTGCTTTTCGGATCCTATCCGTGAAATGGACCACGAAACGCTTGATCTCCAAGATAACCTTTCATACCGAGAATACCCCGTGCGTATTCTTGATCAAGCTGAGCGTACCACTCGACGTCGAAACCTCAAGTTTCTTAAATTTCAATTGTCAAATCATTCTGAAAAGGAGGAAACTTGGGAAAGAGAGGATCATCTCCGACTTGAGTATCCTGCGTTATTCCCGACGACTTCTAAATCTCGGGACGAGATTCTTTTGAGTGGGGGTGAGTTGTCACATCCCTGGCACCTTAAGCAAGTTAGCTTGTGCTCATGTTTTCTTTGCATTGCATCTAGGAATTTCTCAACAAGAACAAAGCCAATGATGAAGGAAATTGCTAAAACCCTAGCCACTTCTCAAAATGAGGGAAAATTCAAACTAGTTAAAATCAATGAACCCAAAATGGCCTCAAGAAAAGTTCAATCTTTCTGATAAATCATGAAAGTAAATGAGCAATGAAGAAAACCATTTTCTTGACACATTAAGCATTTTAAATAAATGCAAAAAGGTACTAGTTTCAAGTTTTAAATTTGAAATCTGAAACTTTAAACTTTCAAAAATGTTGAAAACTTTGGGAATGGTTGGAAATATTCCAACAAATATTCTCGTGTGTTTAACATAGTTTTTACAAACTATTTGGGAGTTGAAATAAATAGAAAATCAATGAAATAGCAGAACAGAAATAAAACAGAAAGAAACGAGAAAAAAGTTACCTGTCGCCTAACAGGCCCAGCCCAACCCCTCCTGTCGTCTTCCTCCTCGCCAGTAGGAGCAGGAGGTGGCCGCCGCGTCGCCGAGCGCCTCCACGCAGCTCCCTGGCTGCCTGGCTGCCGCTTCGTGCTGGCAAGCATGGGGATAAGCTCCCCGAGCCCGTCCCTATCCATCCCCGTGCCCATTCTCCCCCTCTGCCCCGTTTCCTTCTGCCGCCATTGGAGCCCGAGCAGAGCTCGAGCTCGCCATCGTTCTAGCCTCCCCTCCTTCCTTCTGAGCCGCGCATTAGCTCCGCCGCAACTCCCTGAAGCTCCCTAGCCACGAGCCCGACGCCCAGATGCAGTGAAACGACGAGAAGCAGTCGTCTTCTTCCTCGGGTCACCGAAGATCGTCGCCGAAATTCTCCCTCTCCAGGCCGTCCCCGAGCAAACTAGCGCCACCACTGCACTCCTCGTGAGCTTGCGCTTCTTGCCCCCAAGATCTCCTTGTCGATCCCCTCCTCTAGGCCTAGTTCCATCAGAGCCCGACGAGATCCGCCGCTGCAGCTCGTTGCCGGTGGCCCTCCGGTGACCGGCTCATCCTTCTGAGGGCACCAGCAGCTTCAGGCCGTCGTGTAGATGCCGTAGGAGCTAAGTCCCGTGCGCAACTCCCTCTGTATCGATGACCCCGATGACGCCCGAACCTTGGCCGCCGCCAAGTTCGTCGTCGGCGTCATCTCCGGCCAGACCAGCCGCGGCTAAGTGCAGAAATGGAACCGCGGGAGAAGTGTCGTTCTTCTGGTGCTCTCCACGCAGCGTTTGGCCCCCTGTGCGCCGTTTCGGAGCCCCTCCGACGTACTGGTGCTCGCCGGAGGCTCCCCGCCGGCGAGGGCGACCTCGCCGTCGGTGGATCTCAGCTGGCCTGAGCCACTGACGAGTGGGGCCAGCCTCTGGGAGTTTAGGATTAAAGAAAATAAAATTAATTAATTTAATAAGTCACTGACATGTGGGTCCAGTAAGATTAATCAGCTAATTAAGTTTAATCTTAATCTAAAACTGACCAAAGACACTGACCAGTGGGTCCCACTGGTCAAGTTTGACTTCCAACGGCCTGTTGGACCTGCTGATGTCATGCTGATGCAGTAAAAGTATTTTCCAGTATAAAAATAATTCCAGAAATGTTTAAAACTTCAAAAATTCATAGAAATTAATCTGTAACTCCAATAAAAATAATTTATATATGAAAAAGTATCAGAAAAATTCAGGGAATCTGAATATGGTACTTTCAATCATGTTTGAAAATGTTACAGAACCCAAACATGTAGATTAATGAATAAGTCAATTCTTATAAATACTTTATAAATGGAATATGGAAAGTATTTAAAATTCTTTTTGTTTGACATGATCACACACTGTTCTAAATACAAACTAGCAACCTAACATGTCATTACATGCATGTTAACATCAAGTTGATCTGAGCATCAGGTCGAATCAATTAAAATGGTATCCGAGAATACCTCGTTTGAAGTGATATTTGAATTTGATTCAAATCAACTTCAAACCTAATATATGCTAACTATATTAGTTTGTCACCTCGCATTATCATGCCATGCTCATGCATCATCTTGATTGCATATGCTTGATATTGATTGTTGTCATTCCCTTTCGTAGTTTCCGCTCCCCCGGATTCCACCGAATATCCGTCTGACGGATATTGTCCCTCCTCTGAGCAACAAGGCAAGCAACCATTTTGATCATCCCGATAAATCCCATGTTCTTGCACCTGCACTTACTTATTGCATTAGGATCAAATGCTTCAACTTCTTTTGCCACGTTAGTTGAACCCACTTCCTTTGCATGACCTATCCTTGACACAGTAAATAGCCGAACCTTGCAACCTAGCATACCTGGTAGTTGCTTGAGCCATGATGTGTCTTATCCTGCTATGCATGCTATGCTTAGAGTTGTGTATGGTCTGTCATCTGGGAGATGAACAGAATTGTGAGAATGTGTTCGGTAAGCCAAGGTTGTGTGTTGAACTTGATTTGGTAAAGGTACCGGTGAAAGGCTGTGTAGGAGTACATGGAGGGTTGTTTCATTGGAACTATCCTTAGGAACTGAGTTCCGTGTATGTAATCCAACACTAGATACTACCACATGTTGGGATACTTAATTGACCCTCTCGACTTATTAATCGCTTAGTACTCGATCCAGGAGTTGCAAGTAGTTTCTCGTGTTTATAGTAATGTTGGAGGCTGTGCATGGTGCTGATCTGAGAGGTGGGCTATGATGCGGTAGGCAGTGGCACGGTGTACCAAGTGGCACCCGGATGATGGGCTTGGGAACCCTGCGCACATCGTTTGAGGCCGTGGTGGAAACCTCGGCCGGACTTCCGTACGGGTTACTCTCAGATAGGCGATAAACCTGGACTAGGTACTAGTGTGGTTAACAGTCGTGGCCGACTCCCTCACTAGGCTTCCGCTTGAAGTTTGCCGAGGTGCATGACGTGCACATGGCGATAAGTGGCGAGAGCGTGTGTGACGAAGTACACCCTTGCAGGGTTATGATCTATTCGAATAGCCGCGTCCGCGGATATGGACTACTTGGAGACATATGTTGTTCATAGATAACTTAAATGGCTACTCATAAAATTGTCAAGATAAGCGTGAGTGTCGTGGACGGCATTTCCGTATGGAGACGGAATGATTCAATGATGGTGTATTGTTGTGGTGTTAGTGGACTCGTGTGCGAGAAATCAGGTTGTAAAAATTATTTAAAAATGCAAGTTGTTTAGCCACGAGTCAAATGCTGGCTTTCCGCATGAAACCCCACCATACCTTCTTGATACTTTGCATGAGTAGATGGTTATCCTAAAGTCTTTCTGAGTACCTTCGTACTCATGTTTGCTTATTAAATGTTGAAGAGGTTGCTAATGACCCTAATGGAGGGTTCTTCGTAGACATCAACGACGACGAGTAGCTGGTGTCCCAGCTACGATCTGGCCCTACGTTGGGTCTGTAGTATAGTCAGGCCATGTGCCTTCTAATTGCACCTGTCTGTACTCAGACAGCTTTAAACTCTTCCACTGGCTAGTAACTGAATGACTGCTATTATGGGTCCTGAGACCCTTAATGTGTAATATTATGTGTGTGGCTTTTCTGAGCCTCTTAAATAAAGCTTGTATGTTTATGGTTATGTTGTGATGCCATCGATGTATCTATACATATCGGTATGCCATGCATACGTGTGTCGTACTTGATATGTATGGGGTTCGATTACCTAGTCGTGAACCTTAGTAGCACTCCTTACAAGGAAAGGCCCCTTTGTGATCCAATGAGCCTTGGTAGTTCGCTACTGCTCCGGACACATTGGTTGACCGGCATGTGTCCTTCTTAGCTGCTGTGTCTGTCCCCTTTGGGGAAATGTCACGCGATGTAATGGAGTCCTTGTAGCTTGCTACGACTGGTCTACACTCGCTGGTGACCGAGACCTGCTTGTTGGGTCATGTATGCCTGTTCTTGTGCGGTACCGCCACTTTGGTTTATGACTAGACTTTTCGATCCGGGTTCTTTGTCATTGGAATGCTAGCGACACTATTGCATACGTGAGTCAAAAGACGCAAACGGTCCCGGCTAAGGTAAGGCTGCAGCCGTGGAGTTAACTGTGCGTGAGACCGCAAAGATATGCGATGTGTTACAGGCTGGATTCCTATGACTTAGGATCGGTGTCCCGACACTAGATTTATGATTCTTGCAATGGGAGAAGTGCTTGGTTTTGGGTTCATACCGTGTGGTGACCTTTCCCAGTGACAGAAGGGGAAGCAAGGGACGCATCGTGTTGTTGCCATCAAGGGTAACAATATGGATTTTATCGTAGATATGAGATTGTCCATCTACATCATGTCATCTTGCTTAAGGCGTTACTATGTTCTTTTGGACTTAGTACACTAGATGCATGCTGGATAGCGGTCGACGTGTGGAGTAATAGTAGTAGATGCAGAAAGTATTGGTCTACTTGTTTTGGACGTGATGCCTATAGATATAATCATTGCCATAGATAATGTCACAACTTTGCGCGGTTCTATCAATTGCTCGACAGTAATTCGTTTACCCACCGTCTACTTGCTTTCATGAGAGAAGCCACTAGTGAACACTACGGCCCTCGGGTCTATTTACAACTATCGTTTCCACTTTCACTTTTACTTTGCTTCGTCTACTTTTTGCTTTCAGTTCTCACTTTGCAAATAATCTATAAGGGATTGACAACCCCTTCATAGCGTTGGGTGCAAGCTCTTTGTGTTTGTGCATGTACTTGTGACTTGACGAAATCCTTCCACTGGATTGATACCTTGGAAATACTTTTCCACAGGTGCAGTAAAAATGAGGGAAATACTTACCGCCACTGTGCTACATCACCCTTTCCGCTTTGAGGCAACACCAACGCAAGGCTCCAAGGCCACGGGGAGATCCTTTGCATATTTGCCAAGGAAGTCCCTAAAGACATAGCCGTAGAAGAAGGATTCATGGCGCCGTTGCTGAGGAGTATCAGTACAAGAATAGTCTCCCGTCAACACGCTTGTTTCTGGCACCGTTGGAAGATCTTTTGTGGTAGTAGAAGTCACCATGGTTGTGGCCACCCCGGTGCCACGCAGGCCTGGAAACTTTGTCCATTGCGTCGACCAAACTCTGATTAATCACTCTCCACTGCTTGCTCAATCACTCACACTCACGAGCGTCTTGGAGCATCAGAAACAGGTTCTGTCTATAGACTTTGGGTGGTTCTAGAGCTCAAATGGGTTGGGTTGGGGTATGATAGGATGTCTGGGAGGATCAGCATAGAAAAGACTCTAAGCTGGCAAAGTTTGGCAAGGTTTGAAGATCAAATGAATATAGTTCCTTTGAAAACCATCTTTCTGGTCCAGAACATAAATGAGCTCCTAGCACTCAATTGCAAGCTTTGCTAAAAGTGAGACTTGGTGGGGAAGTGTCATTTGTTTGTGCACACATGCCCAAAAATTTGTAGCTCCATTGTGCACTCCTAGCTAGCACTTCCTTCACAAGGGTTCGGTTTTAGCAGAAACTTAGCAGAGTTTTCCTGCTCAAAATTTGTATTGGACCATTGGATGTTTTTACATATTGGAACTATATATGATCCCTAGTAACTATAGGAATTTATTGGGAATTTTCTAAAAAGGAATCATGGGGTTGCTTCACAAAGGGACAACTCTGGTCAGAAAAGAAATAATTATTCGGGTCAAAATTCTCCATTGGACAAAGAAATATTTTTGAATATTTTGAAATCATATGGTATTGAGAAGATGTTGTAAAAGTTTTGGGACTTAAAGCTCATCCTAGCTATAGGTTGTTCCACAACCCATAGTGATGCCACAATTCCCAAAACAGAAATACAATTATTTGGAGGAATAAGATATTGCAAATAAATCACAAAAAGGTTTTTGGCAAGTTGTGAAAGATCTTGAGTTGCTTGGGGGCAAGAAATCAGGGGCTTAGAACCCATCTTGGTTGAAATGGTTTGAAAATCCATCAACTTGCACAGCTGACAACATGCGATCCTCGTACCAGGTCTTAAGCTCTCGTTCAGCTATGAAAGCCTTGTTTACAAGCGTATGGAAGTCTGGAAAGTCGAGCATGTAGAGCTGACAACGGAGGGTATGATTTAGACCTCCTAGGATGAGGTCAACGTTCCTGTCCTCAGTGGATACATCATTAGTGGAGTATCGTGCCAGATTGTTGAACTAATTAAGGTACTCGGCCATAGTCATGCCTCCTTGTGTAAGGGCCAGGAATCCTCTCTACTTTACATTCATTATGCTTGTAGGGATATGATACTTGCGAAATGCTTCCTTGAATCTTTCCCACGTAATTTCTTCTCCACGCGTCCATGCTGCCTTTGCATTGTCCCACCTATAGCTGTCGGCCGTTCAAGATAGTGTGTAGAAAAAGGAACCTTATCTGCCTCATCACAACGGGCTATGTCTAGTTTCTTCTCCAAAGTCTTGAGCCAGCCATCAGCTTCAATTGGGTCTGCTGCTTGGCCAAAATTGTGAGGTTTGGTACGCTGGAAGTGTGAGAATTTGGACCGTGCCCCGTTGTTGTTGTTCTGGCCTACCATGGCCAACATACTTCTCAGAAATTCCATAAGGTCCTGGTTTCTATTTTCCTCAAACATTCACATAATCTGTTCAATGGTGGGTGCTTGAGGTGGTGGAGGTGGTAGATCTTCGGGAGGTTGTCCTGCCTGCCTGGCGGATCGACGGACGGGGGCTCCATCGTTGCCATGGCTACAACTTCCCTTCATCCTAAATTATTGTTCCCATTGCAAAACACCGAATCGATAAGCAACATACATAAGGGAAAGCATGGTCGTAAAACACCAAGAAAAAGTTTGCACGGTAAAGCGAATAAACAACAACATAATTATACAACAAGACTCAACATTATTCATGACAAGCTAGTAGGGGAAATATCATGACTGGACTGCTCATACGGCAGTTGACATATGCAACGATGCATGCTCGGCAACTCCAACCTCGAATCTAGTGGCGCGGATGGCACGGGCTGTGAAAGATCGAAGACTCCTCATCGTCAGATCCTGAGTGAGAGTCGGAACTGATGATCTTGACCTCATCCTGCGGACCAAAGGAAACGTGGCGATGCTGACGGGACGGTCTTGCTTCCAGGGAAGGAGGAGCATGACGCCTCAGCATCAGAGCAGCAGTAGTGGCAAGGAGTGAGGCCCTCAGAGCAGGAGTCTCACGGTGGCTGCCAAACGAAGCGGCACTATAGAGCTAACTGGGATGTCATGGCTAGGTGTAGGTGGAACTGGTGGTGCATGCGGGGGTGGAAGAGAATACTGGGGTGGGGGTGGCACTGAAGTTGCAAGAACTAATGCTGCCTGGAGACGGGACAACTCCTCAGCCAGAGCTACAATCGTGCGATAGCTTGCGTTCACAAAGCGAGACAACACAACTGTCGCACGGTCGCATGACGGGTCTACGGGAGCAAAACTGACTCGCCCTGTCGTAGGCCACACGGTGGGGTAGTGGAAGAAACCTGTGTGAGTCGGCAACTCAACCTCGTGGAAGCGCAAGTCAGTGAGAGCCTCCACTGCAGCAAACTGGATTGCCAGCTCCGGAGTAGAAGCCCTTCCGCCTTTAGTGGAGCGGGAGCAACTTCCAATCTCTGAGCTCGCAGCCAGGAAATCCTCTGCATGGTACTCGAACACGGACTCAGCAAGCTCCTCTCGGAACACCTGATACTCTGGATCGTCTCTATGGGGGTACAGCCGGAGCCACACGTTCCGGAGTAGTCCTGGAAAGGTTTATGGTGCAGGCTCATACTGGAAATGGAACGAAACCGGTGCCATCTACACTCACAAAGCCAAAGGTTAGCGAAACAATGAATTACGATGCATGCCATGCGGCAATCAAGTGCAACAATCAATATGCAACAAGCAGATGCTTGCCTAGGACTGGACCATTCGATGTTTTTACATATTGGAACTATATATGATCCCTAGTAACTATAGGAATTTATTGGGAATTTTCTAAAAGAGGAATCATGGGGTTGCTTCACAAAGGGACAATTCTGGTCAGAAAAGAAATAGTTATTCTGGCCAAAATTCTCCATTGGACAAAGAAATATTTTTGCATATTTTGAAATCATATGGTATTGAGAAGATGTTGTGAAAGTTTTGGGACTTAAAGCTCATCCAAGCTATAGGTTTCTTCACAACCCATAGTGATGCCATAATTCCCAAAATAGAAAGAGAATTATTTGGAGGAATAAAATATTGCAAATAAATCTCAAAAGGTTTTTGGCAAGTTGTGAAAGATCTTGAGTTGCATGGGGGCAAGAAATCATGGGCTTAGAACCCATCTTGGTTGAGATGGTTTGAAAATCCATCAACTTGCAAATGGAAATCCAAAAAAATTTGAAAAGAAAAAGTTTGAAAAATCAGGGTGTTACAGCTCCCAAATCTGATTCTTGCGCATTAGGTCCTGTCCATCTTCTTGCTGCAAATTGCAATGCTTCTATCCAAAAATAGATTCAATTATATTAGTTGATCAATAATTTTTAGGTTTAGGTTTCCTCTTACAGTGTCTCGGCGTCACCGAGTTGGCATGTACCGGTGTCACCGATTCAGAGTCTAGGATTTCTGAGAACTATCTTGAGTATACCGAGTTCCCCTTTTTGGTGAAACTGAAAGGGGTGACCATGTCTCTATATTTAAGAAAGTATATCTCAGAAACTCGGAAAACTTAAACTCGCAGCAACCAAAAGCGAGTCAGCACAAACTTAAAACTAAGATTTTGAGTTCAAAATTTTACAAACAATCCGTGTATTGTGATGCTCATCTTTTTCTACTCCTCTATATCTATTCACAGGGTCAGCTTGTTTGTATGTCAGGATCTGAGGATCGCCAAAATGCATACAGAGAGCAGAGTATGGAAGTTGATTCAGACACTAGTCCTGAGAGGAGTCTGTCAGACCAAGGCAACCACGAGGGCGAGGAGAATGGTCAAGTCATATGAAGAGGATGAAGATTTCATCCAAGGTGATGCATATTCCAAGAGAAAGACTATGAAAGAAGAGTATGGTATCCCAGATACAGTGAGAGCCCCTGAGACTTCTAAAGGAGGAGCACAAACTCTTGTTACTACTACCACATGCAAGCCAACCAAGAAGAGAGTCCGGAAGAGAATTGTCCAAGTATGTAGATCGAGATGAAGAAGAATAGGAGGAAGAGGAACCAGCTAACCCATCTCCTTCCAACAAGAAGAAGCTCATGGAAGATGTTATGCCCAGCAAGCCAGGAACCAAGGCCAAGCCATCTGCTCGCAAGGCTAAGAAGCATGTAGCCTCAAAGCCAAAGGGTACTACAAGAGACATACCTGCAGCTGTGAAGAACAAGGGTTCTGCATCAAGGGATGCTGCTGCAAAAGAAGAGGAAATTGCTATGTTGATGAAGTTGAGACCACATCTTCCGGAACATAATGATGAACACCCCATAGCAGAGAATATGAATGAAAGGAAGGATCAAGGACTCACGAAGTGGAGAGAAGTTGATCCATATGCTATCAGGAGGAGGACTGCGGTTCTTGCTTGCTTCCACACAAAGCATCGTCAAAACTTTTATGAGTCTGCCCTGTTGGAAAAGAGTCCATGTGTCAGTGACATGAGGTATGTAGATTGGGACTACATCAACTAGAATGAGGACTACTTCCCTTAAGTGCAAGAATAATTCTGGGCCATAGACATTGATGTGTTTCTTGGCAGAAAGATGACAACTTGGAATGACAATATTATCACACAATGATACTCCACAACTCACTTCTATCCAGATGGTAGAATGGTATGTGTGATAGAAGGCACCAAATATCAATCCATAGTTGAAGAGTGGGGTACCATCTTAGGAGCCCCATAGGTGCAAGAAAGAGATCTCAATGTTTATAATGTGGCAAAAATGAAACACAACTCCATGGTAAACATGTATAACCCCGTGCCCAAGGAGTACGTCAGGACCCCAGAAGCTAGGCCTACTCTACTTTCTACAAGGAGGACTACCCACTGATACTTGTGATCTGGGTTGGGTTTTCCGTGAAGAGGAACGAGTTATCACAACACAATGTGGGAAAGTATTTCCCTCGGTTATGAAACCATTTTTATGGAACCAATAGGAATATCAACAAGAACCGTCTTTAGTGGTTGCGCACAAAAGAACAAACAACTTGCACCCAAAGCGGCAAGAGGGTTGTCAATCCCCTTGGTCTCACTATTTGCAAGCAAGTGAGATGTGTAGATAATTGTAGATTGCAAAGTAAAATGAAAAAAAGTAAATGGCAGCAAGGTATTGATGGTTTTGTAAATATATGGTGAATAGACCCGACGTCCATAGTTTTCCCTAGTGGCATCTCTCATGAAAACAAGATACAGTGGGTAAATAAATTACTGTTGGGCAACTCATCGAAAAGTGGATAGTTATGCGGTATTAACACTAATGATCATGCGTATATAGGCATCATGTCCATAAATAAATAGGCCAACTCCTTCTTGCCCCTATTAATAATCATCCACTCATTGACCGCTATCCAACATGCATCTAGAGTATTAAGTCAAACTGAGTAATGCATGGAGAATGATGACATGATATAGACATAGTAAACTCAAGCAATATGAATACACCCCATAGTTTTATCCTTAGTAGTAGAAAGGCAAAGAAACATTTTGTCTCCTTTTGTCACTCGGATATATAAACTCTCCATGTTGAACCTACTACAACACACCTCTCTCACCGAAGAAATATCAGTCTAGTTGGCCAAACTATTTCAATAGATCGGAGAGAATTACAAAGCTATCATAATCATGCACATAATAATCATATTAGAATTCAAAGAAGACTCAAAAACTTGTCATGAATAATATGAACATAAACCCACAATTCATAGGATCCCATCAAACGCACCACACAAAAGGATTACATCATATGGCTTAAAACAAAGATGCGATGATCATTGTATTGAAGATCAAGAGAGAGAGATTTCCATGAGGGCAGCAAGGTTGATGAAGAGGCCCTCCGTGATTGATCCTCTCTCTGACAGGGTGCCGGAACGGAGCTCTGGATGGCTTCCCATCGAAAGAGAAACTTGCGGCAGCGTAAAAAGTGTTTCAAGACTGCCTTTACGGTTTTTGGGATATATGAGAATTTATAAGCGAGAGAACGTAGCAGGGAGAGCCTCGAGGGGCCCAAAAGCCAATAAGATGCGCCCACCAGGTCGCGTCGTGTTGGCTTGTGGGGTCCTCGGTTGGCCCCTAGACTTCTTCTTATACTCATTGGTCTTCTTTTGGGCCAGAAAAATCTCGATAAAGTTTCAGGTCAACCGGACTTCGTTTCGTATTGAAATCCTGAAAAGTGAAAAACATGTCGAAAACAACAACTGTCACTTGGCATTGGGTAAATAGGTTAGTGCTAAATAATCATGTAAATTGGTAAATATATCTGCATGGAACAATCAAAAATTATAATATATCAGCATGGAACAATCAAAAATTATAGATACGTTGGAGACATATCAAGCATCCCCAAGCTTAATTCTTGTTCGTCCTTGAGTAGGTAAATGCTAAAAACATAACTTTTGATGGGACATGCTACTCATTATGTAACCTTATGCATGTATTCTCACTGAGAATGAATTAACAAACATTAACATAGCAATACTTATAAGTATAAGGAATAAAATCATTAATCTTTCAAAGTATACGATCCTCAAAGACTGTTTGACCCCCATTCATCTTATTATATTAATAAGGCATGGCTCCATCTTCACCACATTAATACAAATTTCAAGCACCACGGTGGCAAAGTCATGCAATTGGATCGTACTTTTTCAATATGCATCAACTTTTTATTCTTCACGCAATACATGAGTGTGAACCATTAGACATAGCATATAGGTGGAATATAATATGGTTGTAGGTATCAAAAGGGGTTAAAAGTGGAGAACATAGTCTCACATCAACTAGGCATACCAATGGGCTATGGAGATGCCAATCGATAGATATCAAATACAAGGAGTAGGAATTTCCATGCAAATGATGCACTAGAGATGTAAGTGTATGAAAGCTCAACCGTAGCTAAGTGGGGTGTGCATCCAACTTGCTTGCTCATGAAGACCTAGGGCATTGGAGGAAGCCCGTTATCGGAATATACAAGCCAAGTTTATGAAAAATTGATTCCCACTAGCACATGAATTGTATAACATAAGACTATATATATGAACAACAATGTGCCACTTTGGGGAAAAAGTGTGGCAAAGGATAGTAGCAAAGTCCCTTCTCTCTTTTTCTATCATACATTTTCCATGGTGGGCTCCTTTGGCCTCCCTCAGTTTTATTTTCTCATGGGGATACTGCTCTAATAATACTGATCACACTTTTATTTACTTACAACTCAATATGAAGACTGATAGGTCGGTATGACCCTGTATGAATGCCTCTCGCAGTGTACAAGGATGTGGAAAGATCTAGCATGACATGTATGAGAAATATGATGAACAGTGGCTTTGACACAAATACTATGTCATCTCTATATGACCATGCAAAGTAATATGATGAGGAACGAACTAGTCATGTGAAGAGATGAATGAATGTGCATGGCAATATAACTGAGAATGCCTATGGAAATGCCATCATAGGTAGCTATGATGGATATTTTGAATAAAATATAATGAGGCTTATGTGCTACAGTGCGTGTCATCTCATGGGGTTTGGATACACGAGCCACTACTAGGAAAACGGTTTTTAACGACGGTTTATGTGGTCGTTAAAAATCAGCTTGTGCTCATTAAAGTTCCTTAACGACTAGAATCTGATGGTCATTAGAGGCTCCGTCGTTAAAAGTTTAACAACCACATACCTTTTGTGGTCGTTATTTTGTAGCGATGGGATGGTGCATCATCATTAATCCTGAGGCAGTAACGACCAAAATTGTAGTATTAACAAGCACTTTTGTCATCGCAAATAATGTTGTCATGACCTCTCTTTTTACCATTTTAATATCCTTTAGAACCACTTATATTTAGTATATGCGTTTCTATTGAGCGATCACTTAATGCAACATCAAATATTTGTATATTAACATCCACACTAAAATATATAAAAAATAACCCGAATTGAAAGGATCATAGGTTGTTTTATTAATATAAACCAGCGAATTCTCACATATAATCTCGAAAATGAAATACCATTCAAGAATTTGAGTCAAAAGCACAACTCATACAACAAATGTACTTGCTCATATCTAACGAAAAAAAGATAAATAGAAGAGATAATATTTATTAATCTTCAATCGAGGGACACCATCCTTGTGTGAGTTGATGTCACTTTTATCAACAACTACACTGTCCCTGATGCTTCTATATATTATAGTGCACCATCAATCCTACAAAATGCATATAAGAGTTAGTCCATGCAAAATACACTGGCACAACCTATAAAGGCATATAAAATACTGTATGAGAAGAACGTACTTGAGCATGCTACTTTCTTGAAGACTACCTGTAACCATAGATAATATAATTAGGTTATGATCCTTCTTACGCCACACCAATCAACCTTTCTACTAGTACTTGTTTCACTTGCTCCTACACTTGACGTTCAGATACAAAATGTAAGACAAGTAACACTGGGCTAATATTATTGGAGAAGAAAACTGATAAGACATGTTAAATTATATACAATGTCCAATTAATTGTCCAAGATCTACTGGCAGATCAATGAAGCATTTTTAGGTTAGATTTGTTTTTCGTGTTTGTAGTGCTTTCTTCTTATTTTCTTGGAGTTTGAGGGGATTAGATTATCAACTGCGCAAATGGTTTATAATCAAGAGTCAAGATGAGACCTTATGTAAAATTCCTTGCTGAAGAAATGCACAACGACAAGACATTCCCAATCATCCACCTGAACATCTTTAGGTACCTTTTCAAAGCCTCCTCCATACTATTCTTAGGTTTAACAATAGTAGGTTTCAGAGTTATGCCCATAATATTGGACCATGCTATTATACTAGGGTAATTCTAGGATTACGGACTGTTCTTCCCAAGTGAAGCACATTGTATTTTTATCTAGGAGAATGATGTAATAACTAATATATAATGGAGGACACCACTCTCGACTATGATCAGAACAAAACAATATTAAAAAATGGGGTCCATATTTTTTGATCTAGCATTACCTCAAATAGTTGGTGGGCAGTTCTAGAAACACTCCACAAGGAATGGCATCGTCTTGCAGGAGGAAGCAACTTCCCTTCATAATGTGTTTCATCCATTCAAGCATGGAGTAAATTATCTAGATGGACTCCATATCCCAACCTACTGGGATTGGTTTATTGATTGAACTGACGATAAAGAAAAGGGATGTCGTTGTGGATGAGAAGAAACAACCAAGTTGCTCATATACACGAGGTTATACACAACGATGCGCCCCGGCATGGCTACAACAACCACGCTCCTTCGCCAGATCAGTCCCCCAACGAACCACCATAACTCATCCATAGAGAAGTCCCGACAAGCGACGACATCGATGGCTTGCCGTTGCTCCTACCATGATGGGGCTCAGCAGCTGACGACGCTTCTCTCGTCAGCGGCTCCTCCCACGAAGAGTCCTCTCTCGACAGGCAACGTCCCTTGCCTGCTTTAGGTTTGACGGAGACTGTTTTTGGCGGCGGACCTTATGACTCCAGTCGGTACCACCTGCATAGATGAAGATAGATCAGGACGAACATTTAGGACAAGGGGAAAACAGGGCAGAGGGCTCGAGGCAAGGAATCATAGGGATATAAGATCATAACAGATATATTTTTACGTTGGGCAGGGTTATCCGATAGACATCCTAACAGTTTGCACCAAGTTTTTTTCGTTAAGTAAATTAGGCACCAGAGAGATGAGATTGGGACAAATAACGACAACACTTATGGTTTGGCTAGGCACGAACGAATTGGTGGTTGTGAAAGGTTATTCGGTGGTGTAACTTCCACCTCGGGTAATCTTGCTCAGATTTTAATAACCAACATTTTTCATTGTGGTCGTGAATAATAGTTTTTCCTGGAGTGAGCGATACTTGATGGAAGTATGACCTAGAGGCAATAATAAAATGGTTATTATTATATTTCCTTGTTCATGATAATTGTCTATTGTTCATGCTATAATTGTATTAAGTGGAAACCGTAATACATGTGTGAATACATAGGCCACAACATTTCCCTAGTGAGCCTGTAGTTGACTAGCTCGTTGATCAATAAATGGTCATGGTTTCGTAGCCATGAACATTGGATGTCGTTGATAATGGGATCACATCATTAGGAGAAGGATGTGATGGACAAGACCCAATCCTGAGCATAGAACATGATCGTGTAGTTCGTTTGCTAGAGCTTTTTCTAATGTAAAGTATCATTTCCTTAGACGATGAGATTGTGCAAGTCCCGGATACCGTAGGAAAACTTTGGGTGTATCAAACGTCGCAACATAACTAGGTGACTTTAAAGGTGCACTACAGCTATCTCCAAAAGTGTGTGTTGGGTTGGTACGAATCGAGATTGGGATTTGTAACTCCATGTGACGGAGAGGTATCTATGGGCCCACTCGATAATACATCATCATAATGAGATCAATGTGACTAAGGAGTTAGCCACGCAATCATGTGTTACGGAACAAGTAAAGATACTTGCCGGTAATGAGATTGAACAAGGTATCACTACAGGAATCACCTTCTATGCCGTCTGCCATCACAGACGGCAAAGACAATATCCCTGACGGCAAAGGCAATACCACAGACGGCAAAGATAGTCACGGCCGGCAAAATTTCTTCGTCAGCCTACGACGGCATAGGACCTTCTTTGCCGTCTTCCCGCGGAAGGCAGACAACAAAGCTCTTTGCCCTCAGCTTTCCTCAGGAGCTGTCGGCAAAGCTCTTGAGACGGCAGCCGACACGCGTTGCCTCCGTTAGGGGTTAACGGAGCCTTTGCCGTCTGCCTCCCCGTCAGTCTTTGTCGTCTGCCTCCCCGTCAATCTTTGCCGTCTGCCTTCTCCTCCCCTCCCCTCCCCCTCCATCTTTGTCGTCTGCCTCCGCGACCATCTTTGCCGTCTGCCGGGTCCTCCCCTCCCCCCTCTCTCCACTCTTTGCTGTCTGCCTCCTCCTCTGTGCCCTCTTCTTTGCCGTCTGCCCCCAAGAAGCAGATGGCAAAGAGACTATATGGCCAGCTGCTACTGCCCAGGTTGCACAGCTGGGCGCCACGTGGCACCTTTGCCGTCGGTCAGCTAACCAAGGTTCTTGTGCCATTTTGAGCTAACCAAGGTTCTTGTGCCATTTTGAGCTAACCAAGGTTCTTGTGCTAACCAAGGTTCTTGTGTCATTTAGAGGAAAACAAGCTAAGTATATAATATTCATGAGCTAACCAAGGTTCTTGTGCCATTTTGAGCTTACTATGGTATTTTGGAGCTAAATGGGCTAATTATGTCATTGTTGGGTTAATTAAAGCAAGGAGAATATGAAAGAGGAGAAGAAAGAGGAGGAGGAGGAGAAGAAGAAGAAATCAAGAAGGAGGAGGAGGAGGAGAAGGATAGAAGGTCCTTGGCCTTCTCCTCCTCCTCCTCCTTCTCCTTCTTCTCTTCTTCTTCTTCTTATTCTTCTTCTTTCTTTTCATTTTGCCTATTTCTTCTCCTCTTCTCCTCTTGTTGGAGCTAAATTACCTAATTATGTCTTTTTTGAGCTAAATGGGCTAATTATCCCATTTTAGAGGAAAACAAGCTAAGTATATAATATTAATGAGCTAACCAAGGTTCTTATGCCATTTTGAGCTTATTATGGTATTTTGGAGCTAAATGGACTAATTATGTCATTGTTGGGGAAATTACCCTGCTGCATGGACATGCACCTACCACGCAAAGTTTGCAGGTCCAGAAGTTGCCCTTTTGGTCCAGAGGACTTTCCAGGTTACCTATACTACTTTTCAGTTTATATAAAACTTTTCAACATTTTCTACATTTGAAGATGGCAATATTATTTAAGTTGTCCTGTTTTGCACCAGTACCAATAAATATAGACGATACATTATTTTGACAGACTTGATTTCAACAAAAGAACATGTGATCTTCTTTGAAGTAGTCTTGAACCTAAGCAATAATGATGGGCGAATAAACTAACAGAATCTACCACTAAATCTATTAATTAACTAACAAAATCTACCACTAAAACTACTAATTACTTCCAAAAAACTAAATACCAAACATGTGATCTTCTTTTTGTCTTCTCCTCCTCCTATTCTTCTTCTTCTTCTTCTTCTCCTCCTCCTCCTCTTCTCCTCTTCTCCTCCTCCTCCTCTTCTTCTTCTTCCTATTATTTCTAGTAAGCTAACTAACTAACTAACCTAACTAACCAAGCTAACTAAACCTATCACTAAACCTAGATAGCACTAAACAGCAAAAAAATAACAAAACCATAATCTACCACTATAACAAAAACAGAATCTACCACTAAGTAACTAAAAAAGAATCTAGCTACCACTAAATACCAAACAATAAAAAATCAACTTCTTCTTCTATTTTCTCTTCTTCTCCTTCTTATTTTTTTCTTATTCTCTTCTTCTCTCCTTATTATCTTTTTCTTCTCTTCTTCTTTACTTGTTCTCCTTCTTATTTTTTTCTTCTCTTCTTCTTCTTTTTCTTCTTCTTCTCCTTCTTATTTTTTTCTTCTCCTCTTCTTCTTCTTTTTCTTCTCCTCCTCCTCCTACTCCTACTCCTCTTCTTCTTCTCCTCTTCTTGTCCTGCTCCTCCTCCTCTTCTCCTCTTCTCCTCCTAAATAAATCTACTAACCTAACTAAAACTACTAACCTAACTAAATCTACTAACCTAACTAAAACTACTAACCTAACTAAATCTACCACTAAAACTACTAACAATAACAACTACTAAAACTACTAAAAAATAATAAAACTAGTAAAAAATAATGCGGGTGGGGGGTGGGGGTGGGGGTGTGGGGGCTCACCGAGAGGGGCGGCTGTGGAGGGGCCGGGGTGGTGGGGGTGGCGGGGCGGCGCCGGGGGCGCCAGGTGCGGTGGCGCGACGGTGGTGGGGCAGCGGTAGCGGCAGCGGGGGCGAGGTGGGGAGGGCGAGAGGGGCGGCGGCGGGGGTGACAGGGCCGACAGGGGCTGCAGTGGGGCGCGACAGGGGCGGCGACGTGACGGGGGCGGCGGCACGACGGTGGTCCTGGCGGCCGATCTAGAGAGAGGAGCGCACGGGGTGGGGAGAGAGAGCGAGG
Source organism: Hordeum vulgare subsp. vulgare (assembly GCF_904849725.1). Classification (NCBI taxonomy): domain Eukaryota; kingdom Viridiplantae; phylum Streptophyta; class Magnoliopsida; order Poales; family Poaceae; genus Hordeum; species Hordeum vulgare. The sequence goes on from NC_058523.1 coordinate 363,528,715, forward strand.
GGTGCGCGGGGATGAGCCGTTACAGAGAGAGAGAGGGGCGGGGTGGGGGGAAGGAGCCGTTAACGGAGTGAGCGCTTTGTCGTCTGCCGGCGGACGGCAAAGAGTCTAGACTCTTTGCCGTCTGCCTCCAGACTGTTTGCCGTCCGCTAGCAGACGGCAAAGGTCCGACTCCTGTTTGACCTAGCCACCCCGCGGTCAGGTGGGCCTATCTACATCTTTGCCGTCTGCCTCTGGACTATTTGCCGTCCGCTAGCAGACGGCAAAGAGGTGACAGATGGCAAAAAGACTATATGCCATCAGCCAGTACTGTGCCGTCCGTTTTGCTGAAGCTGACGGCAAAGACAATCTTTGCCATCAGCTAGCAGACGGCAAAGACTAGACAGATGGCAAAATACTGATTTCCAGTAGTGTATAGGGATACCGATAATCGAATCTCGGGCAAGTATTATACTGATAGACAATGGGAATTGTATATGGGATTGAGTGAATCCTGGACATCATGGTGCATCCGATCATATCATCGTGGAGCATGTGGGAGAAAATATGGGTATCCAGATCCCGCTGTTGGTTGTTGGCCGGCGAGGTGTCTCGATCATGTTTGCATGGTTCCCGATCCCGTCGGGTCTACACACTTAAGGTTCAGTGACGCTAGAGTTGCAATGTGAATTGTATATGTGGTTACCCAAAGTTCTTTGGAGTCCCAGATGAGTCCCGAATGCCACATGGGCCAAAAGTTGGAGGGAACCAGCCCCCTGGTGGGATGGTGCGAGCCACCAAAGGGGCCCAAGGCGCCTAGGGCCAAAACCCTAGGGCGTGGGGCTGCCTCCCTCCAACTTGGGAGGTAAGCCAGCCCTAGGGATGCTGCCGCCGCCACCTAGTGTTTCATAGGGTGGTCCGCCCCCTCTCCTGTCCTCCTATAAATAGAGGAGGGTTGGTAGGGATGCGCACACCCCTGAACCCCTCTCCTTGGTGTAACACTGCCTCTCCACTTCTCCTCCTCCGTGGCGCTTGGGGAAGCCCTACCGGAGAACCACAAGCTCCATCACCACCATGCCGTTGTGCTGTTGGAGCTCTCCCTCGGGTTATCCTTACCCTTGCTGGATCAAGAAGGAGGAGAAGCCCCCGGCATGTACGTGTGTTGAACTCGGAGGCACCGTTCGTTTGGTGCTTGGATCGGATCGCCGCGAGTACGACTCCATCAACCGCGTTCATAGTAACACTTCCGCCTAGCGATCTTGAACGGTATGAAGATGCTCAACCTCTCTCTCATTGCTAGCATCTCCTAGACTGATCTTGGTGACACGTAGGAAAATTTTAATTTATTACTACGTTCCCCAACAGTGGCATCATGAGCTAGGTCTATGCGTAGATTCTATGCACGAGTAGAACACAAGTAAGTTGTGGGCGATGATTTGGTCAATTTGCTTGCTCTTACTTCCTATCTTGATTCGGCAACATTGTGGGATGAAGCGGCACAGACCGACTTTACACGGACTCTTACGTGAGACTGGTTCCACCGCCTGACATGCACTTCTTGCATAAGGTGGCTAGCGGGTGTCTATCTCTCCCACTTTAGTCGGATCGGATTCGAGGAAGAGTGTCCTTACGAAGGGTAAATAGAAATTCGCATATCACCGTTGTGGCTGTGACGTAGGTAAGAAACATTCTTTTTAGAAACCCATAGCAACCATGTAAAACTTGCCACAACAATTAGAGGACGTCTAACTTGTTTTTGCAGGGTATGCTGTGTGATGTGATATGGCCAAAAAGGATGTGATGAAATATATGTGATATATGAGATTGATCATGTTCTCATAATAGGAATCATGACTTGCATGTATGAGTATGACAACCGGCAGGAGCCATAGGAGTTTTCTTAATTTATTGTATGACCTCCATGTCAATCGAAAAACGCCATGTGATTACTTCACTTTACCGCTAACCGTTAGCCATAGTAGTAGAAGTAATAGTTCACGAGACAACTTCATGAAGACACAATGATGCAGATCGTGATGAAGGAGATCATGGTGTTATGCCGGTGACAAGGGTGATCATGTCGCGCCCCGAAGATGGAGATCAAGGGCGCAAGATGATATTGGCCATATCATGTCACTATATGATTTGCATGTAATGTTTATCATGTTTTTACATCTTATTTGCTTAGAACGACGGTAGTACATAAGATGATCCATCACTAAAATTTCAAGAAATGTGTTCACCTCTATGTGTGCACCGTTGCGATGGATCGTTGTTTCGAAGCACCACATGATGATCGGGTGTGATAGATTCTAACGTTCGCACACAACGGGTGTATGCCAGATTTACACACGCAAAACACTTAGGTTGACTTGACGAGCCGAGCATGTGCCGACATGGCCTCAGAAAACGAGAGACCGAAAGGTCGAACATGAGTCGTATAGTGGATACGATCAACATGGAGATGTTCAACATTGATGACTACAACGTCACACGTGATGATCGTACAAAGCCTCGTTGATATGGATCATGTGTCACTTACATGACTAGAGGGATGTCTATCTAAGTGGGAGTTCTTTAAATAATTTGATTAGATGAACTTAATTATCATGAACTTAGTCAAAAATTGTCTTTACAATCTATATTGTAGATCAAATGGCCCACACCAATGTCCCCGTGAACTTCAACGAGTTCCTAGAGAAGACCAAGCTGAAAGACGATGGAAGCAATTATATGGACTGGGTCCATAACTTGAGACTCATCCTCATAGCTTCAAAGAAAATATTTGTCCTTGATGCACCGCTAGGCGACGCACCAGTTTTCCCAGCGGCTCAAGATGTTATGAATGTCTGTCAGTCGCGTAGTGATGATTACTCCCTAGTTCAGTGCGGCATGCTTTACAGTTTAGAACCGGGGCTCCAAAAGCATTTTGAGCAATATGGAGCATACGAGATGTTCCAAGAGCTGAAACTGGTCTCCCAAGCTCATCCCGGGTCGAGAGATATGAAGTATCCGACAAGTTCTTCAGTTGTAAGATGGAGGAAAATTGTTCTGTCAGCGAGCACATACTCAAAATGTCTGGGTTGCGCAACCGCGTGTCTCAGCTGCAAGTTAATCTTCTGGATGACTCGGTTATTGACAGAATCTACCTGTCGCTCAACCTAGCTACAAGAGCTTTGTGATGAACTACAACAAGCAAGGGATGGAGAAGTCCATTCCCAAGTTCTATTCGATGATGAAATCAGCATAGGTGGAAATCAAAAAGGAACATCAAGTGTTGATGGTGAATAAGACCACTAGTTTCAAGAAAGGCAAGGGTAAGAAGAACTTCAATAAGGATGGCAAAGGAGTTGCCACGCCCGGTAAACCAGTTCTCGGGAAGTAGCACAAGAATGGACCCAAGCCTAAAACTGAGTGCTATTATTTCAAGGGAAACTATAACTGGAAGCGGAACTGCCCCAAGTACTTAGTGGATAAGAAGGCTGGCAACGTCAAAGGTATCACTACTGAAATTCAGAAATTTGCCGTCCGCCAAGGCGGACGGCAAAGGGTGCAACCACGGACGGCAAAGGCTTTGCCGTCGGTCAGCTGACGACAAAGTAGATGAAAAAAAAAATCCGGTGAAGAGGTTCTTTGCCGTCTGCTTTCTCAAAGAGGACGGCAAAGAATCTTTGCCATGAGGGGGCAGACGGCAAAATAAATGGGACAACACATATTGCAACGTCCCCGTTAAGTGTTAACGGCAGGCCTCCTCTCTTTGCCGTCTGCCTTCCCCCCTTTGCCATGTGGGGGCAGACGGCAAAGAGGGGAGAGAGAGGGGGCTGGTTCCCCCCTTTGCCGTCTGCCTTCCCCCCTTTGCCATGTGGGGGGAGACGGCAAAGAGGGGAGAGAGAGGGGGCAGATTCCCACCTTTGCCGTCTGCCTTCCCCCCTTTGCCATGTGGGGGCAGACGGCAAAGAGGGGAACCAACCTCTTATTTATTTATTTTTTGTTATATCTAGTATTTTTAATAATAATCAGGATATATATATATATATTTGACATAAATAAATTTATTTCCGTACTCATAACCAGATTAAAATAACCTCTTATATCCAGCTTTCAAGTTGCATCCGTACCAAACCATAGATTACACCAGTTTCATCCACGCGCATACAAAGTTTCATATATTCATATACTACAATAGTTTCAATAAAACCCATGGTACAAGAAATCATCTTCAAGCATTCCATCAATATTTTCCAAACTTCCCGTGAAGTTAAGGTAATCTGCAAAATGACAAATAAGAAAGTTAGAAGAATAATACTAGATGAAGTAGTGTACATATAGGTTATTTCGGAGAGAAATTAGCTAAGTATAGACCATTTAGGAGCTAACTAAGCTAATTATGTCATTTAGGTGGAACCCTAGCTAACTATAGGTCGTTTCGGAGCTAACTTGGGTAAAATAGGTCATTCCGGAGCAAACTATGCTTATTAAGCCATTTTTTATCTAGCTAGGCTAATTATAGGCCATTTAATACCTACGTTAGGGGGAATAGGTCATGTTGCAGCTACGTAAGCCTTATTATGTCATTTAGGAGAGAACTTAGCTAACTATAGGTCATGTTTTATTAAATAGACCATTTAGGAGCTAACTAAGCTAATTATGTCATTTCGTAGGATAATTAGCTAATTTAGCTTTCTTGGATAAGTCTAAGCTACGTAGAAGAAGAGAAAGAGAAGAAGAAGTAAAAGAAGGAGCAGGAGGAGGATGAGGAGAAGGAGAAGGAAGAGGAGAAGAAGAATAAAAGAAGGAGAAGGAGAAGGAGGAAGAAGGAGGAAGAAGAAGGAGAAGGAGGACCTCCTTCTCCTTCTTCTCCTCCTTCTTCTCCTTCTTCTTATCCTCCTCCCTCTCCTTCTTCTTCTTCTCCTCTTCTTCTTCTTCCTTCCTTTCATTTTTCCTCTTTCCTCTCCTCTTGTCCCCTTCTTCGGGTTAAATTGGCTAAGAATGCCTTTTTGGAGCTAATTATGTCATTTCGAGGATAATTAGATAAGTATAGGTCATTTTTTTATTAAATATGTCATTTTGGAGCTAACTAAGCTAATTCTGTCATTTAGATGGATTATTAGCCAATTTAGCCTTTCTTGGATGAGTCTAAGCTACGTAGCAGAAGAGAAAGAGAAGAAGAAGTAAAGGAAGGAGGAGGAGGAGGAGGAGGAGAAGGAGGAGAGGAGAAGAAGAAGAAAAGAAGAAGTAGAAGGAGAAGGAGGAAGAAGGAGGAAGAAGAAGGAGAAGGAGGAGCTCCTTCTCCTTCTTCTCCTCCTTCTCCTTCTTCTTATCCTCCTCCCTCTCCTTCTTCTTCTTCTCCTCTTCTTCTTCTCCTCTTCTTCTTCTTCTTCCTTCCTTTAATTTTTCCTCTTTCTGCTCCTCTTGTCCCCTTCTTCGGGCTAAATTGGCTAAGAATTCCTTTTTGGAGCTAATTATGTCATTTCGAGGATAATTAGCTAAGTATAGGTCATTTTTTATTAAATAGGTCATTTTGGACCTAACTAAGCTAATTCTGTCATTTAGATCGATAATTAGCCAATTTAGCCTTTCTTGGATGAGTCTAAGCTAAGTAGAGGAAGAGAAAGACAAGAAGAAGTAAAAGAAGGAGGAGGAGGAGGAGGAGGAGGAGGAGAAGGAGAAGGAGAGGAGAAGAAGAAGAAAAGAAGAAGGAGAAGGAGAAGGAGGAAGAAGGAGGAAGAAGAAGGAGAAGGAGGAGCTCCTTCTCCTTCTTCTCCTCCTTCTCCTTCTTCTTATCCTCCTCCCTCTCCTTTTCTTCTTCTCATCTTCTTCTTCTTCCTTCCTTTCATTTTTCCTCTTTCTTCTCCTCTTGTCTCCTTCTTCGGGCTAAATTGGCTAAGAATGCCTTTTTGGAGCTAATTATGTCATTTCGAGGATAATTAGCTAAGTATAGGTCATTTTTTATTAAATAGGTCATTTTGGAGCTAACTAAGCTAATTCTGTCATTTAGATGGATAATTAGCCAATTTAGCCTTTCTTGGATGAGTCTAAGCTAGTAGAAGAAGAGAAAGAGAAGAAGAAGTAAAAGAAGGAGGGGGAGGAGGAGGAGGAGACGGAGAAGGAGAGGAGAAGAAGAAGAAAAGAAGAAGGAGAACGAGAAGGAGGAATAAGGAGGAAGAAGAATGAGATGGAGGAGCTCCTTCTCCTTCTTCTCCTCCTTCTCCTTCTTCTTATCCTCCTCCCTCTCCTTCTTCTTCTTCTCTTCTTCTTCTTCTTCCTTCCTTTAATTTTTCCTCTTTCTTCTCCTCTTGCCCTCTTCTTCGGGCTAAATTGGCTAAGAATGCCTTTTTGGAGCTAATTATGTCATTTAGGTGGAACCCTAGCTAACTATAGGTCGTTTCGGAGCTAGCTTGGGTAAAATAGGTCATTCGGGAGCAAACTATGCTTATTAAGCCATTTTTGATCTAGCTTGGCTAATTATAGGCCATTTAATACCTAAGTTAGGGGGAATAGGTCATGTTGCAGCTACTTAAGCCTTATTATGTTATTTAGGAGAGAACTTAGCTAACTATAGGTCATGTTTTATTAAATAGACCATTTAGGAGCTAACTAAGCTAATTATGTCATTTCGTAGGATAATTAGCTAATTTAGCTTTCTTGGATGAGTCTAAGCTACGTAGAAGAAGAGAAAGAGAAGAAGAAGTAAAAGAAGGAGGAGGAGAAGGAGGAGGAGGAGGAGGAGAAGGAGAAGGAGAGGAGAAGAAGAAGAAAAGAAGACGGAGAAGGAGAAGGAGGAAGAAGGAGGAAGAAGAAGGAGAAGGAGGAGCTCCTTCTCCTTCTTCTCCTCCTTCTCCTTCTTCTTATCCTCCTCCCTCTCCTTCTTCTTCTCATCTTCTTCTTCTTCCTTCCTTTCATTTTTCCTCTTTCTTCTCCTCTTGTCTCCTTCTTCGGGCTAAATTGGCTAAGAATGCCTTTTTGGAGCTAATTATGTCATTTCGAGGATAATTAGCTAAGTATAGGTAATTTTGTATTAAATAGGTCATTTTGGAGCTAACTAAGCTATTTCCGTCATTTAGATGGATAATTAGCCAATTTAGCCTTTCTTGGATGAGTCTAAGCTAGTAGAAGAAGAGAAAGAGAAGAAGAAGTAAAAGAAGGAAGAGGAGGAGGAGGAGAAGGAGAAGGAGAGGAGAAGAAGAAGAAAAGAAGAAGAAGGAGAAGGAGAAGGAGGAAGGAGGAAGAAGAAGGAGAAGGAGGACCTACTTCTCCTTCTTCTCCTCCTTCTCCTTCTTCTCCTCCTTCTCCTTCTTCTTATCCTCCTCCCTCTCCTTCTTCTTCTTCCCCTCTTCTTCTTCTTCCTTCCTTTCATTTTCCTCTTTCTTCTCCTCTTGTCGCCTTCTTCGGGCTAAATTGGCTAAGAATGCCTTTTTGGAGCTAATTATGCCATTTCGAGGATAATTAGCTAAGTATAGGTCATTTTTTATTAAATAGACCATTTAGGAGCTAACTAAGCTAATTATGTCATTTAGATGGATAATTAGCCAATTTAGCCTTTCTTGGATGTGTCTAAGCTACGTAGAAGAAGGGAAAGAGAAGAAGAATTAAAAGAAGGAGGAGGAGGAGGAGGAGGAGGAGGAGAAGGAGAGGAGAAGAAGAAGAAAAGAAGAAGGAGAAGGAGAAGGAGGAATAAGGAGGAAGAAGAAGGAGATGGAGGAGCTCCTTCTCCTTCTTCTTCTCCTTCTCCTTCTTCTTATCCTCCTCCCTCTTCTTCTTCTTCTTCTCCTCTTCTTCTTCTTCCTTCCTTTCATTTTTCCTCTTTCTTCTCCTCTTGTCTTCTTCTTCGGGCTAAATTGGCTAAGAATGCCTTTTTGGAGCTAATTATGTCATTTCGAGGATAATTAGCTAAGAATAGGTCAGCTTTTATTAAATTGGTCATTTTGGAGCTAACTAAGCTAATTATGTCATTTAGATGGATAATTAGCCAATTTAGCCTTTCTTGGATGAGTCTAAGATACGTAGAAGAATAGAAAGAGAAGAAGAAGTAAAAGAAGGAAGAGGAGGAGGAGGAGAAGGAGAAGGAGAGGAGAAGAAGAAGAAAAGAAGAAGGAGAAGGAGAAGGAGGAAGAAGGAGGAAGAAGAAGGAGAAGGAGGACCTACTTCTCCTTCTTCTCCTCCTTCTCCTTCTTCTCCTCCTTCTCCATCTTCTTATCCTCCTCCCTCTCCTTCTTCTTCTTCCCCTCTTCTTCTTCTTCCTTCCTTTCATTTTCCTCTTTCTTCTCCTCTTGTCGCCTTCTTCGGGCTAAATTGGCTAAGAATGCCTTTTTGGAGCTAATTATGTCATTTCGAGGATAATTAGCTAAGTATAGGTCATTTTTTATTAAATAGGTCATTTTGGAGCTAACTAAGCTAATTATGTCATTTAGATGGATAATTAGCCAATTTAGCCTTTCTTGGATGTGTCTAAGCTACGTAGAAGAAGGGAAAGAGAAGAAGAATTAAAAGAAGGAGGAGGAGGAGGAGGAGGAGGAGGAGAAGGAGAGGATAAGAAGAAGAAAAGAAGAAGGAGAAGGAGAAGGAGGAATAAGGAGGAAGAAGAAGGAGATGGAGGAGCTCCTTCTCCTTCTTCTTCTCCTTCTGCTTCTTCTTATCCTCCTCCCTCTTCTTCTTCTTCTTCTCCTCTTCTTCTTCTTCCTTCCTTTCATTTTTCCTCTTTCTTCTCCTCTTGTCTTCTTCTTCGGGCTAAATTGGCTAAGAATGCCTTTTTGGAGCTAATTATGTCATTTCGAGGATAATTAGCTAAGAATAGGTCAGCTTTTATTAAATTGGTCATTTTGGAGCTAACTAAGCTAATTATGTCATTTAGATGGATAATTAGCCAATTTAGCCTTTCTTGGATGAGTCTAAGATACGTAGAAGAATAGAAAGAGAAGAAGAAGTAAAAGAAGGAAGAGGAGGAGGAGGAGAAGGAGAAGGAGAGGAGAAGAAGAAGAAAAGAAGAAGGAGAAGGAGAAGGAGGAAGAAGGAGGAAGAAGAAGGAGAAGGAGGACCTACTTCTCCTTCTTCTCCTCCTTCTCCTTCTTCTCCTCCTTCTCCTTCTTCTTATCCTCCTCCCTCTCCTTCTTCTTCTTCCCCTCTTCTTCTTCTTCCTTCCTTTCATTTTCCTCTTTCTTCTCCTCTTGTCGCCTTCTTCGGGCTAAATTGGCTAAGAATGCCTTTTTGGAGCTAATTATGTCATTTCGAGGATAATTAGCTAAGTATAGGTCATTTTTTATTAAATAGGTCATTTTGGAGCTAACTAAGCTAATTATGTCATTTAGATGGATAATTAGCCAATTTAGCCTTTCTTGGATGTGTCTAAGCTACGTAGAAGAAGGGAAAGAGAAGAAGAATTAAAAGAAGGAGGAGGAGGAGGAGGAGGAGGAGGAGAAGGAGAGGAGAAGAAGAAGAAAAGAAGAAGGAGAAGGAGAAGGAGGAATAAGGACGAAGAAGAAGGAGATGGAGGAGCTCCTTCTCCTTCTTCTTCTCCTTCTGCTTCTTCTTATCCTCCTCCCTCTTCTTCTTCTTCTTCTCCTCTTCTTCTTCTTCCTTCCTTTCATTTTTCCTCTTTCTTCTCCTCTTGTCTTCTTCTTCGGGCTAAATTGGCTAAGAATGCCTTTTTGGAGCTAATTATGTCATTTCGAGGATAATTAGCTAAGAATAGGTCAGCTTTTATTAAATTGGTCATTTTGGAGCTAACTAAGCTAATTATGTCATTTAGATGGATAATTAGCCAATTTAGCCTTTCTTGGATGAGTCTAAGATACGTAGAAGAATAGAAAGAGAAGAAGAAGTAAAAGAAGGAAGAGGAGGAGGAGCAGAAGGAGAAGGAGAGGAGAAGAAGAAGAAAAGAAGAAGGAGAAGGAGAAGGAGGAAGAAGGAGGAAGAAGAAGGAGAAGGAGGACCTACTTCTCCTTCTTCTCCTCCTTCTCCTTCTTCTCCTCCTTCTCCTTCTTCTTATCCTCCTCCCTCTCCTTCTTCTTCCTCCCCTCTTCTTCTTCTTCCTTCCTTTCATTTTCCTCTTTCTTCTCCTCTTGTCGCCTTCTTCGGGCTAAATTCGCTAAGAATGCCTTTTTGGAGCTAATTATGTCATTTCGAGGATAATTAGCTAAGTATAGGTCATTTTTTATTAAATAGGTCATTTTGGAGCTAACTAAGCTAATTATGTCATTTAGATGGATAATTAGCCAATTTAGCCTTTCTTAAATGTGTCTAAGCTACGTAGAAGAAGGGAAAGAGAAGAAGAATTAAAAGAAGGAGGAGGAGGAGGAGGAGGAGGAGAAGGAGAGGAGAAGAAGAAGAAAAGAAGAAGGAGAAGGAGAAGGAGGAATAAGGAGGAAGAAGAAGGAGATGGAGGAGCTCCTTCTCCTTCTTCTTCTCCTTCTCCTTCTTCTTATCCTCCTCCCTCTTCTTCTTCTTCTTCTCCTCTTCTTCTTCTTCCTTCCTTTCATTTTTCCTCTTTCTTCTCCTCTTGTCTTCTTCTTCGGGCTAAATTGGCTAAGAATGCCTTTTTGGAGCTAATTATGTCATTTCGAGGATAATTAGCTAAGAATAGGTCAGCTTTTATTAAATTGGTCATTTTGGAGCTAACTAAGCTAATTATGTCATTTAGATGGATAATTAGCCAATTTAGCCTTTCTTGGATGAGTCTAAGATACGTAGAAGAATAGAAAGAGAAGAAGAAGTAAAAGAAGGAAGAGGAGGAGGAGGAGAAGGAGAAGGAGAGGAGAAGAAGAAGAAAAGAAGAAGGAGAAGGAGAAGGAGGAAGAAGGAGGAAGAAGAAGGAGAAGGAGGACCTACTTCTCCTTCTTCTCCTCCTTCTCCTTCTTCTCCTCCTTCTCCTTCTTCTTATCCTCCTCCCTCTCCTTCTTCTTCTTCCCCTCTTCTTCTTCTTCCTTCCTTTCATTTTCCTCTTTCTTCTCCTCTTGTTGCCTTCTTCGGGCTAAATTGGCTAAGAATGCCTTTTTGGAGCTAATTATGTCATTTCGAGGATAATTAGCTAAGTATAGGTCATTTTTTATTAAATAGGTCATTTTGGAGCTAACTAAGCTAATTATGTCATTTAGATGGATAATTAGCCAATTTAGCCTTTCTTGGATGTGTCTAAGCTACGTAGAAGAAGGGAAAGAGAAGAAGAATTAAAAGAAGGAGGAGGAGGAGGAGGAGGAGGAGGAGAAGGAGAAGGAAGAGGAGAAGAAGAAGAAAAGAAGAAGGAGAAGGAGAAGGTGGAAGAAGGAGGAAGAAGAAGGAGAAGGAGGAGCTCCTTCTCCTTCTTCTCCTTTTTCTTATCCTCCTCCCTCTCCTTCTTCTTCTTCTCCTCCTCTTCTTCTTCCTTCCCTTCTTCGGGCTAAATTGGTAAGCTAATTATGTCATTTAGATGGAAGTCTAGCTATCTTTTATTAAAAGACTAGAAATAACATACCTAATTTAGGGTGAAGCACGGTGGCTCTGGTTAGTTTCACCTGGAGAAGGCTGCCTTGGAGAAGGCTCGACTGTAGAAGGGTCGTGCGATGCGTTTCGGGAGATATTCTGGACCAAAGATCGTTTGCAATGTGTAGTTAGCATTAAAATGAAACTCACCGTCCCCGCCACGTTAATGACTGGCATCGGCGGAGGGACTTGCCCGTTCTTAATGCACATAGACTGTACATTTGGTTTCTACAAGTCAAACTTTTTATTTATTAATGAAACGGGCATTCAAATGCAAGATTTGAAATAACATGAAGAAGAAACTTACCACGAAGAGCTCGTATATGGCCCTCGTAGACGCATCATTCCGTGCCCTCTCCGCCTCCACCAATGCAGTCGTCCTCTCCTCCAGTTCCCTAATTTCCTTATCCTTCTCCGCCATAGCCGCCTCCATTGCCTCTCCCTCTTTCTGAATAGAAACCTGCAACACAACTCATTGTTAGCAATGTAATCATATTGGTTCCAATGGACAACATAAAGCGGAAAGATAGTTGAGTCCATTAAACTAACCTTGATGGCGAGCTCGACTGGCCGTGGACGACGTGTTATCTCCGGACAAGAGCTCGTTTGGCGTGCCTTTATCTGCCGGAGAGTGCTAGGACAACGTATAAGGCCGTCTCCAATGGCGATCGAGCCATGGGGCCTCCCGTTGCCAGCTATCATCACTAGCTCTGGATCAATAGGCCCCTCGCTCGGGTTAAAGTCCTCCGCTTTCCTCGCCTTCCCGTGATCTCTGTACTTCACGAGCTTGTCGTGGGAGGAGATGTTGGTGAAGTTTTCTGGATGCTCGAGGTCAGACTCAGAGAATGCCTTGACCTTCTTGTACGAGGCAGTATGGGCCATCGCATACAGGTCGTACATCTGTGGCGCCTCCGTCTTATTGTGATGCGCCTAAAAGAGAGAGAGGAAAATTGTATTGGTAAAGGGCTCAAGATAGCATTAAGAATGAATTGCATGAGGCATGAAGCAAACCACATACCCAGTTCTCACCAAATTGGATTAAGTTGACGCTCCCTTGATGGTGTGGCACGCCAACCATTTTGCCACGCCTCTCCTTGGTGTTGTTGTGGCTGGCATCCCACGTTTCGGAGCACCACTGATCCACCAAGGCCTCCCAACAATCCATCTTATCCACACACCATCTCGGGGGCACCTAAGTTAATAAAGAGAAATTTGACTGCGTAAGAACCAAATCAAGGAAACTAACTACAAAGCCTTAATAATATATAATTACCTTTATGTAATGCTCCTTCTCCATCTTAGCATCACGACACTTCTCCTTTTCAATCCTAATATGCTGCGTGGCATAGTAGTCTCGAACAGCCTGCACCCGAGCCTCGTGCCGAAAGTTTTGAAGTAGGCGGCGACATTCGGTTTCGATAACCTTTGCCGCGTCCTCCTCGTATCCCTCCTCACACCTGTAGAAGGTCTGCAAACGAGACAGCACCGATTAGTACAATAAATAGCTATGGTTGATTTATAATTGTGTGAAAGAGAAATTACCCAGAACTTTCGGATCACCATGTCCGCCCTCGTGTCACACAAAACACCGTCGATCTCCACCTCCGGCGGGGCCAGGGCACCCAAGTAGTGCTCCCAGGTCATTCCTACCTCTCGCTCCCGACCGGGCAACGTAACAAACCCTGGGAAGTTTTGACGGCAAAGAACACCAAGGACGCTGTTGGGCTTGCGGACACCCTTGGCAACAATCCAGCCCCTACAGTATGACAAATTAAAGCCAAAACATTACATATTTGAGAAAACGCAAAGGCAAAAGGTTAAATAAGAGTAAATTAACTTACGTGTCCCCATTTGGCCTAATCGACCACCTCTGCTCGGGGGTCGCTCGCACGAGCGGGAGCCCCGAACTACCACGCTGGTAGATGGTAGCACCCTCACCCAGCTCCTCGTCGCTACCAACATGGCCACATGGCTCAGGCCAGGTATCCCACTGGGTCTCTTGGGACGTACCCTCATCCCTGCTTTGCTCCGGAGTCGCCTGGAAGGAAGCCTCTGGGACACGAGTCTCATGGGTTGAAGGCTCGTCGACCTGAGGCTCGTTGACCCGAGGCTCGTGAACCGGAGACCGTGTAGCCTCCACCTCAGACGAATCCACCCTAGAAGTCCTGTGCTCAGGTGAATCAGCTTAGGGTGGTGGCGGAGACCGTGTAGCCCTACCTCTCCCGCGGCCATGTGTACCTTTAGTACAACATAAATACCAACATGAGTAATAAAATGTATATAAATACCAATATGCGTACAACATGAGTACAACATAGATACCAACATGAATACAACGTGTACCTTTAGTGCCTCTCGGCTTCGCGGGGGGTCGACTTCCTCTCACGGGGGGCGCTCCTTGCATAGTAGCGAGCAACACTATCCGAAGAGGCGAGGCAGGAATGGAAGTACCCATCCCATCAACCGCCGACGAAGAAGCAGCGGCGGAGTGCTTTCGACCATTTCCCACCATCTTTCAACACCTGTCATGACAAAGAGTAAATGAAATTAGTACAACATAAATACCAACATGACTAATAAACATTGAATACCTAACATGACTAATAAAAATTGAATACGTAACATGACCTCAAAATTTATATATAGTATAATAGTTGAATACTTGACATGAACCAATAACAATCGTCCTTGTCTATATATGCTTCGGGGTCAACAAATGCATCATGAGCATCACTATCATCAATAAATGCATCATCATCATCACTATCACCAAAAACATGTGGAAGGCCACCATTATGTAATCGGTCAAGAAGTGACAGGTCATCCGCAACAGTATCATCTTCTTCTTCCAGCTCTTCCTGTTCGGGCTCAGGGGTTAAGACGGATTCACTGTCGCTGTCTACTTCAATGTTCTGGGGTGAAGTAGAGCGGTTCTTGAAACGTTTCTTGGACATACGTGTTTCTTGGAAGAATTATCCTTCATATGTGTCTGGGTTAATGTGAGGTTCGTAATCCTCTTCTTTGAGGGTAGGTGGTCTAAACTGTGGTGGCACTTCATAAACGACATCCCAACCTTTGAGATTTGGATCAGTTTGGCAGGCCCACGGTATATAGAAAACTTGTGTCGCCTGTTGAGCCGTAATATAGACATCGGGAACATCTAAGTGGGTGTTTTGGTTGATTTCGACTAGTCCTATATGTTCATGAGTCCTTCTAGTCTCCCTCGGCTCAAACCAATAACATTTGAAGACCACGACGGTCGGTGGGTTTTCACCATAGAATAGAAGTTCATAAATTGCTTCAACTGTTCCATAATTTGTAGTCTTCAGGTCGGGCATAGATAGCTCTTTGCCAAAGGTACGAAAGTGATACCCGTTGATGTTGTATTTGTCAAATGAACGGACCTTATAGTCAAAACCATTAGCGACTTGTCTCAACTCAGCGTCCATAGACTCTCCATCAGCCTACAAGTTTAATACGAAAGAATGGATGCATTAGCCGCAAACTAGACCAATAAATCGAATGGGCCCTTAATGGTAATTAATTACCCTTTCTTTGAACCAAGAGATGAAACCGGGATAGTCGCCTCCATGCTTTGCGAGAAGCTCATACTCTTCGACGGAATCCTTTTCGATGACCGCTCCATCCGACAATTCGGCGACGTATCGACTATATCAAATATCCGGGAATAAGAGTAGTTCAAAGCAATTAGAATTGCAAATGGGGCAATAGTTCAAGGACACATACTCAAGCCTAAATAAGGCACATCCATTCTCACAGGCATGTATCTTCTCATAGGGCATCTGAAGTACACGGAGGATTTTCTCTGACTGGTACAGGTTTCTAGGCAGCACATGGCCTTTGGGTAGAAAGCGTCCAAATATCGTCATCATCGAATTGTAGCATTCTCTGCCTAGGTTGAATTGAGCCTTCAGAGCCATTACTTGCGCGATGGCATCCAGCTGACAAAGCTCAGTCTGCTCGTGGAGAGGATGTTTTGAAGACTCCAGCATTTCATAAAAGGCCTTTGCAGATTCCTCCATCTCATCGTCCAAATCACGAGCATCATCAAAGTCTTGCACCATGTCTTCAATCCTGGTACCATGCTCGTCGGTGCGACGACGAATCACCTCAGCTCTGGCACGTTGGTCAGACTCACCATGAAAAGTCCACACCGTACAATTAGGCGTAAAAACGCACTTCTGCAGGTGATTACCCATTTCAAACTCTGTCTGCTTTTTCCAGTTGTCACAGTTGGGATAGGGGCACCATGTTTTATGCTGGCCATTTGCAAATGCGGCTCTCACAAACCCCCTGGTTTTTGTTAACCATTCATGGGTCATGTCTTTCTGACTAGGGTGACCAGTGTACATCCAAGCACGATCACTCATGTTGCCTAGCTACCTATGAGGACACAGGAAATAAATATATAATTCATCATCTATATTCATACGCTAATCAAGTTTGTCAGTTTTATTACGTCCATGCAACCTACACGCTAATAGGTAAAGATAGGTCCTAATCCCACCCGAGTATGTGTAGACTGGGTTCATTTTCCCATGCTCTGCTCCAGATGCGACGTTGATTTTGGCAGCACCTCCCCGCTGTTCTCCTAATACACGTCTCGGCAATAAGCAGAGAGGATGTGTACCCGGAGAACAATAGGGGAGGCACTGACGAAATTCCGCATCGGATCCGGAGCACATCATACGGGAAAACAAACACAATCTACACATACTCAGGCTGTCCATGGATAATGTTGGACAATTTGAAAGGATGGCAGTTATAAATATGCAAAGAAATGCATATTTAAAGATGTCGCCCTTTCGAACGGGAGACGCATACTGGTCACGCATACTCATGATTGAAGAAACCTATAGCTAGCAAGTTTCATAGGCACGAACGACGGGACAAAGAAAATTAAGGGGTTAGGAGGAGAAGTCATTTGTGCTCACCAACAAATGCAAGGGCGGAGCTCGTCCAACACACGTGGAGGTCGTCGAACAACTGCACATTGAAATTCACCCGATCAACACAAATATGATGTTTTTATAATTAACATAATTGGAAAATATGTGACCTAACTCATAATTTACAAAATTATGACCCCGTCTGGTTGGTGGCGTCGATGCTCGGTGGTGTCGGGTGTCGATGGCATCGGCGGTCGGGGGTTAGTTGTGTCGGTGGTCGGGGGTTAGTGTTGTCGGGGGTCGAGGATCACTGGCGTCGGGGGTTGGGGTCTCTTTGGTCAACAAGAGGCCGAAGAGGTGTCGGGGGTCGGGGGTTGGGGGTCAATGGTGTCGGGGGTCGGGGGTAGGGGGTCGAGGGTCGAGGGTCAGGGGCATCGGGGGTCGAGGGTCGAGGGTCAGTGGCGTCGGGAGTCGAGGGTCAGTGGCGTCGGCCGTCGGGGGTCGAGGGTCAGTGGCTTCTGGAGTCGAGGGTCAATGGCGTCGGGCATCGGGGGTCGAGGGTTAGTGGAGTTGGGGGTCGGGAGTCGGGGGTCGGGGGTCAGTGGTGTCGGGCGTCCGGGGAGGGGAGTCGGGTCTCAGTGGCATCGGAGGTCGGGGGTTGGTGGCGTCGAGCGTCGGGGGTCGTGGGCCGGTGGTCGGGGTCTTTTTTTTCTTCTTCTCCTCTCTCCTCTTCTTCTTCTTCTTCTTCTTGATCATCATATTATTATTATTCTTCTTCTTTCTCCTACCCCTCCTCCTCCTCCTCCTCCTCCTCTTCTTCTTCTTTCTTTTATCTTTCTCCTCCTTTCCTCTTTCTTCTTCTTCTTCTTCTTCTTCTTCTTCCTTTTTCTTCTAGTTTATTATTCTCTTATTTTCTTCTAAGTTTTTTTTCTATCTATTGTTTTCTTCTCTATCTACTTTTTCTACCTAATAAACTAACTATCTAAGTTCACATAAAAAACGGAAAAAAACTAACTATCCAATTAAAAAGAATAAATAGAAAATAAACTAACTATCTAAATTAACTATCTAATTTAAAACAAAAAACAGGAAATAAAGACAAAAAGAAAAAAAACTTACCTGAAGTGGGAGGAGGGCAATGGGAGGAGGGGAGGGCGAGCTCCGGCCTTGGGCGGCGGGGAGGAGGGGCGTGGGGAGGAGGGGAGGGCGAGCTCCGGCCGTGGGCGGCGGTGGTGGGCCGGAGCGGTTCCGGTGGTCGTGGTGGCGGCTCTTGGGTGGGTAGAGCGCGATGAGGAGGGCCGCAGGGAGGAGGGGAGCGGGGAGCTCCGGTCGTGGGCGGCGGCGGTGGGCCGAAGCAGCTCACGTGGTGGTGGCGGCGGCGCTGGAGTGGGCAGGGGCGCGCGCGAGAGAGGCAGGAGATCGAGGGGAGCAGGGGTGGAGCGTGTCGTTAGGGGAGCGGTGGTGGGGGGTGGGTGCCGTTAGGGGGAGCGCCCCTTTGCCGTCTGCAGAAGCTGAGAGGCAGACGGCATAGAGGTCGGTGGGGTGGGGCGGGTTTCGGCCGTTAGGGTGGCGCACCTTTGCCGTCTGCGTGCTCTTTGTCGTCCGCCTCTGGGGCCTTTGCCATGCGTCAGGAGACGGCAAATAGGTGGCCGACGGCAAATAAAACCTTTGCCATCAGCAACCTCTTTGCCGTGTGCTTTGTACCAGATGACGACAAAGAGGATCTTTGCCATGCGTCAGCAGACGGCAAAGGCATGGCAGATGGCAAATTTCTCAATTCCAGTAGTGTATATATGATATACATGTTATTGATGTTTACCTTACCAGCGCTCATAGTAGCTCCTGATTATTTGATACCGATGCAGTTGCTCACATTTGTAACTCAAAACACGAGCTGCAGAATATGCGGAGACTGGCAAAGGACGAGGTGACGATGCGCGTCGGGAATGGTTCCAAGGTTGATGTCATCACCGTCGGCACGCTAGCTCCACATCTACCTTCAGGATTAGTTTTAAACCTCAATAATTTTTATTCAGTACCAGCTTTGAGCATGAACATTGTATCGGGATCTCGTTTGATGCGAGATGGCTACACATTTAAATCTGAGAATAATGGTTGTTCTATTTATATGAGAGATGTGTTTTATGGTTATGCCCCGCTGGTCAATGGTTTATTCTTAATGAATCTCGAACGTGATGTTACACATATTCATAGTGTGAGTACCAAAAGATGCAAGGTTGATAATGATAGTCCCACATACTTGTGGAACTGCCGCCTTGGTCATATCGGTGTCAAACGCATGAAGAAACTACATACAGATGGACTTTTGGAGTCTCTTGATTTCGAATCGTTTGACACGTGCGAACCATGCCACATGGGCAAGATGACTAAGACTCCATTCTCCGGAACAATGGAGGGAGCAACCAACTTGTTGGAAATAATACATACCGATGTATGCGGTCCAATGAGCGTTGAGGCTTGCGGTGGCTATCGTTAAGTTCTCACCCTCACTGATGACTTAAGCAGATATGGGTATGTCTACTTAATCAAACACAAGTCTGAGATCTTTGATGTTCAAGGAATTTCAGAGTGAGGTAGAGAATCAACGTGACAAGAAAATAAAGTTCTTACCATTTGATCATGGAGGAGAATATTTGAGTCACGAGTTTGGCACACACTTAAGGAAATGTGGAGTTGTTTAACAACTCACGCTGCCTAGCACACATCAGCGTAACGGTGTGTGTGAACGTCGTAATCGCACTCTATTAGATATGGTGTGATCTATGATGTCTCGTACTGATTTACCGCTATCATTTTGGGGATATGCATTGGAAACTATCGCATTCACTTTAAATAGGGCACCGTCTAAATCCTTTGAGATGACACCGTATGAATTATGGTTTGGAAATAAACCTAAGCTGTCGTTTCTAAATGTTTGGGGATGCGATTCTTATGTCATGAAACTTCAACCTGAAAAGCTCGAACCCAAGTCGGAGAAGTGCGTCTTCACAGGATACCATAAGGAAACTATTGGGTATACCTTTTATCTCAGATTTGAAGTAAAGATCTTTGTTGCCAAGAACAGATGCTTTCTAGAGAAATAGTTTCTCTCGAAAGAAGTGAGTGGGAGGAAAGTAGAACTTGATCAGGTAATTGCACGCCCTCTCGAACCGGAGAGTAGCACAACACAGGAAAATATTTCTGGGGTGCGTGCACCAGCTAGAGAGGAAGTTAATGATGATGATCATGAAACTTTGGATAAAGTTACTTCTGAACTTCGTAGGTCCGTGAGGACACGTTTCGCACCAGAGTGGTACAACAACCCTTTCCTGGAAGTCATGTTGTTGGACAACAGTGAACCTTCGAACTATGAAGAAGTAATGGCGGGCCTGGATTCCAACAAATGGCTTGAAGCCATGAAATCCGAGATAGGATCCATGTATGAGAACAAAGTATGGACTTTCGTGGACTTGCCCGATGATTGACGAGCCATAGAAAATAAATGGATCTTTAATAAGAAGACTAACCTGGATGGTAATGTGACCATCTATAATGCTCGACTTGTCGCTAAGGGTTATCGACAAGTTCAAGGAGTTGACTATGATGAGACTTTCTCACCCGTAGCAATGCTGAAGTCCGACCGAATCATGTTAGCAATTGCCGCATTTTATAATTATGAGATCTAGAAAATGGACGTCAAAACGACATTCTTTAATGGCTTTCTTAAGGAAGAATTGTATATGATGCATCCGAAAGGTTTTGTCGATCCTAAAAATGCTAACAAGGTGTGCAAGCTCCAGTGCTCCATCTATGGGCTGGTGCAAGCATCTCGGAATTGGAACATTCGCTTTGATGAGGTGATCAAAGTGTTTGGGTTTGTATGGACTTATGGATAAACATGTATTTACAAGAAAGTGAGTGTGACTCTGTAGCATTTCTCATATTATATGTGGATGACATATTGTTCATGGGAAATGATATCGAACTTTTGGAAAGCATAAATGCCTATTTGAATAAGTGTTTTTCAATGAAGGAACTTGCAGAAGCTGCTTACATATTAGGCATCAATATCTGTGTAGATAGGTCGAGATACCCCATTGGTCTTTCACAAAGCACATACCTTGACAAGATATTGAAGAAGTTCAATATGGATAAGTCCAAGAAGGGGTTATTGCCTGTATTGCAAGGTATCAGATTGCGCACACCTCAATGCCCGACAACAACAGATGGTAGATAAAATACGAGTATTGTCGCCTATGCTTCAGCCATAGGCTCTATTATGTATGCCATGATGTATACCAGACCTGATGTGAACCTTGGTAGGGAGGTACCAAAGTGATCCCGGAGTGGACCACGGGACAACGGTCAAGAATATTCTTAAGTACCTGAAAAGGACTAAAGATATGTTTCTCGATTATGGAGGTACCAAAGATCTCGTCATAAAGGGTTACGTCGATGCTAGCTTCGACACATATCCGTATGACTCCAAATCACAAACCGGATACGAGTATATTTTGAATGGTGGGGTAGTCATCTAGTGAACTTACAAGCAAAGCGTCGTGGCGGCATCTACATGTGAAGCAGAGTACATAGCTTCTTCGGAAGCAGCGTAGGAATGAGTCTGGATGAAGGAGTTCACCACCGACCTAGGAGTGATTCCCAGTGTGTCGGGCCCAATGACTCACTTCTCTGACAACACTGGAGCTATTGCCATTGCTATGGAGACCAGGTTTCACAAAAAGACCAAGCACATCAACCGCCGCTTCAACTCCATTCGTAGATATATTCTGGATGGAGATATAGATATTTGTAAAGTATATATGGATCTGAATGTTGCAGATCCGTTAACTAAACCTCTTCCACGAGTGAAACATGATCAACACCAGAACTCTATGGTTGTTCAATTCATTACAATGTAACAAGATTATTGACTCTAGGGCAAGTGAGAGACTGTTGGAAATATGCAATAGAGGCGTTAAGAACATGATTATTATTATTATATTTCCTTGTTCATGATAATTTTCTATTGTTCAAGCTGTAATTGTATTAACCGGAAACCGTAATACATGTTTGAATACATAGACCACAACATGTCCCTAGTGAGCCTCTAGTTGACTACATCGTTGATTAATAGATGGACATGGTTTCCTGGCCATGGACATTGGATGTCGTTGATAAAGGAATCACATCATTAGGAGAATGATGTGATGGACAAGACCCAATCATAAGCATAGGACAAGATCGTGTAGTTTGTCTGCTAGAGCTTTTCTAATGTCAAGTATCATGTCCTTAGACCATGATATTGTGCAACTCCCGGGTATCGTAGGAATACTTTGGGTGTATCAAACGTCACAGCGTAATTGGGTGATTATAAAGGCCCACTACAGGTATCTCCGAAAGTGTTTGTTGGGTTGGTACGAATCGAGTCTCGGATTTGTCACTACTTGTGACGCAGAGGTATTTGTGGGCCCACTCGGTAATACATCATCAGAATGAGCTCAATGTGACTAAATAGTTAGCCACGGGACCATGTGCTATAGGACGAGTAAAGAGAGTTGTCGGTAACGAGATTGATGCTAGATTTGTAATGGGAATTGTATATGTGGTTATCGAAAGTTGTTCGGAGTCCCGGCTGAGATCCCGGACATCAAGACGTGTTCCGGAATAGTCCGGAGGTGAAGATTTATATCTGGGAAGTCCCTTTTCGGTCACCAGAAATGTTTCGGGGTTTTTCGGTATTGTATCGGGACCACCGAAAGGGTACCGGGGGTCCACCGGGTGGGTCCACCTATCCCGGAGGGCCACATGGGTCGATAGTGGGAGGGAACCGTCCCCCTGGTGGGCTGGTGCGAGCCACCATAGGGGGCCCATGGCGCCTTGGGCCAAAACCCTAGGGCGTGGAGCTGCCTCCCTCCAACTTGGGAGGCAAGCCACCGATAGGGCTGTTGCCACCCCCTCCTAGGGCTTCATAGGGCGGTTGTCCCCCTCTCCCCTTCCTCCTACAAATAGAGGAGGGTTGGGAGGGCTATGCACACCCGTGAACCCGTCCCCTTCGCGCAGCCCTACCTCTCCACTTCTCCTCCTCCAAGGCCCTTGGTGAAGCCCTGTCGGAGACCCACAAGCTTCATCGCCACCACGTCGTCGTGCTGCCGGAGCTCTGCCTAAAATTATCCTTCCCCCTTGCTAGATCAAGAAGGAGGAGACATTCCCAAGTTGTACATGTTTTGAACGCGGAGGCGCCGTTCGTTCGGTGCTTGGATCGGATCACCGCGAGTACGACTCCTTCGACCGCGTTCATAGTAACGCTTCCACTTAGCGATCTTCAATGGTATGAAGATGCTCTACCTCTCTCTCGTTGCTAGCATCTCCTAGATTGATCTTGGTGACACGTAAGAAAATTTTGAATTATTACTACGTTCCCCAACAACAGTTTGAAGATCCTCAAGGTGAGAATGGGTAATGCACGGTACCGAAGAGGCTAGGAAATATGAGGAGGTGAGATTGCGTATGCCCATGGTATCACATTAGTCATAAAGAACTCATATACGTATTACAAAGTTTTATTAGTTTTATCAAAAATCAAAGTACTACTCAAATGCCCCGAGGGACACTACTAGGAGAAAGCCTAATAGTAGCGTTGGAATTACACATACCAGTAGCGTTGGTGG
The DNA here is from genome assembly GCF_904849725.1 of Hordeum vulgare subsp. vulgare. NCBI lineage: Eukaryota > Viridiplantae > Streptophyta > Magnoliopsida > Poales > Poaceae > Hordeum > Hordeum vulgare. Next base: position 363,551,723 of record NC_058523.1, read on the forward strand.
CACCACTACTGCTAAAGCGCTATAGCTAAGTTTTAGCAGTACCGCAAGAAAACCGGCGCTACTCGTAAGTACGCTTAGCAGTAGCGCTCGAAGGCAACAAACATTGCTGCTAAACATGTGCTGCCGCTAGACACCTACCAGCGCTACTCCTAATATTCCTGCATTCACAAATTTAATTCCCCTATATGTATTTGTTCCTCCTCTACGTATTTGTGAGTGCTCTATATAGTAGTTTCGTCATATCATAATAAACATACATTACTCTCATCATATCATACACATACTTTAGTCTCGTCATACCATCATCATTATCATCATTATCCAACACTAATATCATCACATCTCGAAACTAGCGTTACACAACTCATGTCTCGAATAAATGCAACTGCATGGTCATGGAACACATCCACAAGTTTCATCATCTCTATCTAAACCATGATGTAGAAGAGAAGAGCGATCAGTATGAGCAAGAGCGCGACAATGTAGTACTTCTTGAGGCACCGGTTTTTCTACCTCTCTTGCCATATCATCCACCTTAAGTAACTTTTGTTTGCTTCAGCTCTGCTGTCAAACCCTCTGTGGCTAGCGCTCGGGTACTTGTCCAAATGGGCCTCAGTGTCTGGCTAATGGTCGTACACTCCTGGAAACCTCCCAACGAATACGGCGTAGTAGTCCTTCGCCATCTCCGGTCTTTGTACCTAAATCGTAAGTTGATGAATTCAACGATAATATGAAACATAATGTACTTGAGAAACACAAAGAGGCATAGTTAGCAAAATACTATCAATCTATAGTAAACATAAATAATGAAGTTCCTCATACACAGCTAATTAACTAGAGCGATCTACGCTAGTTCATAGAAATATAATAGTACTAATTATAAACACACAATGTCATCGTCAATCACTCCTCCATGTCGGCACTAAAATCTTGATATTCAGGGAGGAAGGACCTTAGCATCGTGAAAGGCTTCAGGTCTAGACGTTGAGCGATTAAAAGTATTCCGACATTCTCCCGCCTCCTTGGCCCATGGAAGAGTATTCATGTTTGTTCGAGGACCTGCTTCATGATCAATTGGGCAAGTTCAAACTATACGTGATAAAACTCGGCTCAAATATAATGATACGATGTCCTTCTTATTCTTGTGGCCTAGTTGACAATCTCGGCATCCATGGAAGTAGATGACATTTGAAGGTGTTGATTATCCCTTCTGTACTCGATCATGTGATGCAGGAGGTAGAATCCATCAGCCTTACTATTGTTCGGTTGCTTGATGCAGCAGAAGTCGGTCTTATGACCGAAAGCCACCCCTTTATTCCTGTACTTTTTCACCTTGATATATCCACCAGTAAGGCTAAAGGTTCAAATGGCACTATCGAGAACACTCTTTATGAGCGTGAAATCCGCTTTCATTATGTTCTTCGCTAAGTCCAGGTACATAGCATGGAAGTATTGTGGGTACAGACAGATGAGCACGGCGCCCCCTCGCTGTGCCAAGTAAGTACACCTCAAATTAGCCTCCATGTTTGCAAAGGAATGATCAAAACTTATGAAAGGATATCCACGGATGACTTACGTGTGATGATCAGGCAGGAGAATCATTTCCTTGTCCTTATTAATGATCATGAAATCACCGATGTACTTGCTCACATAGTCAGGGTGATCTTTGCAGACTGCCTATAAGTGCTCGTGCATATAGTACGGCTCCGGGACGCCGATATATTCTATGTGCTCCCGCCTGATGATGAAGGTGAGATACATTGCATACATGCGGATGAACCGCAAATCTAGCTTGGTCATGTGGAACATGTCATAGATGTAGTCAAATTGTAGGATGAACTTATACGCGGGCCATCTATCGACGTATGACCTCGCACCCGGAACCTAAGCCACGTAAAGCTGGTATCCTCGTTTTTTCGAGATGAGAAGGCTTTTCTCTATGGCTAGCACATCATCATGAAGTCTCCTTAGATCATTGGTCAATATGTTTTCTAGCACTTTCCGAGGTAGGATCGGGTGACCAGCGACATGGAAACGCTCCGCACCTACGAAAGGTATTATCTATACCTCCCGGGGCTTCAGAGGCAGGTGACTTCTTGAAGCAGCTCTGGCGCCTTTAGAGCCTTTCCTATCCGGTCTCCTCCTTTGCTTCTTGGCGGGTGGCGGTAGTGAGCCCAACATACCTTCCCTAACCACCACCCCTAGTGTCATTGGGTTAATCAATCGACGGCCCCCGTGTTGTTCTTGCTGGGTAGAAGCGTCACCTGGAGGCGTCTCGTGCGAGAATCGCACGAAGAGAGACTTTTTGCAATCAGCCGTAGGACGTTTTGGCTCCGGCAAATCAGGCAGCATCAAGTCATCTCCATGCTCATGGCCTCAGTCATAGTACCTAGCATCGTCATAGGCAGTATTGATATACTGGTTAGCGTCATCATCCTCCTCCTCCATGACATCATCAGTATTTTCTTCTTCGATGGGGGCGATGTCATCTGGCACTAATGGAGGCTCTCCCTCGCGTCGTCCGTTATAACCTGCGACGATAGGTGCATGTAGTTGGTTAGGTTGGGTGGTGTTCATACCTTGTTGAGAAGTTCTAGTTGGTGTGCTACTGGGCGCCTTGACACGAAGGTGCGTCTTCGGCCAAGGCAAGAACCAGATCTTGCATGTGCAAATCCATTCAGGGGTATCATCATCATCGAGTGGTACTGGAAGAGGCAAATCCTCAAAGCACACTTTGACACTGGCCACACATACTATGAAGATGCTATGGGGCATCTTTCGGTTGTGAAGCATGTGGTCCTTCGGCTTCACGATCATTGCCTTTCCCACGTCCACCTTTTGGAAGCTAATATCGTACACTAGGGTGGACGGGGTTTTGTCGGCTGCGAAGACATGACTACGACCTCAGACATCCAACAGGCATGTGAAATGGAAGACTATAGATATGCTGGTGAAGAGTGTATGACGCGTGATTAGCGTGATGGTGTCAATCTTAGACAAAGATGAAGCCCCGCTGAGGACACCAGAGATGGAGGATGGGCTACTATGAAGAGTAGCGAGAACAGGTACGGGAGAATGTGCGGTTGCGTAAGCACGTGTTGGTCATGCGATGTTCACCGAATTGCTCCCGACGAAGCTGGGAAAGGGAATGTCCTTTGGCCCTTTGTCTGGATTCTTCTTCGTCCAATCCCAAACTTTCGAAACCAAGCTTCCACAACTGCATTGACTCTTTCTTCGAGTACCTTGACCAACTCTTCTTTGGTCTCAGCTTTTCTCATATCAACCGCAAGTGTGACGTTCTCGTAAGCATCTGTCTTTGCCTTTTGTCCTCCAGCTTCTCGTGGTAGCACTTCTTCCATGAGGCGCCATCTGTGACGCCGTGCACACATCCAAACGACAGAGATTTGTGCACTAATGTCTACTATGCAACTTTATTCTATTAGACTCTTGTTGGGCCTCCAAGCCCAAAGTTTTGTAGGAGAGTAGAAATTTTCCCCCAAGTGCACGACCTAAGGTTTATCAATATGTAGGAGGTGTAGGACGAGGATGGTCTCTCTAAAACAACCTTGCAATCAAATACAAGAAATCCTTCTGTCCCCAACACACCCAATACAATGCAAAATTGCATAGGTAAACTAGTTCGATGAAGAGATGGTGATACAAGTGTAGTAATGATAGTAGATATTGATTTTTGTAATATGAAAATGTGGAAATAGCAAGGTAGCAAGTGAAAAAAGTAAGCACATATTGTATTGCAATGCTTGAAAACATAGCCTATGTTTCGTACTTTCGCTAGTGCAATCTCTCAAAAATGCTAATATAATTGAATCACATAACCAACCCTGAACGTGCAACGAAGAATCACTTCAAACTTATTATCTAGCAGAGTACATAAGAAGAAATTGTTTGTAGTATATGAAACCACCTTAAATATATCCTTTATGATCAATCTATCCAAGAGTTCCTACTAAGATAATACCAAGTTATCCTTTCCGATCGATCTATTCAAGAGTTCATACTAAAATAACACCATACGATACACATCAACCTGCTCTAATGTCACCTAGATACTCGAAAGTCACTAGAAGTATCCATGAGTTAATTATATGATACGCATGGAACGACTTCAGATTCATAATACTCAATCCAACACAAAGAATCTCAAAGAGTTCCACAAGATTTCTACAGGAGAAAGTAGGACAAGAACGTGTATCAACCCCTGTGCATAGATTACCCCAATGTCACCTTGGGAATCCGCAAGTTGGGTACAAAAACATATATCAAGTGAATCAATAAAACACCCCATTGTCACCACTGGTATCCACATGCAAGACATACATAAAGTGTTCTCAAATCCAATATTCAATCCAACGTAACGATATGTCAAAGAGAAAGATTCAATTCATCACAACGTGATATCAAGGGAATACCATCATATGATCCGACTATATTAACAAAGCGTGTGATACATCAAGATCGTGTGATCTCAAGAGCATGAGAGAGAGAGAGAGAGACATATTGAACACTTAGATACTAGTACAAACTGTGAGCCCCGAGGGTGGACTACTCCCTCCTCATCATGCAATCCACCAGGATGATGAAGATGGCCACCGGAGATGATCGACCATCTCCGGCAAGTGTCGGATTTCGGGCTCCGCAAAACCCTAAAAATTAAAACTCGGGGTGCGTGCGGAGGCATCTTGGCAGCTTTGGTTAGCCTGACTCGCTACTCGCTCGGGATGGCAGGGAACTCACTCGATGGTCAGGAAGACATAGAACACGACAGTTTACCCAGGTTCGGGCCGCTGAGATGCGTAAAACCCTACTACTGCTTTGGTGGATTTCCTCTCGTCGGAGGTTGGTGGACGAACTAGTATAGTGTTCGAGGGCCTCTGGAGGTTAGGTGGTCGTTGTTTGGTGCAGGTGGGGAAAATGAATGGATCCACCTCCTCAATGAAGTAACATACTCTCTATATATAAGGGCGGCCCTAGTGCACTTCCTTTCTCATTTTGTTGGGAAGGGATCCCACAATGGCCAATTTTATAGGGGGACAGGGGAACATGCTTCCCCAGTCCAAAAGTAGTCTTCGCGTGCAAAGTGCCTGTCAACGCAGTAGGGACGGGTCCAGGGATGACGCCCGTCCTGCTCGCAGGCGGTGGTGGCCTTGTTGCACGAGAATGGAAACCTTTGGGAGATGCCTTCGAGATCTACATGCGTCCTAGCCCCCTTTGCACCAAAGGGTGAACTGCACCATCCTACTGTCCGTTGCTTTCTTATCCTTCCCCCGCGTCATCCTCGACTCTTGAGGCCGGGCCTCGCCTCATAATATCCGCCGCTCTTGAAGGGTCCTGAGGAGGCCCCCTGCGGGTCTTGATGCTATTCCCCCTCGTGAGGGCCTTGCCTTGAGTGGTGCCAGGCTTGTTGGTCTTTGGTCGATGAAGTGGGCTAACCCTTGGCTGCAAGCAGGCAGGTCTGGGTACCCCCATTCCGAGAATGCCGACAGTAGGCCCCGGGGCCAAAGCGTGCTTGTGCTCGCTTTTGGCGAAGCCTTGAGGGCGGTCTGAAGCGTCACGGGCCCTAAAAGTCTGTGGACCAGGCTTCATATGCGTCGTGCAGCCAACAACAATCCCAGTTCCCGAGGCACTTGGAGACGCACCTCGTCAAACTCACGCAATGCCCCGGCGCTACGTGAGCCATCATCACTCTTTGGGGAAATCGCCTCTACGCACGCCACACGGGCGCACTTCCTCATGAAGCTTTTGGGCCCAGGAATGCGGAGGGACGCCAGTCTGCCTTCAGTCATATATTTTACCTACCGAGGGTGAGAAGGTCCACATTGCCTCCATCTTCTTTATCTTCCACCTCGAGCCCTCCACCCACTCAGCATGGCGCCGGTGAGGGAGTATTCCGCTGCCTAGAAGGGGAAGGATTCCTGGGAAGGTTTTGTCGCCCCGCCACCTAGGAGGGAAAGCGCCCTCCATCTGAAGTACGCGGCGGTGTCGACAACGGCCTCCGATGCGCGCGGTCGTGGTTCCGCCTGCCCTGGAATCAACATCGGCAGCGTCGCTGGGCATTGATTGGTGCGACCGTCCGCAGTGGCCGAGGTGGGAGGTCGGCGGTGGCCACCCGGCCACCACTTCCATGGCTTGATTCAACTGACGTGGCGATGTAGTTTGTGATGTGGGTGGATACGCTGGAAATCACATGGTCCCAGGTCCCAAACTTCTTGGCGACGGTGCTGCCGACCGGCGGGATCCCAGGCCTCTGGTTGCAGGACGACGACTTCTGTGGTGTGGCTTCCTGGGTGCAGGTCGAGCTCCCCCCCCCCCCCCCCACGTCTACATGTACCTGAACACGGGTGGCAGACGTTCCCCCGCGCTCGAGGCATGAAGGGGAGGCGCTACCTCCACTTCAAGTATGACGGGGAGGCGACGCTTTCGTCAAGATCTTAGGGGACGAGGGCGAGCGTCTAGGTTGCTGCCTAGAGGACACCGGTTGTGGCGATGTTGTGTAAGATCCAGACTCCGGCGGTGGGCGCCTTGCCTCCAGCAGCAGCGACACCCCCTTCGTAGGGAGCCCGAGCGACAGCAGTGGCAGCAGCTACGACGAACCACCTTGCTCTCGTGCCCGGACCATGTGGGAGGAACCCAAGCACGATGCCACTCGTCTGCTCTTGTGGTGCCCGTGAAAGAGGACGAGGGCATGGACTAAGTGTCCGTGCGCCGGCATCGGACGCCCGCAGCGGCATCCCTCTTGGGACCTTCGTCGCTAGATGTCTCCTTACTTCTGACCCTGTGTCCCTGAAAACAAGGAAGGGCCCTTTGGGCATGTAATGGATTTGGGCGACCGCCCCTTTTGTTAGTATTGTTGTGTTTGTGGTGTGGATACTTAGCTAGGCGTGCTTGTAGTGAACCTCACCGATTGTGACGCATGGCTATGGAGCTCGAGGGTCTTGTTGCTCGGTTGGCTTCTCCTCGTTGAGTGTGAAGTCGGTCGATGCTCTATGTCAGCAGGCCCCAGTCCCGCACATTTCTCTGCTGCCATGGGGCGCGACCTGTAACGAAGTCCGTTCCTCATGGGCCAGGGCCCTGACACCCCTGATACCGACGCAATGTTCCTGGAAGGCACCAGGGTGGCCAATTGGCTTTGCGACCGGTTAGGCTCTTGAGGCGCGATGCTCACGGGCCCCATAGACACTCAAGCGGCTCTACGTCGACAGGTTCCAGTCCCGCACATTTCCATGCCGTCGTGAGGCGCGACTCGTTACCAAGGTCATTCCTCACGGGGCAGGGCCCTGACACCCCTCATACCGACCGAATATGCCTAGACGGCACCAGGGTGGCCAAGTGGCTTTGTGACCGGTAAGGCTCCTGAGGAGCGATGCTCGGGAGGCCCCTTCGATGTCCAAGAGGCCCATGAGGGATACTACTTTCTGCTTTTGAAGGGTCTGGTTTTTGGAGATACCTAGTCTGCATTGTGGAAGCTCTCGTCGGTAGGTCCCGGTCCTGCACATCTCACTCCCTTCGTGAGGCGTGACCCGTTACCAAGGTCGTTCCTCACGAGGCAAGGCTCTAACACCCCAGATGCCAACAAAATGTGCCTGGACGGCACTAGGGTGGCCAAGTGGCTTTGTGACCGGTGAGGCTCCTGATGAGCGATGCTCAGGATCCCCCTTAGACGCTCAAGCTGTCCCAAGAGAAACAAATATTGTAAGAAAATACCATATTTTGTTCCCTCTCCAGGATGGCGCACCGAGCCGTAAATGGTACTCTTGAGCGAGTATCAGATGGCATGAGTCTACCGACTGGTCCGTGAGGGCCAGGCGAAGGTCTGGGCGCCAAGGCCTTGGCGAGGTGTCGGCACCGTGCCCCCAGCCCCGGCGCGCGGGGTACGAGCGGGGGGGGGGGAATGCTCGATTCAGAGGAAGAGAGTGCGCTACGAAGGACAACCAAGAAAACCAGTTTTCGAAAAGACTTTATTTGGAAAAGCCCCGAGTTTGATTTCGTAAATATCAGCAAATCGAAGCCAGAGAAAAACAAATGAAAGCCGCGTCTGGCGCCTAATCTATTCTCTGCCCCGTCTCCCCCATCACGGAGCATAGGGCTTCCACTAGGCGTGGGAGGGACCCCTCCGCGTCCTCAGGGGGCCCCGGGCGTATACAGCCGCAACTCATTATTATGTGAGAGTGTCACGGGCGGGTGTCTCCAGGAGGTTGCGAGGATGCTTTGGCCTCACGAGTGTCCCTACCCCAGAGGCATAGGCGCCTGATTCCTTTTGGGTCATTGGTAAATCCTGCTAACTTCTTCTTTTTCGGGAGTGAGGCAGAGTGTCACGGTCTTCCCCCCATCGCGGAGCGTAGGGCTTCCACTAGGCATGGGAGGGGCCCCTCCGCGTCCTCAGGGGACCCCGGGAATATACAAACGCAACTCGTTGTTACGTGAGAGTGTCACGAGATGAAGTAGGTTCCGGAAGAATTGAAGGACGATGTAGAGGCGTTGCAGAGGTGTTACGGGTAGAACTTCTGTATGGGAACTCCGTCTTCAGTTTCCAGGTGCACGACGCCATGCTTGGAGACATGGAAGACCTTGAACGGGCCCTCCCACATGGGCGAGAGCTTATGCAAGCCCTCCCTAGATTGAACCCGTCTCAGGATGAGGCCGCCGACTTCAAGGGTCCTGGAGAGGATTCTGTGGTAGTGATAGCGTCGTAAGGCCTACTGGTACCTCACGGATCGTAGTAAGGCCCGGCAGCGCGCCTCCTCTGCTAGCACGTGGTCCGTCCCCCGCGCAGCCTCCTGACGCTGCTCATCGAACGCAGTGACCTGTGGGGACTGGTGCTTGATTTCGTGGTGAACATCCGCCTCGGCTCCGTAGACGAGGAACAACGGGGTTTCGCTAGTGTGCTTAGTGGCGGTGGTGCGGATGGACCACAACACCGACAGGAGCTCATCGACCCAACTCGGTTGCAAGCTTCGAGCTTCTTCATGAAGCTCCTCACCTTGAGGCATCGCAGGACCTCTGCATTGGCGTGCCCCGCTTGGCCATTGCTCAGCGGGTGCGCCACCGATGCGTAGCATACCTGCGTTTCTATGTTAGTAGAGTAAATCTTGAAGAGCTAACTGGTGAACTACGAACCGTTGTCGGTGATGATGCGGATGGGGACGCCGAAGCGGCTCACGACGCCCTTGATGAATTTGACGGCCGACCCGACAGGGATGGTGCGCACGGGCTCCACCTCCACCCACTTGGTGAATTTCTCGATGGCGACGTAGAGGTACCGGAAGACGCCCGCCGCCCGCGGGAAGGGCTCCAGTATGTCCAGCCCCTAGACCGCGAAGGGCCATAAAAGCAGAATGGTCTAGAGGCCCTGCACAGGCTGGTGGATCTGCTTGGCAAGGAACTGGCTTGCCTCGCAAGACCGGACCAACTCGATGGCATCGTCCAACGTTGTAGGCCAGTACAGACCTGACCTGTACACTTTACCTTCGAGCCTGCGTGAAGAGAAGTGATGCCCGCAGTCCCCTCTGTGGATGTCGGCCAGTAGTTCGCACCCCTAGTCCGTGGAAATGCACCTTAGCACGACGTCATTCGGGCGCCTGTGGTACAATTCGCCATCACATAAGAAGTAGGTCGAGGCTTGTCATGCTACGCGCTCCGTGTCTTCCAACCTCTCCAACAATGTTCCATGGAGCAAGTATGCCCCGTGTCCCTGCATCCAATAATCAGCCCACGCCTCCAGGGCCAGGAGCAGTCGAGTCCGCGAGGCCTGGCCGCAATCTAGAGCCCCCGAGGGCGGTGTTGGGGGGATCTCCTCTTCACGTGGCATCGGGCAATCGGGTAACGGCGTCGCGGAAGGCTTGGAGGGTAGCTCCTCGAATACGCCTCGCTCTTGAGCCTCGTGACTCTAAGTTCTTTTGGCGATGTCGTCTGCCTCCTTGTTCTCGCCGTGCGAGACATGCTGCAGCTCCAGGCCTTTAAAATGTTTCGCAATCTTACATACCTCTTGAACATACGCTTCCATGTGCTCGTCCCTGGGCGTGTACTCTTTGTTGGAGAAGTTGACGAGAGGCTGGGAGTCACCCATCGCGGCGAGGCTCCGGACCCCCAAGGCTGCTACCGCTTTGAGGCTGGCGATGATGCCCTCGTATTTGACTATGTTGTTGGAAAACTTCTCCACACGCTGGAAGCACAGCTGTACAGCGTAGCGGAGCTTGTTTCCCATCGGGGAAGTGAGCACGACTCCAGCACCGGCTCCTCTACGTGTGAAGGCTCCATCGACGTGCATGGCCATCCCTCGGGTGCCTCCACACCGGGGGCAAGGGATTGGGTCCCTTCCCACCCCCGGTCTGGTGTGTCCGTCCACTCCACCATGAAGTCAGCCAAAGCCGCTCCCTTGATGACCCTGATCGTGCTGAATTCGATGTTGATGGCTTCAAGCTTGATGTTCCATTCGGAAGCCCTTCACGCCGCGTTTGGGTTATGCAAGATCTTCTCTAAGGGGTAAGTGTAGAAGACCTTGATTGGGTGCCCCTGAAGGTAGTGGCGCAGCTTGCACGAAGCAACGAGGAGTGCTAGAAGGAGTTTCTTCTGCATGGTATAGCGCGAGCACGCATCCCGCAGCACCGTGCTGATGAAGTACACTGGGTGGTCGACGAGGGTGCGGCCCACCGGGGCATCATGGTCCTCGTCTAGATCAGGAGGTTCAGGCGTCTCGCGATCCGGAGGAGGGGCTGGGGCCTAAGCAGGGCTGAGCATCTCATGGCCCGACCCTACGATCCGAGCCTCAGGTCCCTCTGCCTGTGGGGGAATCAGAGCTCACGACTCGTGCGAGCGCCCAGACTTCGCGGGTGGGGTCCCGCCGGGGTTCCCAAAAGTGGTGCCCTTGTTAGTTCGCTCCTCCCTTACTGCCACAAACGCGGTGCTGGCGGAGTGGGGGTGGCAGCAAGGTACAGAAGCACAGGCTCCCGTGGGTGAGGTGCCACCATGACCGGCGGGCTCGTGAGGTATCGCTTGAGTGCATCGGCCTCCTGGCTCCACTCGAAGGGCCCCTTTCTTTACATGATCTTGAAGAAAGGCAGGGCCCGCTCGCCGAGCTTGGAGATGAAACAACCCAAGGAGGTAACACACCCTGGCAACTTCTACATCTCCTTGAGGGTTGTGGGCACGCTCATCTTGTTTATGGGATTGACCTTCGCCTGGTTTGCCTCAATCCCCTGGTGCGACACCAGGAAACCACGTAGTTTTCCTGATGGGACCCCGAAGACGCACTTCTCGGGGTTGAGCTTCAGGTTCACCTCTCTTAGGCTGGGGAATATCTCTTCCAGGTCCTCCACAAGGGTTTTTTCCTTCCTTGACTTGACTAGGATGTCGTCGATTTAGGCCTATGCATTCCTCCCGAGCTGCGGTCCTAGAGTGATATGCATCAACCGCAGGAAGGTTGCCCCGACGTTCAGCAGCCCGAAGGGATGTACTCGTAGTAGTATACCCCACACGGAGGGAGGAAGGCTGTCTTCTCAACGTCCTCCACCGCCTTCTTGATCTGGTGGTAGCCCGAGAATGCATCCAGGAAGCACAATAGATCGCACACCGCAGTGGAATCCATGATCTGGTCGATTCATGGTAGAGGGAACCGGTCCATAGGGCAAGCCTTGTTGAGGCTCGAGAAGTCGACGCACATGAGCTCATTCCCGCACTTCTCTAGGACGCCCACTAGGTTGGCCAACCATTCCAGGTAGCGCACCTCTCGAATGACCCCTGCTTCCTTCAGTTTGCGCACCTCCTGAGCATTGAACGCCTACTTCTTTGGGGCTTGCCTCCTTGCCTTCTACTTCATCGGGCACGTGTTTGGGTACACCATGAGGTTATGCTCAATGACGTCCCTCGGGACCCCCACCAGGTTGGAAGCGCTCCAGGCAAACGTGGCCTTGTTCGCTCTGAGGAAACCCACCAATGCCTTCCCTTGTTCTTGAGGGAGGTTTGTGCCGATGGTGAAGGTGGGAGCCAAGCTTCCTTCATCGAACGGTACTTGCTTTGTTTCCGCCCGGTCCTCGGAGAACAACCGCTTCTTCTTCACCGGCGCGATGTTGGGGACGTCCTAAAGGTGGTCTGCGGCGTTCACCGCGCCCCTGAGGTTGACACGTGCCATGGCTGCGCCCTTGTGGGAGAGCCCGAGTACCTGAGATGCGTCCTTGATGTCCCCCACGATGGTGAGCACGCAGCCGCTCCCGGCATTTTGACGACGTTGTAATCTGGGTGCGTTGCCTCCATGATCTGCGCGAGGGTGGGGTAGCCGAGTATTGTGTTGTAAGGAAGGTGGATGCGGGAGACTTCGAAGTTGATCTTCTCGGTACGGTAGTTGGAGCGGGTGCCGAAAGTGACGGGGAGCCGAATCCATCCGACGGGGGTGACAGATCCTACTACCACCCCGGAGAAGGGCTTTGAAGGTGCAAGCTGCTCTCGGGACAACTGCAACGCGTAGAAGGCCTCTACTAAGATGATGTTGAGGCCCGCACCACCGTTGATGAGGGTCTTCGAGATAGCCACGCCGCATATGGTCGGCGTGCACAACATAGGAAGCGTCATGGTGGCCATCGTGGCCTTGGTTGATCATCGGGGCCGAAGGTTATGTTGACCTCTGGCCATACGCGGTGTTCCGCTGGTTCGGGCCTTGGGTGAACCGCCCCCTCGCGCTGTAGGAAACGCTTGATGTGACGGCCGGAAGGCGGCGGGTGTGATCGGCCGAGAATGCAGGCGACTACAGGGGTGGCCCTGCTCGCCTAGACACCGTCCACCGCCGGGGAGCGGCGACTGTCGATGGTCACACTTGCCATGGAGTCGCCGAGTCGAGGTCTAGCTCTTGATGTTGGCGTGGAGGCTCTGACACCAATCCGCTACCTGGCACGCCAAATGTCGGATTTCAGGCTCTCCAAAACCATAAATATTCAAACTCGGGGGCGCGTGCAGAGGCCACTCGATAGCTTTGGTTCACGTGACTCGCTACTCGCTGGGGATGGCAAGGAACTCACTCGATGGTGAGGAAGACACGGAACACGCCAGTTTACCCAGGTTCGGGCCGCTGAGAAGCGTAGTACCCTACTCCTGCCTTGGTGGATTGCCTCTCATGGAGGTTGGTCAATGAACTGGTACTGTGTTCGAGGGCCTCCGGAGGCTGGGTGGCCTTTCTTTGGTGCAGGTGGGCAAAATGAATGGATCCCCCCTCCTATATGAAGTAACCTACTCTCTATATATAATGGCTGCCCCGGTAATCTTCCTTTATCGTCTCTGGAGGAAGGGATCCCACAACGGCCAATTTTAAAGTGGGACAAGGGAACATGCTTCCCCTGTCCAAAAGCAGTCTTCGTCTGCAAAGTGGCTGTCAACGCAGCAGGGACGGGATGACGTCCGTCCTGCTGGCGGGCGGTGGTGGCCTTGTTGGACCAGAATGGAACCTTTGGGAGATTCCTTGCAGACCTGCGTGCGTCCTGCCCCCCTTTTCACTAAACTGGGAACTGCACCGTCCTGCTGTGTGCTGCTCGCCTGTCCTTCCCCCCGTCATCCTCGACTCCTGAGGCTGGGCCTCGCCTTGGAATATCCGCCGCTCTGGAGGGGTCGTGAGGAGGCCCCTTTTGGGTCTTGATGTTGTTCCTCCTCGTGAGGCTTGGCCCCTCAGGAGGGCCTTCCCTTCATTGGTGCCGGGCTTGTTGGTCTTTGGTCGATGAAGTGGGCCAACCCTGGGCCGCAGGCAGGTAGGTCTAGGTACCATTCCCAGAACATCGACAACAGGGTACTGTTTTCTCTCCAGATTGGATTTTCATTGATACGGCGGTGTAAGTTATCGTCTAGGATAATTTCTTATGGTTTCTATATTTATAGCATTTTTGGGCGTTGGTGTCACGTGAAGATAGGCCACGAGTTGAGGAACACACACTAGGGCGCGTGTAGGGGGTCTGGCATGCCCTAGTGGGTGGTGCCCACCTCGTGGCTCTTCTGGCCTGCTTCTTTGGTCCACTAGGTGTGTTTTGGCCGGAAAATCGTCAAAAAGTTTTGTTGCATTTGGAGGACTTTTATTTCTGCACAAAACACAACACCACGGTAGTTCTGCTGAAAACAACGTCAGTCCGGGTTAGTTATAAATTAATCATATAAAGTGCATCAAACACATATAAAAGTATTGTAAACATAAGTGAATAAGCCATGAATACTTCATAACTTGTTGATAGGTTGGAGATTTATCATCCACCTAGACATTTTTCAGTATGTTCGGGGCCTGGTTGTACAAGTTGTCCCACTTGGTCCTCGCCGACGACTAAGACGACTCGTCGTTCTCGGCTGCCTTTTGGTCCTGCTCTTTGTGCAAAAGGAACGTGGATGGTTTACAAATGTGATAAAACTTGTTGTCGAATTGATTGGATGCTAATATAAGGTGGTAATTTAATAATTACTAGTAGTCTCATGAACTCCCTCGTGTTTGGGTCCGTGTAAAAGAACTTATTGACGGGGTCCAACTTGTACCGGGAACTGATCTAGTCATGCTCCTCCGGGTCGGTGAGCTGTGCCAAGGGGTTTGGGATTCAATGACTTTGACGTTCGGTGTCCTCCTTAGCCCATATGTGCCTCTTCCCTCATAACCACGAATTTCGAGGCGGTGGGGAGACGTGTTCCTGGCCTAGAGCGCCTTCATTTTCTCTGAATTATTCTTGACTTCTTCTATAGCACAAGTCTCCTTGAATTTTTCGAAGTCCTCTTTTGTTAGTGTCGGACTGTGAGCATGAATCTTTTACTATGGTTCATTCTTCGCAATTTCTTTTTTTACCCTTACTTTCCAAGCGAACAAGATGTTGGTGAACGTCACCATTGCCTTGTTGTTTATGTTTATCATCGGTTCGTCACTCCACGAAAGTTTGCTTTCATCCCGGCCGGGGAACAAGAACGTATTGTGCAACTCCATTAGGAGCATGTGCTCCATATGTGGTATCTTCCTTACCTTTTCATCGTTGATGTTGGCCATTTTCCTCAGGATGCATACTATTTGATTACCATAGCACGCGCGCGCTTCCTCTAGTGTCGTTAGCTCTAATTACGTGCATCGTCGTGACCACCATTTTTCGATGTCGAGGTTGTTTGGTTTTGTTGCCCTCTTCGGCTTTGGTCCTTTCACCGGCTACGTGAGCATCAGTGCCGGTCTTGGGGGTTGTGTCGGTGCGGGGGCCATTGTAGGTGTTACTTCCAGTGCATGTGTCGGTGCCGGGGTTGGTGCCACTACTACCTTGTACTCGCAACTAGTTTTCGTCCAGGTAATCGAAATAATGATTTGTTGCTTCATAACGGTCATCTTCGAGGCGACCAGAACCCCGGGCTTCCTCGCGGCTAGACATATTTCAATGAGTGTTTAAGTATGCCAGTTTAATTCTAGGCCAAACAAAATGAATAATAAAAAGGGGCCTATATTTGGTCAGAATGTTTATTAATTCCCCTTCCATGATATCTTAGGCACTTTGTTACGTCCTACTTTCTAGCACAAGTCATGCCGAAATACATGGAAATTTTCGGCATGATCTTTGCTAAAAAGTGGACATATGGAATGCGTGAAATTTGCTGGAATGGAAGTGAATGACCATTCTGACAAAACATAGGCCACTCGGTTATAGCAACATCGAACAACAATGAACATTATCATACTACATTCCTAAAAAGTAGAATATGTAAATGAACATATAGCAACAATCAACGTCAATGACATATATGACATATGTTTAGATCTTATGAACAACAATGAACAAGAATGAACATCAATGACATTCCTAAAATTTAAAATCCGGATCTGCAAATGGTATAAGAAAAAAATTCTTTTGACGACGATGCATAAATGTCCATGCAAAAAAATTCTGGTTTCTACTTTCAATATTCAAATTGTGTTTTCTCAAAATAGATGTTTTGCAAGGTTTTATTATTTTTATGTATAAATGGACCAACTTTGGAAAGTAATCCCCAAAAATATATTTACTCGAAAATCTTTTAACACCTCTCATGCCAAACCATATTGCAAAATTTCACGTCTAACATTCTTCCACCACCTAGGTCACCAACCACCCCATCTTCACTAAATCTCTTAACCCATGATATTTTACTTTTACTCAATGTTGCTTTAAATAATTTTCTGAAATTAATTTGGACCCCTAGATTCCTTACTCTTCCGACCTCAAATAAATTACCACAACTAGCCATTAGTACTTGCAACCAAATTATCCGAAAAGCTCCTGGACCATAGTTCATAATTTTCAAACTTAATATTACTAAAAATTGGACCATATATATCTTTCTTGCTGCAAACCTTTATTCGTCTTCTCCAAATATTCAGAAAAAAATCCTGGAACTCCTAGACACAAAATTCAGATCATACACACAAAATTAAATGCCATTGGCATTTAGTCAAGAACCTTCTATGCATTGTTTCAGAAAAATAGTGGGAGAGGTGGATGGAGGGTGTAGGCAAGAGGGGGAGAGGTGGATGCAGGGTGTAGACAATGGGGGGAGAGGTGGATGGAGGGTGTAGGGATAGAAAGGCCAGGGGAGAGGATTACCGTCGGCGACGGTGAAGGTAGGCTCAGGCGTGGGCGGCGACGGTCAAGGGCGGGCTCGGGCAATGGCGGCAAGGCCGAGGGCCGGTAGGGAAGACGAGGTGGTGGAAGTGCGGTCGAGGGCGGCCTCGGGTAGCGGCGGTGAGCTCGAGGGCGGGCTCTGGCGAAGATCGGTGTCGAGGTCGAGGGCCGGCAGGGTGATGGCGGCAGGACAGGAGTCAGGGACAGGGGGGAGTGGGGGAGAGAGGTAGTTAGGAATTTTTTCTGCCCGCGCGGGGTTAACTCAAAGTAGTAGTAGCGATGTGTAAGTACTAGTGCTACTTCTAACTTAGCAGTAGCGCTAGTACTCATCCAACGCTACTGCTAACTTAGGAGTAGCACTCGTACTCATCTAGCGCTACTACTAACTTTTTTCTTTTTCCTTTATTATTATTAGTTTTTGTTTACTTCTATTTTACTTTTCTATTGCTTTCTCCCTTTTGTTTATGTTATTTTTTTTTTAACCCGACGGCCTCGCACGTAGTCGACGAGAACGTGTCCCTCCCACAGTGCGCGAATATCACCAGAACCATGTGGTGGTAATTGAAGGGGATACGATGTATACATCATTTGACCGATAAGAGTTACTTTAGTGCATGCAAAAAATACATACATATATATAAATGATGGTTTCTCAGCTACGTCGAAGATGTTTCACACTGAGCTTCTTCCCTTTCTCGTCCATTGTCATAAAATTGAGCCCCTAGTTAAGTATTTTCTTGCACCATGGACTATGATCTTTCTTATGTAATGTAGTCTTGATTCTTTATTTCATGTATTCTTCATCGTCATCGTCATCTTCTCTCACCGGGTTGCCGTATTAGTCGTAGTTTTCCTCGTTGGCAACTCCAACCATTCCGACGATGCTCCTTTTGCCTCTCCTCACGACAACATGGCTGAGATTGGTTGGGTCGGTTATGAAGAAGCATTGTGTCACGTGCTTAGCGTGTACCCATGGCTCAGATTTAGCGATGGTGTTATTGTTCATAGTAGCGCTCTTCGCGTCAGGTGTAGACATGGTTGTGAAATACTTGTTTTCTCTTACGACTGCCTTAGCCCATAGGACGGAAGATCATCGCGTCATAAATTCCAGCGTAGTTAAGCTCCCAGATCACATTGGCCCATCCGTAGAATTTTTCAGTTGTGCCGTTGGAGTCGTTCACGCATTCAATCGTCACCATGAGTTCTGGTAATCATTTTCCATGTGTTTGGCCTCCGTGTAGAAGGTGTACCCGTTGATATCGTATGCCTCATAGGACACGAGTTTGGGCATGTGGCCATGTGCTAAGGTGTGTATGAGAAACCCATCTGAACTGCCCTCTTCTAGGAGTTTAGCAAGAACTTGCTCTTTGAAGCAACGCAAAAAAGTAGCATTGTGTTGTACCGTAACTTCATAGTCCGTCTTGCGCATCCCCTGATGACGCTACATCTTTGTGATGATTTCTTTGTGAAGTGTCACATAATCGTCGACCACATCTAGGTGTTGTCGCACTACTAAATTAGCCCTATTAAAGTCGTCCTGTCGATCTGAGTAGTCCACGTCCAATTCCCCGTGGCCGTTGTGGTGACGTGCTCCTTCAAGCTTCCCGTGGTGCTTCTTGACGGGCAAACCAACCCCTCGGAAAATTAGATGCACTATTGAGTCAGATACCCCTTGACGATGCTCCCCTCGGGACGGGACATGTTACGAATGAATTCTTTGATGACCCCGTTCATACTGTCAAATGACATCATGCTGTGAAGGAATGTCGGCCCGAGGTCAATGATGTCATCGGCGATGTGGACACACAGATGCATCATGATGTCAAAGAATACAGGAGGGAAGCACATGTCAAGCTCACATAATATGACGACGATCTCTTCCTGTAGCCTTTGGAGCTCCTTCACACTGATGGACTTTCAAGAGATAACATCGAAGAAGTTGTAGAGACCAGTAAGCATATCATGGACGTGCTTGTTCATTATCCCTCTAATGGAAACCAGGAGTATCAGCGTCATCATCCCGCTGAACCTTTTCCTCTTGGTATCTAGAAATGTTCTTATCTTCCCACAATAACCGGAACGAACTTTGATTCCCGTAAGGCACTTGATGAACTCATCGATCTTCTTTGCACTTAAGGTGAAGAAAGAAGGGGGCAATAATTATCTTCCTTCTTGTTGACTTTTCTGCCCCTTGGCCCTGCCTCCATCTCCGTCTTTTTCTCGTCCATTGACTAATTACGGGGCATGTGGAGATCTCTCCTAATCGACAAATTTTCTAAGTCTTTCCTTGCCTTCGGCCCATCCTTGGTCTTCTCCAGCATGTTCACCATTGTGCCAAGGAAGCTCTCGAGGACATTCTTCATGATATGCATTTGATCAAGGAAATGAGGCTTGTCGTTATTGGGCCATTGTGCCAAGGAAGCTCTCGAGGACATACTCCGAGTACCAGAAAACAAACCTCGTTTCCCATACCTTCAGCAGCCACTCCGACGCCTTTTCCATCTTTCCCACAGCGGGGCACTATTCCCAGTTATTCGACAACTCGTTAATTTTGGTGCCGCTCCTCTTACATGGAGGTCCTTGATGCTCAACCAAACCATTGAATAGATATGCACGTTTTCTCCACGGGTCATCCTTCTTGATAATTCTACGATGCCTCATGTACACGATATTCCCAAAGCAACCATCTTTCATTGACGTAAGCTGTTGAGACATTGTATCATCCATGCACCTCGTGCCTCCGCAGTATCTGTGTGACACCTGGCCTGAGGTGTACGTGTAACCGAGATAGTCATGCAACATCGTCATCAGCGCATCTATCATATAGAAATAATCTCCTGTGCCGGCGTCCCATGTCTTGACCGGAAATTTCCATAACGTGTCTAGCTCCTATTTCAGAAGCCACATATACAGGTTAATATTATTTCCCGGTTGTTTTGGCCCTTGAATCATCATGCTCATGTGTATGTACGTTGTCTTCATGCACTTCCATGGTGGAAGGTTGTACATCCATACAAAGATGGGCCATGTGCTACGGTTGGTGTTCTGGTTTCTAAACACATTCATGCATCGGTACTCACACCAAGCATGATATTCGTTGCATCTTCTCCAAAAATTTGATATTCGGTGTTGAATGCTCTCCACTGGCTAACATCTGTAAGTTGCATCAGCGTCGGATCATCTCCATCGTCGGGCTTCTTCCTCTCCGCGTGCAAGCGCATAAGCTTTGCTTCCTTAGGATCTATGAAATACCGCTTCAAACAGGGAGTGATCGGAAAGTACCATACAACTTTCTGAGGAGATTTCTTTCCTGACTTCTTGTATCGAGAAGCATTGCACACTGTAGAGCTGGTTTTTTGCGCGAGCTCCCCCCGATAAATGATACAATCATTGATACATGCGTGTATCGAATGTGCGCCAGATCAAGAGGGCAAATGATTTTCTTGGCCTTCCCTATACTAGTAGGACACATGTTCTCCGCGGAAAGAATACTATCATGTGGATACTTGAAATGCTCATCAAGGCTATTGTTTGTCCATTTGTTTTTGGCCTTCATCTTTAGATGTTCGAGCATGAAACTCAAGCGGACCTCAGGATCTCAACCGTCATACAATGGAGCCTTCGAGTCTACTTCTAGTCGCGCCAGCTTGGCCTCCTCTCTAGAAGAAACTCTGTTGCTAGTCGTACTCTTGCGAAGGTGGCATCAAACATCAGGGTCCTACACGACTGAACTTAGTAACGTCAAAGACAGTGGTGTGTCCGTCGCCTCTTCTCCACCATGTCCGGAATCTTCTTCGCCGTGTCCAGAATCTTCTCTACCACCATGCCTGGACTCCTCTTTCCCGCCGCCATGTCCGGACTTCCCACCGCCATGTCTGGACTCTTCGCCATGTCCGGACTATTTCCCGCCGCCATGTCCGGCGCCATTGTCGATTGTTCATCTCTTCGTCTAGCCCCATGTTGTTATTCCCTTCCATGTGGACGTCCTCAACATTATCTTCACTTATCCTCCGAGTATGGCCATCCATTAAACCATTCAACATCATGTGTGCCTTCAAATTGCCACTATTGAAAGGGAAGAAAATTAATCCTTCTGTGCATCTTGTACACGGACATCTAATCCCAGTCCGACTATTTGCATACATGTCCATAACCGCGGATTACAAGTATCGCTCCACCTTCCTTCCACTCACCTCATGACTGCATGGTATAACAAGCTAAAGGGTTATAAACAAAAATTTTGCGTGCATCAAAGTCATATAAAAATTTGGCATGACCTTTCCTAAAAATAGTACATATGGAGCAAGCATCAAAGTCATATAAAAATTTGGCATCACCTTGCCAAAAAATAGTACATACCGAGTTTTCTCGAAATTCAGCGAAACAGAAATGAATCGAAAGTTTTGAAAAACATAAGCAACTCATGGGGCATGTCACTCACACAAATCCCTTCATATCGCAAACACATATATTCCCATTCTTGAAATGCACAAATTTTTACTCACCTATATGCCGAGAGATATTGTGCATGGTTAGATCATTAGGCCTTTGCGACCTATAGGGATTGAAAGCGGATGGCTAAATAGCTAGCCAGGGCTAGTTGTTGGGAGGAGGGATGACTCGAGCTGATGCAGCTATATTTATATGTATGGAAGGAGGGAGAGCCAAATAAATATGGAAGATAGAGCTAGAAGAGGCTATTTATGGAGGAGAATTATGGTGGAGGGGGGCATTAATGGCGAGAGAAGATAGGTAGAATGAAGAGAGAAGAAGGAGATGATGGTAGAGAAGTAACTTGGAGAGTGGAGAGCGGAAAGGAGGGGAGATGTCAAAGGGGGAGGAAGGGGGAGAGAGGGGGCATGTGGGTGACAAGGTGGCAGCAGCCATGCTTAGCAGTAGCGATAGCACTACTGCTATGTGTCTTAGTAGTAGCGCTTGTCTCGTGCAGCGCTACTACTAAGTGGGGCCCTGTAGCAGTAGCGGTGTACCCCAAACATGCGCTACTACTCAAGGCTTAGCAGTAGCGCCGCATTCTGGGTCGCGTTGCTATTAAGGCTAGCGTCAGTCGGCTCGGTGGGTCCAAGTTAGCAGTAGTGCATTTCCTCTTTCCAACGCTACTACCAAGACATTACATGTAGCGCTGTGCAAAGCCAACGCTACTTCTAATTAGGAGCAGCGCTTGCTCTTTTCAAGTGCTACTAATGACGTCCCACCTATAAGGTTTTTCCTAGTAGTTGGAGGATTTTGGTAGGAGTTAACCATCGTGCATCCCTAACCCAAAACTACACTAGGATTTCAACGAGGAATGTAAATATTCACACATCATCACCATGCCTTTTAAATTTTAGACGAAAGGGAAGTTAACATCTTTTATTATCGACACTGCTTTGAATTAATAATAATGCACTCACACCTTTTTCATATCACCACATAAATATCATTAACCCATCATTTCTCTATATGTGCTATATGACCCATTTAATTATCATTCATTCTACACCTATTATTTTAGGTCTAGTCTTACACTAGTAGGAGAAAGGCAACCAGTAGCGCTGGTTTTACCCATACTAGTAGCGCTAGAGCCAGCGATACTGCAATCACGCAACAGCTAATCTGTTAGCAGTAGCGCTGAATTTAGAAGCGCTACTGGTCTACACAATAGCAGCAACGCTTGTATAAATAAAGCGCTACTGCTAATCCAGCGCTACTACTAATATTGTAGCGCTACTACTAATATTCCTGCTTTTAATATTTAGTTCACGTCGTATTTATGTCCCCCCTATGTATTTGTGCTTGCTCTATATAGTGGTTTCATCATATCGTAATAAACATGCATAATTTGCATCACAATATACACATAAAGTAGTCTCTTCATTTGTAAGATGATCATCATCATCATCATGATCCAACACAAATATCATCAAATCTCGAAAATAACGACACACACGAGTCATGGCACACACATAAGTTTCCTCATCCCTACCTAAACCATCACGGAGAAGAGAAGGGCGAACGACATTATTCAAGAGCGCGACTATGTAGTACTTCTTGAGGCACCAGTTTCGCTCCTTTTTTTGCCGTAGCATCATCCACCTCATGTAACTCATTTCTGCTTCGGCTCTACTGTCAAATCCTCTGTGGCTAACCAATGAATACGATGTAGCATCCCAATGAATACGATGTAGCATCCCTTCGCGATCTCCGATCTATGTACATGCATCGTAAGTTGATTAATTCAACGATATATAATATGCAACATAATGTACTTGAGCAACACAAGAATTAAACGTATATTTATAAGAAGTTCCTCATACACAGACTAATTAACTAGAGCGATGTATGGTAGTTCAAATAAAGACTAGTAGTATTCATTATAACTGAACACACACATTGTCACCGTCAATCACTATTCCTCATCAAAGTTCCAATCTTCATATTCAGGGAAGAAGCACCCGAGATTCTTGAGAGGATTCTTGTCCAGACCCTGAGCGACTAGCATATCTCGGACAGTCTCCCGCCTCATTGGCCCATGGTAGAACATCCCTCCTTGTTCATTGACCTGCTTCATGATCACCTGGGCAAGTTCACACTGGATGTGATAAAACTCAGCTCAGATTCGATGATCCGGTGTGCTTCCTATGCTTGTGGCCCAGCTGAGAATCTCGGCATCACCGGAATTAGATGACATGCGAAGGCGTTGTCTATCTCTTCTAAACTCGATCATGTGATGCATGAGGTACAATCCATCAGCCCTACTACCGTTTGGTTGCTGGATGCACCAGAAGTTGGTCTTATGGCTGAAACCTGGCGCTTTGTTCCTGTACTTTTTCACCTTGATATATCCACCAGTAAGGCTATATGTGAAAATGGCACTATCGAGAACATTCTTTATGTGCGTGTAATCTTTTTTCTTGATGTTCATGGATGAGTCCAAGAACATAGCATAGGAGTATTGAGGGTACAAACAGATGAGTACGCCCCCACCCCGCTGTGCAAAATAAGCAGAGCTCAAATTAGACTCCATGCTTGCAAAGGAATGATCAAAACTTACGAAGCGATGTCCATGGATACCTTCCATGGGATGATAAGGGAGGAGAATTATTTCCTTGTCCTTATTAGAGAGCATGAAGTCATTCATGTACTTGCTCCCAGAGTCCTGATCCTCTTGGAACTATGCCAACAAGCTCTCGTGCATATAGTACGGGTCCGCGATGCAGATATATTCTATGTTCTCGCGCCTGATGATGTAGTTGATATGCAGCGCATATAGGCGGATGAACTGAAAATCCAGCTTGGTCAGGTGGAGCATGTCATAGATGTAGTCAAATCGCAGGATGAACTTGTCCGCGGGCCATGTGTCGACGTATCCAATCGCACCCGGAACATGAACCGGGTAAAGCTGGTGTCCTGGTTTATACGATCTGAGAAGTTTCTTCTCTGTGGCTACCACATCATCATGAAGTTTCCTTAGATCATTGTTCTTTATGCTCTCTATCGCTTTTTGAGGTAGGATCGGGTGGCCAGCGACATGGAAATTCTCCGCACCTTGGACAGGTAACCTGTCTACCTCTCGGGCATGTGGTTGGCAGCTTGAAGCAGCTCTGGCGCCTTTACAACCTTTTTTCTGGTCTCCTCCTTTGCTTCTTGGCGGGTAGCTATAGTGAGCCCGCCATACCTTCCCTAACCACATCCCAAGTGTCGTCAGGCTAATTATCAGTGGATGGCCCCTGCATTGTTCTTTGTGGGTAGAGGCGTCATCTAGAGGCGTCTCGTGCGAGGATCACATGAAGAGAGACCTTTTTGCAATGAGCCGTCGGACGTTCCGGCTCCGGCAAATCACGCATCATCAACTCATCTGCACCCTCATAGTCTGAGTCATATTGCTGAGCATCGTCACAGCCGGTATTGATATACTGTTAGGGTCCTCATCATCATCCTCCTCCATGACATCATCAACATTTGCTTCTTCAATGGGGGCAACGTCATCTCGCACTAATGGAGGCTCTCCCTCACTTCGTCGTCCGGTATCTCCCCCCATGCCAGGTGCAGGTAATTGGGTAGGTGGGGTGGTGTTCATACCTTGTTGATGAGTTGCCTTTGTGTGCTACCGGGTGCCTCAACACGAAGGTGCGTCTTCAGCCAAGGCAAGAACTAGTTCTTGCATGCACGAATTAGTTGAGGGGTCCCATCATCACCGGCTAGCCACGTAAACTTTGAAGACGCCATTGGGCTTCTGCTTGTTGTGGAGCATGCGTTCCTTCTTCTTGATTATCGTTGCCTTTCCCACGTCCACCTTCTGGCCATTGATATCGTACACGAGGGTGCACGTGGTTTCGTCAGCCTGCGAAGCCATGACTACGAGGTCAGACATTCGAAAGTCAACTGAAATAGAAGATTATATAGATATTCTTGTGACTAGTGTATGACACGTAATTACCGTGATGGCTTTGAGCTCAGCCAAAGACGAAGACCCGGCAAGAACACCAAAGACGGAGGACAGGGAGCTATGAACCGGAGCGAGACCAGGTACAGGAGCATTTGTGGTTGCGTGAGCAGGTGCTAGTGGTGCGATGTTCGCCGAATTGCTCCCGACAAAGCTGAGTAGTTGAAAGTCCTCTAGCCGTGCTTCTGGATTCCTCCTCACATTCTCAAAAACTGCCAGAACCAATTGGCCCAAGATAGCTGCCACAGCTGCGTTGACCTTATCGTCGACTACCTTGGTCAACTCTTCTTTGGTTTGATCGACCGCCCACACGACCTTCTCGTCGATGGTCAGTTGAGTATGCTCCCGTCTCTTCTTCCTTTCCTCCGGCCTATCGTGGTAGAATTTCTTCCACGAGGCGCCATCTCTGATGCCGTGCACACGTCCACCCGATGGAGGTTTGTCAAGCTGAATGTTTTTCAGTACGTTCAGGGCCCGTTTGAACGAGTTGTCCCACTTGGGCCTCGACGACGAGTGAGATGACTCGTCGCTTTCGGCTACCTTTTGGTGTTACTATTTCTGCAAAAGGAACGTGGATGGTTTACCAATGTGACAAAACTGGTTGTCGAATTAATTAGAAGCTAATTAATATAATTAAGGTGGTAATACAACAATTACCAATAGTCTCATGAAATCCCTCATGTTCGGGTCCGTGGAAAAGATCTTGTTGACGGTGTCCCACTTGTGCATGGCCCTGATCCAGTCATGCTCCCGTGGGTCGGTGAACTCCACCAAGGGGTCTGGAATTCCGTGACTTTCACGTTTGGCGTCGTCCTTGGCCCATGTGGTCCTCTTCCCCTCGTAACCATGGCTTCAGAGGTGGTGGGCAGGCGTGTTCCTGGCTTGGAGCCCCTTCATTTTCTCCGACTTTTACTCGGGTGCTTCTATAGTGCAAGTCTCTTTGAAAATTTCAAAGTCCTCTTCCATTATTGACGGATTTTCAGCATGAATCTTGGACCATGGTTCATTCTTCAAAATGGCTTTTTTGCACCCATACTTTCAAGGCGGCCAAGGCATTGGTGAATATCACCATTGCCTTGCTATTTTATCTTTGTCATGTTTTTGTCCTTCCATGGATATTCTACATCTGCATCCCGGCAGGGGAACATGAACCTATTCTGCAACTTTGTTAGGAGCGTTAGCTCCATATATGGTATCTTCTTCAACTTTTCGTCGTTGATGTTGGCGGATTCCCTAAGGATCCATCCTGGTTGATTGTCGTAGCACTTGTGTGCTTTCTCCGGCTCCGTTGGCTCTAATTTCCTAGGGTGCATCGCCGTGACCATGATTTTTCTGGTGCCGAGCTATGGCACCCCGGCTCAGAGGAAACAGGTACACCCCGTATTCCAGCCCAAGGACAAGTCTTCTGGAATACGGAACCATTGGCACAGAACAAACCAGCTCTTTAATACTATGGAAACGATTACAAGAATACATAGATTGTATCGCCTTGACGATACTACACCTGCCTATGGTAAATCCTACGCTAGCAGCAGAACAGATACCGATATGATGAACTCCACTCCGCAGGGACTCTGGCTCGAACGCGCATCCTAGCTCGCAACTCTGATCCTAGGCAATCAAACAATCAAGGCATGACCTGCAAACTGGCATGACAAGCCAGGTGAGTACTTTGAATGTTCTCGCAAGCTCACAACAAACATTAGCATTGAGGCAAGACAACATCATAGCAGTCAAGATTAGATAAATATTTATTATCACTAAGGGGTGGTTGAAAAATAACTATACCAGATTGCTATCACTGTACCCTGATGATCCCAACTGTTGTGATCTTACCAAGATCCTTTAGCGAGTATCCACAATATGGATACCAGGACTTATCATCGGCACGATGCCCAACTGTAACACCGGCACGATGCCCAACTGTTACACTAGCACGATGCCCAACTGTAACACCGGCACGATGCCCAACTGTTACACTAGCACGATGCCCAACTGTAACACCGGCACGATGCGCAACTGTTACATACTCAGACGAGGACTTCCATCATTAGTATCATCAACATGGTTGACCATCTACTGAGGTTTGGTCGGGCTATCCAATACCATGGACACGGCTATTCAAATAGGTTTGACACTCTGCACAGGTTGCACACTTTACCCACACTCTAGAGCACTAACCTCGAGATACCATTTGGGTGGACCAGCATTGCTCCAACGAAACTTGCCTGAACCGTGATCCTCTTATTGTACCACCGGCAACCACTCCCTTTCTCGGAGTCCTGCCATGGGTGGCACTGTGCCCTCATGGCACCTGTGTCCTCATGACACCTGCCACCATCGTGGTCAAACAAACTGTCCCGAACTGGGACGCCGGCACAAACAACTCAACTAGCTCACAGGATTATCATCGCCTACCTGATCAGGGTTAGTGCGCGTGCACAATCCTCCCTATTTGGAGGTACAATGAAAGATCACGCAATCAGATCATGTCAAGGCCGTCCCATATAGACAAGAGGTGGTTGTGTGGATGGGCCCGGACAGGTGACTCTGATCAACCAACTAGGTAACTTATCTCCGAATAATCTGTCACAGCTGACACTCTGATGTCATACCAAACCGATAAGCAGATCAAGCCACTACTGTTGATCCATGTTAACAAAGTAATCATCGATAGTAATTTCAACCTCATGTTATCGACTAGTGTGTAAGACACTAGTCACTAACGATCCCGTACTCATTTCAGTAATAATCTATGCAACACTGCATACTCACATTCGAGACTATCAATAGATATATTTGTTATTAAAGTAGTTAATTAAATTATAATGTTGCAATGCAATGAAGCAAATGAAAGTGGTGGCTTGCCTGGGATGATGAAACCACCGGTAAGAAGCGCGAGAGACTCGCGGAAGGTATTGCCGGAAACAGTTCTCTCTCGGACGAGGGCTATTTATGGCAAGGGAAACATGGTCATTTGCACTGTGATATCACATGGTGGAAATGGTACCATCTTGACGGGCTAGACGAGACGAAGCCATGGTCGCTGGTTTCACTGGAATCGGAGTCACGGATAAGAAGTTATCACGCAATGAAGTTTAGGGACCAATCTGCAAAACAAATATTCACATACGAGTCCCTGAGTGGATAAGGCAGAAATCACTTTTGAGAGAATATGCTTTCAGAGAAGTGAAAGCGTATTTTTGCTCGAAGAACAACAAAATACGCTTCCATAAGGGGAAAGCGTATTTTACCAAAAGGCGGTTCCACTTAAAATCTCTCGGGCGTACGGTCAATCATGACATTGGACTTACCGGTGGGACCCGAGGAGAGGTGGTGCCCGCTTGGTAGGTCCATCTTCCTCCTCCTGTGCCAGCGCTTGGTCGGAGACAGGGGCTCGCCCAACGACGACTGCCGGCGATTTTGGCCGTCTCCCATGGCGTGCGACCTACCAACATGATTAGCGGGACGAAACTCGTCGGTTGGTGAGGGTCTCCACTGCCGGGGAGCTTCGGAACAGCGGCGGTCGCGCCCGCGGCGGAGGAGCGCTTTGGCCTCTAGTGGGCTCACTACTAGAAGGCCACCGTAGGAGGGGAAGGGATGCTGGGGTGGCTCCAGAGTGGAGGTGAAGGCCTCAGGTGGTGGTGGAAGGGAGTGAAGGGGTGGGGCTCGCCGGAATTTGAGCCGAGGCCGACGGCGGCCATGGCGGGAATTGGGGAACACGAGGGCTCCAGGGGCTTGGGCAGGAGGTTGGGGAGTGGCCTAGGAGGGAGATTAGGCTGCCTGACTGCCCGAGGGGCTCCGGGGTGGCCTTTAAATAGGCGCCCAACGGCGAGCAGATGGGCTCGGTCGCCGTGGTGATCTTAGCCACACCCTGGTGCTCTACAGCGGAAGGGCTGGCAGCTTGGGGAGTCTAGAAGACTCATGGAGGAGCAGGAGAGGCCAGCTTGGCTTCGGGAGAGCTCGAGGGAGGAAGACGACATGGCTATCACTCGAGGAACAAAGCGGAGCTCTTCGCGACGTGGTGACGAAGAATTCGGAGGGGGAAAGGACTCCAGGGAGAAGAGGGCGACTAGGGGCAGCTGCTAGACATGGCTAGGGGCTCGAGGGAGGGAAGGAACCAACAAGGTCAAGGGCTCCACTACACAGAGCGTGCACTCTGGCATGCAACACCATGTCTAGCAGGGAGTCCTTCCAAGAAGGGGTCCTACTAAGGTGATAGATCACCATTAGACACCAAGAGATGATAGGAAACTTCACTGGAAGTTTGCTGCAGTAGACTTGGACACCACCTTGTGATCAACAGGAAGGTGATAAGAGCAAAAGATTATGTCTAGGAGGCTTACGGTAGGAGGGACTACAATCCTGTGAAGTTTGAGGAGCATAGGAGCAAGATTTAATATAGTTGCTTTGCAACTGGCTAATCTGGTCCAGAATAGGGATTTTGAAGTGGCACTCACATACATGCTTGGGTTGGGCTCAAACTTGGAGGAGATGAATATTTTGGGGATGTGAGGATGCTGTATAAAATTCATGCCATCTTGATAAGCCCAATTGGGACTTCCTTCATATAGCTTGCCATTGGACAGAAACTTAGAAGAATTACTCGGATTAATTGGCTAAATAAAATGAGCTCAAATTTGGTTTATCTAGGTTTTATAGATAGGAGAATGTCCTCGTAAAAATTCAGAATTTATGGAGCAACATAAAATATAGTTGCTTCACAAATTCAAATAATGACCACAGACAAATATTTGAAGCTATGGTCACCTGGTTGAAGGTGTGATGCTCAAATTTGGTGGATAGGCATTATTTTAGCATATTGAGATGATGGCAAAGATTCAACTCATTTGAACACTCCTAGCTAGCACTTGCTTCACAAAGCTTCTTCTGGATCAGAAACTTTGGTAATTTGCCAAGAAATATTTACTAGCTAAATGGAGTTGGATTTTGGCATGAGGCAATGATATGCCTAGGAAAGAGTGCCCACAAATTTTGAGAGCAATCCAGCAAATGAAAAGGGTACTAGCTTCACAACTTGGCAGATAGTGCAGAATTAGAAAAGGAATTATTGGGAATTATTTTTGAACATGGCAAGGAAATAATTTGTCATATGTGAGAAAGATATGACCCAATAGATTTATGAGAATTATTTGGGAATTTTTGGAGAGATATAAATGGGGATTTCTTCATAACTCAAGGCAAACAGGATTATTCCTTTAAAAGGAAAAGGAATATTCCCATGGAAAAAAATCTTGGGATTGGCTCAAGATGGAAATGGCTAGGTCTTGGGGTGGTTTGAAGGTTGGCAAGACACTAAGAAAAAGAAATCAAGGGTGGTCCCTTTAGGTTTCAAAATTATCAAACCACTGAAAACAAATCCAGATGAAAACCAAAGAAAAAGAAGTGGGCAAAATCCAGGGTGTTACACGAGCTCATTTGGTTTTCATGCCCTCTTCGTCTTCGGTCTTTCATTGACTAAGTCAGCATCCTCACCGGACTCGGTGTCGGTGTCGGTGCAGCTGTCGATGGCGCTACCAGTGTCGGTGTCGGGGTTGGTCTTATTGCCACCTTGCATCCCCGGGTTGAATTGGTCTAGGTATTTGAAATATGCATCTGTCCTAATTCTAGGCCGAATAACATGAATAATAAAAAGGGACCTATTATAATAGTTCATGTCATTTAGAAACAGAATTAACCTAAATATCTCTAAAACAAAATTAACCTAAATAATTATCAAAACAAAATTAACCTAAAAAAATATAATTCCCTCGCCTTCCTCCTCTTCTTCCTGTCCTTCCTCTTATATACTTCTCCTCTTTTTCTTCTACTTCTCCACTTCTTCTATTTTTCCTCTACTTCACCTCTTCATTCCCATTTTCGGCAATTCCAGGGCACTCCATATGTCCTAGTTTCTAGCATTAGTCTTGCCGAATTTCACGAATAAATTCGGCATGACCTTTGCTAAAAAGTGGCCGGAACAGAAATGAATAAACATTCCACCAAAACATAGGCCACTCGGATATAGCAACAACTTTGAACCGAATTAAGTACATATCTCTACATTTTCTGTTTATACACTTGTGAATGCATAAAGAGCATCCAAAATCTCCAACAAACAATGATTGAAAAATTCCAAAATCTGAATGCACCAAGAGTATCCAAAATCTATGGAAAACAATGATTAAAAATTCCTCTTCTAGTCCTAACACACTAGCTTAACACAAACTATATATGATGAATTAACAAAAACTTATCCAGAAAAAAAAACAGATTTAACCTAGCATACTAGCTAACCTATTTCTTCTTCTCCTCCTCTGATTTATTCTTTTTCTCATTTATTTATTCTTCTCCTCCTCTAATTTATTCTTTTTCTCATCTATTTATTCTTCTCCTCCTTTTCTTCTTCCTTTTCTTATCTTCTTCTTCTTCTTCTTCTTTTATTCTCCTCTTATTCTTCTTCTCTTTTTCATCTACTTCTCCTCCTGTTCTTCTTTTCTTCTTCTCTTCTACTTCTTCTACTTCTTCTTTTCTTCTCCTCTTATTCGTCTCCTATATTTCTTCTTCTCCTCATCTTCTTGTTCCTTCTCTTCTCTTCTTTTTCTTATTCTTCTTCTTGTTGTTGTTGTTTTCTTCTCCTCTTCTACTTCTCCTCTTCTTCTATTTTTCCTCTTCTTCACGTCTTCTCCTCTTTTTGTTCATCTTTCTTCTTCTTCTTTATAGATATTACTAACCCTAATAACCTAGCACTATCTTATTTTATTCTTGTTCTTTTTAACCCTAATAACCTAGCACTAATAACCTTGCACTAACTTACTAACCCTAATAACCTAGCAATAATAACCTAGCACTAACTTACTAACCCTAATAACCTAACACTAACTTATTTTCTTCTTATTTTCTTCATCTTACTAACCCACTCAAAATAGAGGAGGGACATAGGTCGGCCGAGCGGGGGGCTTACCGGGGTGGGAGGGCTCCGGCGGGCGTGGAGGTCTCCAGCGTCGGCGGCGACAGGGGGGACTTGAGCGCACGTGGGAGTTAGGGGAGAGGGAAGTAGTGGAGGGAGAGGGAAGGAGTGGAGGGAGAGGGGGAGTTAGGGGAGTTTGTGGATGGTTTAAAATTAAGTTAGCAATAGCGTTGTTTTCGTTCCCGCTGCACTGCTAACTTATCAGTAGCTCCCGTGCTAAACCAGCGCTACTACTAAATGACCTAGGTTATTTACAAGTAGCGCTCGTTTTGTTCCAGCACTACTTCTAACTTATCAGTAGCGCAGTTGCCAACCTAGAGCTACTACTGACGTTATTTTCTTTAATTCTTTTATTTTGTCATTTTTTTAGTTATTTCATTTTAATTACCTTTCTTTCCTTTTTATTTTTTCCTTTCATTTTCTTTTTCTTTTTATTTTGTATTGCTTTCTCTCTTTTTGTTTTTTTTTCTTCCTCCAGCCGTTAAGTCCGGTGTGTGTGGGGATGATAGGTAGAAGAAAGAGAGAAGAAGGGCAAGAATGGTGGAGAAGTAACAATGAAGGATGAAAGGAGGGCAAAGGGGGAGGAAGGGGAAAGGGTGTGTGTGTGTGTGTGTGTGTGTGTAAATGAAGCTGCCCCGTTTAGTAGTAGTGCTCGTTTCGCTGACACGCTACTGCTATTGCACTTAGCAGTAGCGCTTTTTAAATGCCAGGGCTACTACTAAAGATACTCTCGGTGGCCTCATTGGGCCCCATTCATCTGTAACGCTGTACCAAGGAAGCGCTACTGCTATGGAACGTAGCAGTAACGCTTTTTACAGTCCAACGCTACTACTACAAATATTGGGCCCCATATAGGAGTAGCGCAGGAACTGCAGCCAGCACTACTACTATGATACTTAGCAGTAGCGTGTTCCCTTTCCAGCGCTACTGCTAAGTAGCAGCAGCGTGTGCTATTTTCCAGCACTACTAATAGGCCATACCTATAAGGTGTTTCCTACTAGTGTTATGACCCATTTCAATTACCGTCACTCTTTATGTAACTCTCAAATAAAACTAAATGAATAAAGAGAGCATAATATTTCTAGAAAATCTACATGCCATCGTATTCAAAAAGATATAAGTCACGTACTAGAGCAACTGCTAAGCTGAAATGATATAAGTAAAGCACATAGAGTATTCTATCAAATTATGATGATGGAATGTCTCTATAAAATAGGTGTGTCTAGTAAATAGTGAATGTGGCAAACTTATAGTAAAATTAAAACATAGTAAAAGATGCTCCAAGCAATACTCGTATCATGTGATGGATAAAAATGTAGCTCCAAGTGACATACCGATGGATCGAGACGAAAGAGGGGATGCCTTCAAGGGCATCCCCAAGCTTAGATGCCTGATTCTTCCTAGAATATTATATTGGCTGCCTTGGGCATCCCCAAGCTTAGGATTTTTTCTCATCCTCATTTCTTTGTTCATAGGGATAATACCCAAAACGTGAGAACATTAATCAAATAAAACTCAACAAAACTTCCTGAGATTCGTTAGTATAAGAAACATATGAAATACTTTATGTACAGTTATAAGTTGATTCTTATTTTGTTTTATCATAAGGTACTGTATTCTAACTTCTCCATGGCTTATACCCCCAATAGAATCCATAGCATAATCAAACCAAGCAAATTTTGCAAGCAAAAACAGAATCTATCAAAAACAGAACTGCTTGTGAATCTACATGTAATTGCCATAATTATGTACCTCAAAAAATTCTAAAAAATCAGGAATACCTCAATAATTTGTATATAAGTAGTATGTAAAAATTCATCTTAAATGACATTTTGTAAAATCAGAGAAATTATGCACTAGACGTCAAATTTTATGTTTTTGCACCATATCAATTCTACTCATCATACAAATCATACCAAAGGATTTACATGGCACAAACACTAACTTAAATATAAAAACACAATAATAACACTATAAACAATCATGCTATTAGAAACAAGTAGAAAGTAAAAGCAAAAATAAAGATAACTATTGGGTTGCCTCCCAACAAGCGTTATTGTTTTACGTCCCTCGCTAGGCATATTGCATATTTTCAAGTGTTGTGATCTTTGACACTCCATCCATTAATAGCTCTCATGATTTATTCATAAGGTGGTATAATTTTATTTCTAGGGAAGTGTACCATTCTTTTCTTTAATGGTAGTTGGAACCTTATGTTTCCCTCTTCCATGTCAATGATTGCACCTATAGTTTGTAGGGAGGGTCTTCCAAGTATAATTGGATAAATAGGATTGCAATCAATATAAAGCACAATGAAATCTACATGCACCTAATTTTTATTTGCAACTAAAAGAATATCGTTATTTATACCTAATGGTTCCTTAATGGTAGAATCCGCAAGATGCAAGCTTAGGGAACACCCTTCAATATTGGTGAGACCAACCACATCACATCAAGAATTATGTATAGTTCAAACACTAGCACCAAGGTCACACAAAGCATTCCATTCATATTTATTTACCTTAATTTTGATAGTAGGTTCCCACTCATCATGCAACCTTCTAAGACTAAAAACTTCAAACTCAATTTTCAGATCATACACTTTTACCATAGCTTCTACTATATGTTGAGTAAAAGCTTTGTTTTGTTCATAAGCATTGGGTGAGATAATAATTGATTGTTGCAAGGAAATACATTTTACTAACGATTAATTATCATAATTAAATCCTTGTAATCCAAGATAGTGGGACCATCACTGGTTAAAGTTTTGACCTCTTCGAACACACTTTTTCAATTTTAGCATGAAAATCATCGCCCTCCAAGAAAATGGGACGCTCCTTAACTATAGTTTACTCGTCTCCAGTCCCCTTATCATTAATATTCAGAGAAGTATACAAAGATTCAATAGGATAAGTACCAGTCACTTTAATACCTTCATCATGATTCGTAATTGGGAAATATTTCGGTTTAGTTGCCTTCCTATTTACTAGAGTGGTTTGCTTATTGGAGAGTTTTCCTAATAATTCTTCAATGTGAGGAAATTGTGATTGGAGGTTAGAAACTGTTTTATTAACTTCATCAAGTTGTTTACTTCAAAAATCTAGAAAAGTTGAATGTTCCTTTATGTCAGAAGCAAAAAATTTATTGTCCTCGTATTGCAAAGTCATGAAGGTTTTCATAGAACCTTCTGTTCCTGACATTCTTGGTAGTAACAGGTAGTTTGGAATCTATCTTGAGACATGGTGACCGAGCAAGCAAATTAACAAGTAGAAGAAGTAATTTAGTGACAAGCAAAGATAATTTTTTTTATTTTTTGAGACAAACTAAATATACCAGCAAATAAAAATAAGACAAAGTGAATGAAAATTTGTGTGAGGTTACCTGGTAGTTGGTGATGATATTCCCCATCAACGACACAAGAAATCCTTCCTAATACTTGTGATCTGTGTTGGGTTTTCCATGAAGATGAATGGGTTATTGCAACACAATGTGGGTAAGTATTTCCCTCACTTATGAAACCATGGTTTATTTACCTAATAGGAAGATCAACAACAACCGTCCTAAGTGGCTGCACACAAAAAGGGAAAACAACTTGTGCCCAACACTGGCAAGAGGGTTGTCAATCCCCTTGGTCTCGTTATTTGCAAGCAAGTGAGATGTGTAGATAATTGTACATTGAAAAATAAAATGAAATAAAGTAAATGGCAGTAAGGTATATATTGAAGGTTTTGTAAATATATGGTGAATAGACCCAAGAGTCATAGTTTTCCCATGTGCCATCTCTCATGAAAACAACATAAGACGGGTAAACAACTTATTGTTGGGCAATTCATAGAAAACGAGATAGTTATGAAATATTCACGGCAATGATCATGTGTATATAGGCATCGCGTCCTTAAACAAATAAGCTGACTCCTACCTACACCTATTGCTATTACTCCACTCATCGACCTCTATCCAGATTGCACCTAGAGTATTAATTAAAATACAGTAATGCATAGAGAATGATGACATGATGTAGACAAACTAAACTCAATCAATATGAATAAACCCCAACATGTTATCCTTAGTAGAAGCAACACGAATATGCATCTTGTCACTAGGATATTGAAATTCTCCAGGTTGAGCCTACTACAACGCATCTCTCTCACTGAAGAAATATATATCTAGTTGGCCAAACTATTTCAACAGATCGCAGAGAATTACGAAGCTATCATAATCATGCACATAAGAATCACATTACAATTGAGAGAAGACTCAAATATTTATCGTGAATAATCTAAACATAGACACACAATTCATCGGATCCCATCAAACGCACCGCACAAAAGGATTGCATCATATTGGTCAGAGCAAAGATACGATGATCATTGTATTGAAGATCGAGAGAGAGGGAGAGGGAGAGAGATATTACCATATAGGGACTATCCATGAACCCATAGGTCGGTGGTGAACTACCTACTAATCATCAAGAGGGCAGCAAGATTGATGAAGAGGCCCTCCGTAATCGGTCCACCCTCCAACAGGGTGATAGAACGGAGCTCCAAATGGCCTCCCGTCGGATCACAGACTTGTGAGAGTGTAAAAATGTTTGGGTACTGCCTCTAGAGTTTTTGGGATATATGAGAATTTATAAGCGAGAGAACGGAGTAGGGAGAGCCTCGAGGGGCCCACAAGGAATCACAGCGCCCCCAGGTCACCTAGTGTTGGCTTGTGGGGCTCACAGGTGGCCCCCAAGCTTCTTTTGATACTCATTGGTCTTCTTTTGGTAGATAAAAAATCTCCAAACAATTTTAGGTCAATTGGACTTCGTTTGTATTAAAAACTTGAAAAGTGAAAAACATGCACAAAACAACAACTTCCACTGGCCACTAGGTCAATAGGTTAGTGTTGAAAAATAATATAAATTGGTAAATAAATATACAAGAAATGTCCTAGGATGATAATATATCATCATAGAACAATCAAAAATTATAGATACATTGGAGACTTATCACCCACTATTAAGAGGTACACCTTGATGCCAAAATCAGGTGATGACAAGATGATCAGGGTGTACTCCATCAACATGCTGGACCATGTAGATACTCACACCAGGATGAGGGTGATGGACTTAATTATTGAGACAATTAGAAGGAGTTTTGTTGACTGGATGAGGTCTTGTTGATATGCTCCCTATATTCAGATGTTGACCAACTCCAAGATTTGGAAGAACGTGTATCTACTTGATCATCAACACCTGCCACTCAAGCCACAGTTCGAGGATAACATTATGGTGATGGACCCAAGTCATCCCACTTTAGCTATTGCACATGCAGAGTTAGAGGCTGAGGCCCACGTAGAGGCAGCCAAAGCCACCAGAGCCCCAGTGATGAGATCAAAGGGTGATCAAATGACATTTCTTATTAGCACCATCCAAGGGATGGGGAAGAACATCAAAGATATTCTAGTGAATGAGAAGAGTCTTCAGAGGATCATGGAAACCATGTTTCATGACCTAGATATAAGTGTGACTGAGGTGACTACAACATTCAACCAGTCGAAGCAGGAAGTTTATGTAATGTCCACCCCTAGCTCTAGAAGTGAATATGATGATGGTCCTTCTGTTCTGACTTCCACTCAGTTCACCAGCTCCATCAGCACTAGCAGCTCCCGCGCCTCCAGTGTCTACAATAACACCTCGGAGGACATCAGCTGAAGCCTTCGTCAGCGCTCTCCTATCGAATCCTTCAACAGCTGCTAGAGCAGACCGAGACGAGAGCGATGCTTAGCTCTATATCTTTGAACTTTTTGGGAACTTTTTGCTGAAGGGGGAGAAGTGTATAGATAATTAGGGCTTCAAGAGAGAGAGAGAGAGAGTGTGTGTGTGTGTGTGTGTTCCCTTTTGTTTCTCTCTTGGGTTTCTCAAAGATATGATTTATCTTTTGGATGACTTAAACTTTGATGTATTTGATCTTACGCTTTGACTGATGATGCTACATTGTCCTATCCTTGAGAAATTTATGTGACGATCATTCACTCATTTATTGGTGTTATGTGCATTGTAATTCATTCATATCATTAATGCGCGCCACCAAGATGTATGTGACACAATGAGTGGTCCATGATCTTATTGAATTGTAAATTTGCATTCAAATGAATTTTAAGATAATGCACAAACTTAGGGGAGCTCTTTCTTATCACACACTTCTCAAAGTGAAGATTCTATTCATTGATTATATTATATGTCGAAGATTGAAAGCACAACTTTTCCCTAGGTGTCGGGAAAATCGACAACTATGGGAAGCTCAAAGGGTCCCTTGATCGTTCGGCGGAGGGAGAGAGATGGCGCCGAGAGCGGAGCTAGCGATCAACATCGGCAAGGCCGTTTACCCAGGTTCTGGCCACTTGGCGTGTAAAACCCTACTCCTTAGTTTGTATTGGGGGCTTACTGTACGGCACTTGCTACAATAACTTAGCTGGTGATTAGGGAGTCTCAAATCCCAAAAAGTCTAACCTCCAGAGAATGATCCTTTGTCATACCCCAGTTTTTGGCTTTCCTGACTAACTGACTTATTTC
Organism: Hordeum vulgare subsp. vulgare; assembly: GCF_904849725.1. Lineage (NCBI taxonomy): Eukaryota > Viridiplantae > Streptophyta > Magnoliopsida > Poales > Poaceae > Hordeum > Hordeum vulgare. The sequence goes on from NC_058523.1 coordinate 363,590,293, forward strand.
AAAATTTAGGACCAATTAAATTTTTTTGTGAATGCTTGTGATGCTTGGAGTAACTATTGTTTGTCTGTTTGTTTTGCATGTGATTGATCCCCATTAATTCTTGCCATTCTCCTAATCACCTCCTAACTCCATGATCTCCTACCTAATGATCATACCATGTGTTTAGGACAAATATCTATTTTTACCAAATATTATTTTCACCAAAAAGATTTTCTTTGAATTAAACTTTCAAACCCGTGAGATGAGGTTTGTACTACAAGTCCTCAAATTAGGGAATTTCTTTTGCTCCAAAACTTTTATTTAAAACCTATTATCAAAACGACTTCCCCAAAACCATCTTATTATTATTTTAAAAGTTATTTTATTATTTTATTTAAAAGCCCTTCTGTGAGGCGAGAAATGGTCTCCTATGAAGGAAAGTTATTTTTATTACCTTCAAAATATTTAAGAAAATTTAGGGAAACTCACTGGATATATTTATTCCCTATTTATGAGTTTCAACACATGGTCATGTTCAAAATATTTGGCAAACCCCTCCAAAACCATTCCTGCCTATTTCAAGCTTTTAGAATTTTTCTATAAGAAATATTCTCAATAAATTCCAGTAAAATTATAGCATGTCATCTATCATATTATTGATGACCTTGCCAAGTTTCATTTCAATCCAAGTTGATTTGACTCCCCTAATCACTCTAAAACCCTATCTGTCCCGAACCAAATTTGAGCAACTCTACATTGTGAAGTGTCTCCAATTGTGCTCAAATTTGGTGGACATGTTCCAGTACTCCAATGAGGCATCCACACCAAGTGGTACACCAAGGAGAATAGAGGAACTTGTCCTAAGACCCTCAAAACCCTCTCTGTTGATTTCTGACTTTGGTAAACTTTACATTATAAAGTTTCTCCAATTAACCTCAACCTTTTTGTGCATGCCTTAATGTTCAAACAATGCCCCTACACCAAATATTGGATTTGTGGGAATTTATTTGAATAGGGTTCTAAGCAGAAACCCATTTCTGCCCCTTTCTATGGTTTTTCAAATCTACATTGGCAAACTTCTCCAGCAAATCCCAAATTTGGTATGCAAGCCTATTTTCATCTATTATTTGATCCTGTTAAGTTTCATAGCCATTGGAATCCATCTGGTAGCCTAACCCCAGATCAAACACCTTGCGTGCACTCACTAATTTGGCTTCTTTTGCCCCTTCCACTTTATTCCTTCAGCTCAACTTTCTACCACAGCCTCACATAGTTACATTTCACCTCCAGTAACTTTCCCATGACCACTTCTCAATTATTTGGGAAGGACTCTTTGTAAGTTTCTCTCATTTTTACCCTTGGCAGCACTGTTTTACCCTTCTTTCCATTATTTTACTTAAGCTATCACCCCAACTCTTTTTAGAGCATCTATTATATGCCAAGGCTTCATTTAGAGCAAAGATATGGCATGCTCATGTGGAAAATATCCGCAACGCTTCTACAAATGGATTTCTGGCTCAATCTTGACTTTGTACAGCAAGTGCTAGCCACAATTCTCCCTCCTCTCCCTCTATCACCTCCTCCTCCCCTTGAGCATTAGCAACCAGGGGCAGCTCTCCCTCTCTCCCTGGAGCCTTCTTCTCCACCCTTCTCTCTCCCCAAGCCTCCCCCTCCTCCTGCCATAGCCATGGCCGAAGGGGTAGAGCTTCGGCCTCTGCGGGATGGCCTGCGCAGGGCCTCCCTTCGCCTCCCTCCTACCTGCTGGTGGTTCCCGGGCCACCGCATCTCCTCCCTCCTAGCCACCCTCGGAGCCTCCCCTTTGAGCTCCCTAGTTTGCCTCCTCCTCCCATGGCCGCGAGGCCACTGATTCGGCTCGCCCGAATCCGAGCTCCCCCGAGCTCCTCCTCTCCCTTTGGTTGGCGTGAAGCACCCCCTCTTCCTATTTCATGCCCTTCCGACACTGTTTTCCCTCTAGGACACCGTGTGCACCGAGCCACAGCGGCCGACGGCTCTCCCTGCGACCAGCCCTGGCCGACGCCGCTATAGCCACTGCCCGCCGGCGCTTAGGGCACAGTTGGATGCGGCACGGTCGCCCGAGCCCGTCGGTGTGCCTGGCCTCACCGGTGACGGCCAGTGTCGCCGGAGCTGGCTCCGGGAGCGCTCGGCCATGGCTCCCCTTCCCTCAAGTGAGCGCAGCGCGAGGAAGGAGATGAACCTGCCAGTGTGGCCGTCTACCCCACTAGTAAGCCTGGATCGGCCTGTTGGGCCCACCGGTCGGGCTAAGTGGATACGACACTGGCTGTGGGGGCCTTCAAGTGCCGAAGGCGCACTCCAGCAAATGCGCCTTCGGCATGGCCTCCTCCCTGGCCAGACCAAGCTACTGGGCAGGCCCGAAGGCCTATCCAGCGCCCTAGGCGCTAGTTAGTCCGAGAAGCTGAGCCCTTTTATCTTTTTCCATATTTCTTAAACTTCCAAAATCTCCCATAAATTCATACTAACTCCAAATTGCATGATTCAAATTTCTGCAGGTTTCTAAATTCAAGCTCTATCCACCTATGTGCCTTGCACATTTTTCCAAAAAGATTTCTGTAGCATCGTCACCCAAATCCAAATCTGGATATGAATGGTCCCATCTTTCAAAAATCCCATAGGCTCCAAATCAACTCCAAAGGAGTGATTCGAACTCACACAGCCTTCTAAAATCACTCTCCATTTTTAGAACCCTGGTCAACATTTTTGTGTTACTTATTTCTGTTGCAATAAATAAATAGCTCCTATTGCTATTTATTCCTCATTGTAAAATCTCTAGAATATTCATACCATCTCCAAATCCAGTGAAACCACTTCCTAAATATTTCTAAAATCATTCTCTGTTAAATGGGGCCTCCACTCATTTTTAACAGAAAGATTTCTGTTAGCTTATTGAATGGCCACCTATTGCTCCTTTCACCTATTCAAAATCCTTGATGATTCAGATCTCCTGTGAGAAGCTTCAGGTATTTTTCTTATGACCAGAGAGGTCCAAGAAAAATAAAACTTCTATTTATAGGACACTTTTATTCTGGTTGATGTGTGGCTTACTATGGTTATTTCCGACGATAGTTGACGGTAGACGGAGTATTCGGGGACGGAGCGAAAGACATCGAAGACCCCGAGGACTTAGGTGAGAAAGGCAAGCAGCCCTTTGACCATGACTTAAGCATATGAAATGATGCATGCTAGAATAGCAAGTACTTTTCCGTTGCATGTGATCACGATGCCGGTTCATCATTGTGGCGATGGTACCGAAGGCTTCTTCGAAGCACTTGCTTGGTAGTGATGTTATTCATATGGCTCCTCGGAGCACAAGCATGATGAGCTTGACCCTACCATCTATCAGGATCATGCTACTATCATGTTGACTAGTAGAGTAAGATCATTGCATGGAGCTTGACCCCACCCCTTGAGGGTCGTGTTAATACCATGTTGACAAGTAAATATAGAGTATTTTTATCATGAGCATGATGATGAGTTAAATAAAGAGTTTATGAAAACCCCGTCGGGTGCCACTAATGCCCGAGAGTGATGATGAGTTGGTGATCACTTTTGGTGAAGTGATGCACTGGTGATTTTGTGTGAGTATGGTTTCAGAAATGGGATTAGATTTATGATGTGTCGACTGTCCCAACCTTACCAGTATGACCATGATACCCCTTTATGGGACGGGGATTTGTTGATTACTCTGGTCGGTACTAGCAAAGAGCCACATTACTAGTGGCGGGAGTGATCGGTGTCACTCTCGTGATGGGGTCGTGCCAGGTAGGACGACTATGCCATTATTATGAGTTCCAGGCACACCGTTGCTCCCTGCATGGTTGATACAGTCCAGAGTCGGTGCTCGTAAGACGTACAACATGTGGGCTAGGTACCAATCGAGTGGACCTATTTGTCTAGTATCGTCAGGGGAAAGATGACGATCGGGTACTTACCTCGGGTATATGTGATATACCCCGAGTCGTGGATGACACGGAAGTTTCCCGTTTCTCTTGGGTCCAGCGTACTACCTCTGCAGAGTGTAAACTATTCGAATAGCCGTGTCCACGGTCAAGGACAGTTGGGTGGTGCTGCTTAAACTATGTCCAGCGTTTCCGCATAAACAAAGAGTGTGTGTGTGTGGTGTTAAAAAGGTATTGTTATAGAGATGATGATATGACCAAGTTCGGTGACTTGGCATATATTGTAAACCCGGATGGTTTAGCCCTCATTAATACATTGAGGTTATGACAAGTCCGATGACTTGGCATATAGGGTGAACCCGGATGGTTCAACCCTTAGTAGATATGTTGATATCTGTAACTTGTTCTTCAAGAGTAGTTCTTTAACTTGTTGCATATACATGATCATTCCACCCAGATGAGTTACACTAAAGATGCATTTTACTTTTATTCTGCATTATCAATGTTCATATCAGGGGCTATTTGCGAGTACATTCGAAGTACTCATTGGCTTGCCACTGATTATTTCATTGACCAGGTATGAAAGAACAAGATATGGTGAATACTAACTCGGTGACGTTCTTGCGAGCTAGGACGCTTCCCAGTCAGAATGCCTGTAGGTTAAGGCTGATGGCATGGGTTCACGCTTTCAACCAATAATTCCGCTATTGGTCTAGTTTGGTGCTTTCGCCTTTAAGGCCCTATATATGTAAGACTTGACCGAAGTGGTCATTTATTGTATCAAACGGTATGTATGGATGTAAGATTCTATTATTCAGTATCTGTGTTCAGTGAGCACTGATCCTTGGGATCACGGGGCACGGTGATCTCGACTTACCAGTCGGGGTCCCCACATCCTTGGGCCTCCTATTATAGACAAGGGGTCACCAACAGTGTGCTCACGGGTCGCATAGTGAACACGGTTCACCACTTATCTTCTACGATGGTGTGAGGGGGAGTAAATGCCTTGTCTGACCCCTGACCTGCAGCGAGGTGGTCGCGACACTTACCAAGGTGGATTGACACCTGGTTCTTGCACTGGCGCATGAGGGATGCCTTGGAGCGGTTGGACTGTGGTGGAAACAGGGGAAGGCACCTGGCGAGCGAAAGGAGCTTGATGGCCTGGCATCCTTGTCGGAGGACTTGATTATGTTCCCGGCAAGGAGGGCTTGCCGGGGGCTTGAACATCTTTCCGGCAAGGCGGGATTGCCGGGGCCTTGCCAGTCTTTGCGAGTCTTCCCGGCAAGGAGGGCTCGCCGGGGTCTTGCGAATCTTTGGGTGTCTTCCCGGCAAGGAGGGCTTGCTGGGGCCTTGCGAATGTTCTCGGCAAGGGGGTGGGGGGACTTGTCGGGGCATTGTATCTGGAGTTCTTGTACTCTATGCCGTCAGAGGGGGGGGGGGGGCGTGGCTTCGGTTGGTCTTGGTTTTTCTTCCCGCTGGTCTTCCTCGTGCGCTGCTGCCAGGGGAGTTGCCGGTGCCCGTGCACAAGTCTGGGGCACAAGGGACCCCAGTCTCTAGTGCACCAATAGGAGCCCCCGGGCCTGGTCCATGCACACGCGCGGGGTGTTGCTGGGCCAGGTGCACGGGATTCCATGAGAGGGTACTCTGTATCTTTGGAGCCGTTGCGAGCGGCACTTCCCCACGTCGCGCATTGAGCACGCGAGGTGGAGAAGTGTGCGCACAGTGGCGTTCATGGCCTTAAAGTCCGCTTCATGGCAGGGCCCGCCTCCGCATGCATTGGTGCAGCATGGCAGTTCCCTGTTCGCCCATGATCATGGGTGATTGGGCGAGGGGGGCAGCGGTTTCTAGAGTGAGGACAGCTAGCCCCCAGGCCTCTCCCTATAAATTAGGAAGTTTGTGTGGGAGTTTTGCTCATCCATCCAACTCCTGAAACATTCAGCATCCCCGGCTTGCATCTGTGCAGCCTTCTCTAGTTCTAGGTGGCGCTCGCCCCTAACCATGGCTAGGGGACGGGGGCGGTCATTGTCGGCCGCCAAGGGGACAAGAGAATCCCATTCGAATTATGCCACAGCTTCAGGGGCCGCAGTTGCGGAGGGTGGCACGAGCGCCCAAGGTGGCGGAGGGGCGAGGGGCCGCGGTCGCCGCGGAGGTCGTGGCCGGGAAAGGTGGAGTGCTACTCCAGCACCTCCGCCTTCTCCCAGACTTGTTCCTGCGGTGACTCGTGTTGAGAGGACTCCATTGGAGTTTCTCGTCGAACTGCAAGGCCGCATCATGAGTCGGCTTCAACTCCCCATCGCCCTCGCTAAGGTGATGAGCGCAGAGAAGCTACCAATGTTGTGGCTCCGGATGCATGGATGCGGCAACGACGCGGTACCGATGGTGGTGGAGCAACCGTGGCTGCGACTGCTGTTCCTCGGCCGCGGGTGGAAGAGCTTCGCCCGTGCCCATAATCTCTAGGATGGGCACGTTCTTCGCTTCAAGATGATGGCGGACAACCTGCTCTCTGTCAAGATATACGGGAGCTCAGGTGTGCGCGTCAGCTGTTGTGAAGAGAGCTCGAGCAGGAATAAAATCCCTTCCTCACGCGAGAGTGAAAAGGACGGGACAAATGGTAGCGACGATGGGTACGGGTCAGATCCTCGGCAGGCTAAGCCTGGTTACGAGGACATGACCTTGGACTAACCATCGGTCACACCATCACCGTTAGTCCGGGGTCCTCCTCCTCCCTAGTTGGGACGGACGGGCCGGAAGAACTGACGCTGCCGCATATTGCGGGAAACGTCGGGCCCCATCTCCGTCGTGCCTTTAGGCCCCGTTCTCCACTGCGCAATGCTGGTCCAGGAAGGGCCACCCCTGGTTGCGCCATGTGACTCGCTGCTTTTTCTCTTCTTGAACTTCTGTCCGGCAAGCATGTCCCTCGCCAAAAGATAGTATCATAGGTTATAGTAGTAAAAATCATCCATGTAATATGTGTGAGTTTGTCTCAAACATATGAATGAAATATTGTTTCCTTTGCGTCTGATCCTGCTCTTTGCATGATACACCCTGTGCATTTTCTGGAAGCTTGCCGTTGTGACTAGTCCTGCCGCTAGTGCTTTGAGGAAAGGGTCCTTAGCTGTTCATCGGAGGGGTCATTACCACCCAGGCTCCTTGACGCACTCAGTTTAACCATTGGATCGTCGAGCGCAGCTTGAGGCGAAATAAGGTGTTGCCTAGCCGCTTGGTCTGTTGAACAGGTTCCAAACAGTGTGAACTAGTTCAAACAAATCCAAGGTGCACTGATCCTGACAAGGTTCCATCTACGTGCAAGTGTCTCAAACAAAGTTCGGGATCTCCATAAAGGAAACAACGTATCTACTCTAAATTTCATCTAGAATATCTATCACTTAGTTTTTGTGCCTCGACACTTCTTCCTGTGGTGTTTGGGTCCTTTGTGGGGACCTCAGATCCCCGACAAGGAGGAGGCTACACTCCCCCAACAACTTCCCTCTGACAAGGTCCTTGCCAATAGTTATTGACTATCGTATAGAAGGATGTTGTCAGAGTATAACTCCTTTTCCTCTTTTGCCAGGACGTGTTGGCGGAGCCCTCGAGCGCATCTTCGGTAGTGATGCGACGCTTCTAAGGGGGAAAGCGTTTCTGTTGGAGTGCATGCTTGGTCTTTAGGTCCTGTTGCTGCATCCTCGACGGCTATGCATCACTCCACGGAGGTGCGTCGGTCGGAGTATGCGTCGGAGGCCTTGCCGAAGCCTCCAGGCACACGCACGGCAGCAGCACAAAGTCCTGGAGCCATGCATCAACTTGATGCCCTTGAGCTCGGGGTCTCCGCCTCCCTGGCCCGCGCTCGCACATGCTTTAGGAGGCCATGGTGAAGTAGAGCGACCACCGCTGCGCCCTTCTTTGGGGAACTACAGTGGTGCGTTCAACCTCCCAAGATCTGGTGCGTAGCTTGCTCGAATCCGCAAAAAATCTCTCAACCACCTCTCCCTACCTGGCGCACCAAAGATGTCGGCGAAATCCGCACCTATGGGAAGCTCGAAGGGTCCCTCGATCGTTTGGAGGAGGGAGAGAGGTGGCGCCGAGAGCGAAGCTAGCGATCAACACAGGCAAGGTCGTTTACCCAGGTTGGGGCGTCTTGGCGCGCAAACCCTACAGGGGTGTACTTCTTCACACACGCTCCATACGGAAATACCGTCCACGACACTCCCGCTTATCTTGACAATTTTACGAGTAGCCATTGAATTATCTATGAACAACATATGTCTCCAAGTAGTCCATATCCGCGGACGCGGCTATTCGAATAGATCATAACCCTACAGGGGTGTACTTCTTCACACACGCTCCCGCCACTTATCGCCATCTGCACGTCATGCACCTCGGCAACCATCAAGCGGAATCCCAGCGAGGGAGTCGGCCACAACCGTTAATCACACTAATACTTAGTCTAGGTATATCGCCTATCTGAGGGTAACCGGCACGGAAGTCCGGCCGAGGTTTCCGACACGACCCCAAACGATGTGCGCAGGGTCCCCAAGCCCACCATCCGGGTGCCACTTGGTACACCGTGCCACTGCCTACCGCATCATAGCCCACCTCTCAGATCAGCGATATGCACGGCCTCCATCATGACTATAAACACCAGAAACTACTTGCAACTCCTGGACCGAGTACTAAGCGATTAATAAATCGAGCGGGGTCATATTTCTGGGCCCAGCATGTGGTAGTATCTCGTCTTGGATTACATACACGGAACTCAGTTCCTAAGGACGGTTCCAATGAAACAACCCGCCATGTACTCCTACATAGCCTTTCACCAGTAACTTTACCAAACTAGGTTCAACACACAACCTTTACTTACTAAACACATTCTCACAATTCTGTTCATCTCCCAGATGACAGACCATACACAACTCTAAGCATAGCATGCATAGCAGGATAAGGCACATCATGGCTCAAGCATCTACCAGGTATGCTAGATTGCAAGGTTCAGCTATTTACTGTGACAAAGACAGGTCATGCAAAAGAAGTGGGTTCTACTAACGTGGCAAAAGCATTTGAGCATTTGATCCTAATGCAATAAGTAAGTGCAGGAGTGAGAACATGGGATTTATCGGGATGATCAAAATGGTTGCTTGCCTTGTTGCTCAGAAGAGGGGCAATATCCGCCAGTCGGATATTCGGTGGAATCTGAAGGAACGGAGCCTACCGAAAGAAATGACAACAATTAATAACAATCATATGCAACAAGATGATGCATGAGCATGGCATGAGGATGCAAGGTGGTATGCTATTATGGCTAACATTTATTAGGTTTGAAGTTGATTTGAATCAGATTCAAATGTCACTTCAAACGAGGTATTCTCAAATACCATTTTAATTGATTCGACCCGATGCTCAGATCAACTTGTTTTTAGCATGCATGGAAATGATATGTTAAGTTGCTGGTTGTGATTGAACAATGTTTGATCATAGCATTTGAAGTGGAATTCAAATGATTTTCAAATTCCATCTCCAAAGCATTTATAAAATTTAACTTATTCATTATTCTATATGTTTGGTGTAGTAACATTTTCAAACATGTTTGAAAATGACATATTCAGATTCCTTGGACTTTTTTGTTACTTTTTCATATATAAATTATTTTCATTGGAGTTACAGATTAATTTCTATGATTTTTAGAAGTTTTGGCATTTTTCTCGAATTCTTTTAAATCAGGAAACTCTTTATTGCGTCATAACCACATGAGCAATGCGTCAGCAGGTCAACTGACCTGGTCAGGTCAAACCTGACACGTGGGGGCCACTGGTCAGCGTCTGAGGAGCTAATCCCGTGCTAACCAGCCCCTAAGTGGGTTTGACCCACTGCTAGGGCCCACTGTCAGTGGCTGCTTAGTGCTAATCCACCGGGATTAGGCCGGCCACGTCGTCCATCGCCGGAGACTGACCGGCGGCGACCAGATCCGCGGCGGATCTTCAGCGGAGACGCACCAAAACACACTGTGGTGCTCGGAATCGAGTGCCGAGAGCACTGGGATGATCCCCAGGCTCGGCCTCATCCTCTACGGGCATCAGGAGGCGCTATGGGTGGCCGGAGCATGCCGGCGACGAGCCGAGGCGGCTACCGGAGCTCGGGTTCATGGGTCTCGGGCTAGAGTGCCGGAGAGAGAGGGGAAACAGAGGGGAAATCCTCGCAAGCTCAAGGTGGAGGCGAAGCTGGTCTCAGACTACTCGGAGAGGGGTTGTAGCTGGCGATCCACCGTCGATTTGCCGGCGACCGGAGGTTGAAGACGACGACACTAGGGGCGTTGCAGGGCTCGGGGAGGATGGATTCGTCGACATGCGTGTTAGGCTCGACGTTGCGGAGAGGATGGAACACTCAGGGGGGCTTATCTGGGGCCAGAGAGCTCGGGCTCCTCGAGCTCAAGCTTCTGATAATGGCAGCAGGAGGAGAGGGAAGAAACCGAGCGGGGAGGGGAGGAATGGATCACGGGAACGGATATTGACGCGCTCGGGGTAGTCATCCCCGTTGTCGCGCTGTTCTGGGCGGCACCGGAGGTCGCCACAGCGAAGCAGGAGGTGGAGGAGGCCGCCGTGGTCGATCTTTCCTCTGCGAGAAGGCAGAGGAAGAAGACGACCCTGCCCCTGGTGGGCTGGGCCTCGCAGGTAAGTGTAGAATAGGGTTTTTTCCATTTTCTGCTATTTCTGTTTCTATTTTAATTACTGGCATTGATTTCTGTTTATTTTGGCTTCAAAAGCAAACTAAGAATAGTTTGAAAAATGCTGGGGTGTTAGTTGGAATATTTCCAATCACCCATACAGTTTTCAGCATTTTTGAAAACTATATATTTTTGAATTCAAATATATTTGATTTGAAAATAGTTTTCTCCACTGCTTATTTGCTTTCATGAATTATCAGAAAAGTTGAACTTTTCTTGAGGCCATTTTGGGTTCATTGATTTGAACAACTTTAGAATTTCTTTGAATATGAGAAGTGGCTAGGGTTTTTCGAGTTTTGCTTCACCACTTGCTTTGATAGTGTTGCAATTTTCTTGGATACAATGCAAAGAAGATATGAGCACAATGCTATACTTGATTAGGTTTCCAAGGATGTGACAGATCCTCGTGCAAATCGGTTACGAGGGAGTAGTCCCTTCCTTCCATCCCACCTCCTCTTTTTTTTCTTCTTTCCTTTCTTTCTTTCTCCTTTGATTTTTTCCTCTTGGCCGAAATAGATCTATTGGGATGGCCTCACCAGCCCACCAAGGACTGGTGCGCCACCCATGGGCTATTAGGTTCTCTCCCAGGTGGGTGGGCCGCTCCTAGTAAAAACCCGGAACCCATTCGTCACTCCCAATACACTACCGGCAATGCCCGAAATCTTTTCAGAAGCAAAATGAAACAATACTATATATCAATATTTGTTTCTGGACCATTCTGCAAAACCTCGTGACGTCCGGGATCTCATTTGGGACTCCAAACAACCTTTGGTCACCAACACATATGACTCAACTATACCGAAACGTCACCGAACCTTAAGTGTGCAGACCCTACGGGTTCGAGAACTATGTAGACATGACCTGAGACACTCTCTGGTCAATAACCAACAGCGGGACCTGGATGTGCATATTGGCTCCTACATATTCTACGGAGAACTCTATCGGTTAAACCTCTATGTCAAGGATTCATATAATCCCATATACTATTCCCTTTGTACTTGGGTATGTTACTTGCCCGAGATTCGGTCATCAGTATCTCCATACCTAGTTCAATCTCATTACCGGCAAGTCTCTTTACTCGTTCCGTAATACAAGACCCGTGACTAACTCCTTAGTCACATTGCTTGCAAGGCTTGTTGTGATGTTGTATTACCGAGTGGGCCCCGAGATACCTCTCCATCACATGGAGTGACAAATCCCAGTCTTGATCCATGCCAACCCAACAGACACCTTTGGAGATACCTGTAGAGCACCTTTATAGTCACCCAGTTAGGTTGCGACGTTTGATAACCAACAAGGTATTCCTCCGGTGTCTGGGAGTTGCATGTTCTCATGGTCATAGGAACAGATACATTGACATACGGAAAATAGTAGCAATAAATTGACACGATCATACACTATGTTTATAGTTTGGGTATTGTCCATCATATCATTCTCCTAATGATGTGATCCCATTATCAAGTGACAACACTTGTCTATGGTTAGGAAATCTGAACCATCTTTGATCAACGAGCTAGTCAACTAGAGGTTTACTAGGGACAGTGTTTTGTCTATGTATCCACACATGTATTTGTGTTTCCAATCAATACAATTATAGCATGGATAATAAACGATTATCATGAACAAAGAAATATAATAATAACTAATATGTTATTGCCTCTAGGGCATATTTGCAACAGTATTATCTACTAGTTCCTCATGAGCTAGAATAGAGGTACAAAATTGGGAGTACTATTTTGAAGGTTTAAAGATAGCACATGAGTAATATACTTTAGGAGTGGCGGTGAAATACCACATATAGGGAAGGTATGGTGGACTCTGTGGAAGGTTGAGGTTTCAGGGTATGGGTGCACAAGCAGTATCCATGCTTAGTACAAGGGATGGCTAGCAAAGGCTTTTCAAAGAAGAAAAATGATGTTGACTTGGATGCAAAACAATATAATTTTAACATAAAGAGTTGGCATGAAACATCAAGTTTTCTTCCTTGTCAGCATAACACTTCAAGCATAAAAACATAAAGGTTTTGGCTATGTCGCTACTAGAAAAAACTCATGCTTGTTGTTATGACCAATGCTATGTTTGCCAAGATTAAATAAAGTTTTCAAATCAATATCTGATATATAAGATCAATACTACCATAAGAATAAGCATATAAGGTCGATTGCATGAAGAGAATACGAGGTGCTGCGAAAAAACCAATAGACTTCTTATTAATATTCCATCATAGACAACTGCACACTCACGGATACAAGACACTCCACAAAGGAGTGATAGACGTCAATGCAAACACCTATTTCATAAGATAACTTCCCTAGACATGATACGACACTAGACTAGACCATAAAAGATAAAGGATAAAGATAAAGATACCAAGCACTCACCCAAGCTTGGAACAAGCTAAGGGAATGCCATTACTCATGAAGATCTCACTCTTCATCCTACTTGTTGTTCTTCAAGTCTCCTATTATGCGCCGAAGGGTTTGGTTTTCAATTTCCAATATGGCCACCTGTAATTTAAGCACACGGAAGTCTTCACAGAGTTGGTTAGTGATTCTGTGAGCTTCGGATATATCAGATGACACAGGTGGAGCTTCCAGTGGATGGAGAGTTCCTGACAGGTTCAAAGAAAGATCATGTTGTGGGTTAATAAACCGAACGAGGATGGGGTTGTTGGAGGTGGATCCTCGTGATGAAGGACCTCCTTCTTGCTGGATGGTGACCCTCTTAATTTCCTCTCTCACGGAGCGCTCCATCTCTGCTTGTCTTGCGGCAATTCCTTCATTAGTATCCCATCCAGTGACCTTCCATTGGTTGATGTCTTGCTCACACAGCGGAGACGACGACCCGTGTAGTCTTCCTTGCTTGAGTCGCAAGAAGAAATCTCGACCAATTGCTTCTTAGCCTGGCAGAAAAAGATCAAAAGAGAAAATGCACGGAATCGCAAGATACAAAACCGGCACGATCCGGGAAAATATATAGGAAAAGTTTCTGCACCAAAAGGAAGGTAACAAGCCAAATGGGTCGGAGACGAACTCTTGGAGGTCCAGGCGGCCTCCCTATGCGGCCACGAGGCAGGCCGCGCCACCAGGTCGCATGGAGCCTCGGGAGTTCCTTTCGGCTCCACTTCGGCTCGGAATTTTAATAATTTTGCTAAAATTCATAATACAGAACTTTTATTGATGTTCGTGAAGTTTTCTTACCGTATTACGTACCTATACTTTTTCTTCTTCTCCTGGGGTCTGACACGGTATTGCAGTATGTTTTTCATGAGTAGGTACCTGTATCACATCCACCTCTACATTGATGGGGTCTCCAGCCAAAAAATGGTCTTGATGACCCACAAGTGTATGGGATCTATCGTATCCTTTTCGATAAGTAAGAGTGTCGAACCCAACGAGGAGCAGACAACACTACTAGAATCTAGTAATTTTCCATCAGCCAGTTCTTTGCCGTCTGCTGGCTGATGGCAAAGAACCTCTTTGCCATCAGCTAACATCAAGCAGACGATAAAGGGCTGACTGATGGCAAACAGACTATTTGCCATTGGTCAGTCCTTCGCCATCTGCCAGCGGACGACAAAGAGACCTAGAGCAGACGGCAAAGAGGACAGATGGGTCCCAACAGTCATTAGGCCTGCCAGGTCCGACGGAAGGGGCTCTTTGCCGTCCGAGGGTCCTTTGTAGTCCGCCATGGGGCTCTTTGGCGTCTGGGGGCAGACGGCACAGGGGATGAGCCTACAACGGCCGTCCCCCTCCCCTCGGTCCACTACCCCCACTCCACCACTACTCTCTCTCTCCACCGCGACGCGCCTCGCTCCAGCACCGCCGGCGGCTGGCAAACCCTCCACCGCCCCCGGTGCCGCCCCGTGCGCCGCCCCCTCCCCTCACTCGCACCTGGCGCCGCCACCTTCCCTCACCGGCCCCCGGCACCGCCGCTCATCTCATTGGCTGCTGGCTCCGCCCCCTATGCCGCACCTCCCCACACCCGCCCCCAACGCCGCCCCCTCGCCACACTGCCTCCCGGCGCAGCCCCTCCTCTCACCGGCTATGGGCGCCGCCCCCTCTCCTCAACGCATCACGTCGCCGCCCCCTCCCCTAACCGGCTCCCGTCGATGCCCCCTCCACTCACCGGCTTTCAGCGACGCCCCTCCCCTCACTGGAAGTCCCCATCTCTAGTGAGAGCCTACGGTACCCCTATTTTCTGTTTTTTTTAAATTAGATAGTTAGTTTTTGTCACACCCTATTTTTGCTATCACTTATGTGTATTGTGAAATTCTGAGCTTGTTAAAACTTTTTCCAAACTAATGTTGTGACTGCCCTAATTGACATTGTATGCTTGTATGCTTGATCATGTGAGGGTTTAAAACTCGAAAGTCTTTGGTATCATTACTGATTTCAAATACCCTTGCTTATTTCTGACCCAAGTAAAACCACCTTGAGATTGCACTAGATGTCCTTTATAACATGCAGTGCTTCTACTCATATTTGGTAATCTGATTTTTAAATATCTTTATATTTCAAAACCACAAAAATAATTATTTTTGTGATTATTTTCCTAATTAAATAACCTGTCCATTTCTAAGGCTAGAATTGGTATTCCAACATGGAAAAATACTTTTGTGCTTTAGAAAAATTTGGTTAAATTTAGAGATGATCAGAAGGGCATATATTTTCCATACATCGGATTTTAAACCCCATTTTATATTATATTTACTGATTAAAACTATGAAAGTTGTTTGTGTCTGTTTTGGCATTTTGAAATATTTCCAAAGGAAATATTCTCAATAAATTCCTAGAAAATTCCAATGATATCCCTAAGCCTTGTTTGGTGTTCACAAAAAGTTTCTCCTTGATCAAAGGTGGAAAAGGACCCCAAATACCCCAAAAACCCTGTCTGTCCAGAATCATGTTAGAGAAACTCCACATAGCAAAGTTTGTCCAATGATGCTGAAACTTTGCAGGAGTGCCTAATAACTCAAATGAGGGTTCCACACCAAAAATGGGATTTGTGGGACTTAGTTTGCCCACACTCCATTTGGAAGGAACATATCTGGTCATATTAGAGTGTTTTCAAGTTTGCAATGCTAAACTTGTCCTTTGGAGCTCAAAATTGGTAAAACTCAATGGTTTACCCCCAAACCCAAACCTATTAAGTTGCAGCACCAGTGGTGGGGTGCAACCCCCTTAAGCCACTGTCCAACACGTTGTGACAGATAGGAAAAAGCCTCCATAGCCACAGCTAAACCAAACTCCTTTGCTTCAAACTCTTAGTTTAAGTGGCCAGCACCTGTGTCTAACCCCAATCAACAGGACCCTCACTTGTTCAAAGTAGAAAGGCCAGAAACCCCAATTTAGATCTCCGTTCATGACTAATAGCACCAGTATTTCTTGCCTCCCTTGACCAACCAAAACTCCCACAAGAACCAAACGGCTAGCCACACCCCTAGCCAGTGTTAGGACATATTAGACACGTCCAAAGTGCCCCAGAGCACACAAGCATGCCGTGGCATGCCAAAACTGTGCTCTAGGCGCGCTACAGGGAGTCACCGAGGTAGGGGCGACACCCTCGGCCAGTTCCAGCCTCCCCCGAGATGTCCAACCTCTTCCCCGACAACCCTTCTACGTCGAGCAAGCCTCAGGGCCCCTCCTCTCCCACGCTAGAGCTCGCGCGACGCATGCCCGCGCGCACCAGAACTGGCCAAGTTTGCGCGGCCATGAATGCTCGACTCCCCCCTCTCTCTCTCTCTGTTGCAGATGGTTCGGGCAGTCCGAAACCATGTCCTGAGACCGTGGTTTCGACCCCAGCCTCTCTATGTGTCCCCATGCGCGCCACGGTGAGTCACCGGCGCTCTCGGATCTGCTCACCGTCGCGGGGCTATATATAGCCCTCCCCCTCGCTCCAGCACCCCTCAGATAGCTTCACCACGATCACTAGTACCTCCCTACCCACCCCAGCAAACCAGTAGAGGCCTGGTGCTCGAGATCGACCGAGGACCCTCCGCCTCGGAGCTCCGGTCGATCTCCAGCTACACGACGGCTCCTGCACCCCTCGACCCACCAAACTAACCCCCTCGATCCCAGGAAGCTTTCCCCCAACTCGCCCGAGCTTTTCCATGTCTCTAGCCACCCCCTCGACCACCTACAGAAACTCCTCCGCCACGGCCACCTCATCGTCGGCAAACCCCTGCCTCCCCGTCATTGTTCCGACCTCCAGCAGGTAGGTGACAACAAGGAGAACCCATTCCCGTGTTCATTGAGGCATGAGCGCATCGACAACCTCGTCGGCGTCCTCCTCCTCTTCTCCGGCCGGAGGTAGGAGACGACCCCGACACGTGTGACCTCGGGCGCTGACCGCAGGGCCCCGCGCGTTAGGTTCAAACCTGACGGCGCGCGCGCCTGGGCAGGCTGTCGGCTGGCCATGGGACAAGCCAGCTCTGGGACAAGCCAGACGGGGAGTTAGAAGGTTTTCTTTTCTTTTTAAACCCTGGTTTCTAAGATTTTTATAAAAACATTTAAGCAGTGTAAAAATATAATTCCTCCACTGTTATTCATCTAAAAATGTGTAGTATTTAATGATATGCTTGGATGAATTTTTCCGACAACTATTCTATTTTATATTAATAAGAAGGACTAAATTGGAATTGTTTTGCTTCTGTTCGGTTGATTTCAAAAATATTCCGTCAAGACAAACTAAGGCAAATATTTTTAAAATGATACCTTAGATTTATAAGTAATAGACAACATTTTTAAAATAACTTTGTTGACTGTTTTTGTGTGAGCTATTTCTTATTTACGGTTGTATCGACGATAGAAAATCCGTGTGACGAGGGAATCGGAGCGGAAGACCTCGAAGACCCCGGATACTTAGCTGACCAACGCAAGCAGCCCTTTGACCATGACTGAGCATATGTTACTTTCTATGTTAACATAGCAAGTATTCCCGTTGCATATGATCATAAGTGTCGGTAATCATTTGATATGATTTTACCGAAGGTTCCCCCGGAGCACATGCATTGAGCTTGACCCTACCCTTGAGGGTCATGCTAATACCATGTTGACAAGTAAAGATAGAAGTAGTATTATCATGAGCATGTTCTTGTCATAAAGCAAGAGTTTATGAAAACCCCGTCGGGTGCCACTAATGCCCGAGGGTGACGATGAGTTTGGTGGTCACTTTTGGTGAAGTGATGCACCCGGTATTTGTGTGAGTATGGTTTTGGAAATGGGATTAGATTTATGATGTGTTGACCGTCCCAACCTTACCAGTACGACCACGTTACCACTTATGGGACGGGGCTATGTTAATTACTCTGGTCGGTGCTAGCAAAGAGCCACATTACTAGTGGCGGGAGTGATGTGTGGTCACTCTCATCATGGGGTCGTGCTGGGTAGGATGACTATGCCATTTTTATGAGTTCCAGTCACGTCGTTGGTCCCCGCATGGCTGGGTACCAATCGAGTGGACATCTTTGTCTAGTATCGTCAGGGGAAAGGCATTGATCGGGTACTTACCTCGGGTACGTGATATACCGCGAGTCGTGGATGACACGAAGGTTTCCCGGATTTTGTGGGTCCAGCGTACTACCTCTGCAGAGTGTAAACTATTGGAATAGCCGTGTCCACGGTCAAGGACAGTTGGGTCATCCTGCTTAAACTACATCCAGTCGTTTCCGCACAAACCAAGTTTGTGTGTGTGTGTGTGTGTGTGTGTGGTGTTGAGAAAGGTGTTGCTATCATAGCAATGATATGACCAAGTTCGGTGACTTGGCATATAGGGTGAACCCGGATGGTTCAGCCCTCGACAGATATATTGATATCTGTAACCTGTTCTTCAAGTGTAATTCTTGAACTTGATGCATGTTCATGATCATTGCACCTAGATGAGTTACACTAAAGATGCATGACATTGTTATCCTTCACTTTGGTTGATTATATCATGGGATGTTTGCGAGTACATTCAAAGTACTCATCGGCTTGCCACTGGTTATGTTATTCACCAGACATGGAGGGACCGGAGTTTCGAGATGAGTACGTCTTCAGAGACGCCCCTACGAACTAGGACGCTTCCAAGTCAGAATGCCTATCAGTGTAGGCTTGATGGCATGGGCACCCGCTTAGCCCCTTTGCTTTCCGCTATTAGTGTATCCGAGTGACTTGGTGTTAGGCCCTCTCTTGTGAACTTGACATTTCGGTCATGTGTTGTAATAATTGGTACTTGGATGTAAGACTCTTTTATTCGGTATCTGTGTTCGGTGAGCATTGATCTCTGGGATCACTTAGCACGGCGATTCTTGACTAGTAAGTCGGGGTCCCCACATAGCTGGTACCAGAGCCATCTAGACTATTCGAAGCCTTAGGTAGCATGGACGATAGCCGAAACGATTAGTGCACATAAGATTGACCTGAGAACCGCACCCACTAAAGATTCTAACCCTGCCCTCTACACCTTGTAGATGGCCGCCGTACCCGAGATGGTTCTGGAAACGGGCTTCCCTCTGCTTTTGAGCGATAGCCTCAAGAAGTGTCAAGTACGTTGCACGCCCATCTTTCTCTACCACGAACACTGGGTCAACACTGACACCAAGGAGTATTACGTGGACATGATAGTGAAGGCTAACGACTCCCCAACTAGCTGGTTCTTTGAAGGGCCACATATGGAGGATCTGAAGTTGGTCATGGAGACTGCAGCACGAGAGGCACTCGTGCGACTCCGCGACATCCTTCCTGAGATGGCGGATGATCCAGCTACTCGTCACCTACCTTTTGTTAAAGATAAGGTAGACGGGAGTTGTACACTCAACCCCTCATCCGAGGACGGGACGCCATTGAGGTTTCAGACCTACCTCAGCCTCTCCTCAGACACCTTGATGCATCGTTTGATCAAGGAGTCGACTAGGATCCGCCAAGAGCTGCACCAAGTCAAGGACCTACTTCGTATGGAGAAGATGAAGAACCGCAAGGTGAAGAAAGAAGGAGCACCCGATGTCACCTGGTTTCGCTTTCCGACGAGGAATACCCCCGCTTCAGGCCGTTCATCTTCAAAGTCGTCGTTTAACCACGGAAGAGTACACCGAACTCTTCGATACCTCGCCAACCAAGAGACGTCGAGATGGTCCGCTTCCTTCCCCTACTCCCTCAAGTAAGGGAACCACTAATGAAGATGAAGTTAGAGAGGAAGATGAAGACGAAGATCCCACAGAGCCGGCCTATGAGATCACGTAGTCTATCGCTTAGCAGCATAGGATGTACCGAGCGTAGGAATTCTTGTATCAGGACCTTATGACCCCGGATGTTGTGTGAACCTGTTGGATGAAAGTCGCATTCTGCCTTAAGCAGATGTGAGCGACTACATCACTTGTTTTAAATTTAATGCAGTAGTTCTTTTCAAAACCATTGTCATAAAAACCTTGCACACAAGCACGACACCAGACCCCCTCCTTACTAGAACGTCATCCCTTTCGAGTGCAACCAGTTCGGCAGAAACTGACCTGTCTACTCCCCTGACAGAATGGTAAATGCAACTCGTAACAGCACCTTCGGCAACCCCGGCTTTGCCTCTTCAGGATAGCAGTAGGGAACCGGAGGGGAAGCTCAAGCTGGAGATCACCACGCACAGCAAGACGATGTTCCACCGCCACCACCTCCCCCTGAAAGCTTGACCATGGCTAAGTTCCTTCTAGCTCTTCGAGAGGAGCGTCAAGCCAACAATGCCGCTATCCAGCAGCTGGCTCAAACCTTGGTGAACCACCCGCCATAGAACGGGAATGGAAACGGTCGCTCAACTCTCTCTGAGTTTATGCGGACTGTGCCACCCATATTCACGGAGACAACTGAACCTTTGGATGCCGATGATCGGATCCGCACCATTGAAGACCTTCCCGCGCTGGTCAAGTGCACTGATGATCACGAGAAAGTCCTCTATGCAACCCACTGTCTCGGAGGCACAACCAGAGCCTGGTGGGATGGATTTCAGATCATGCGAGCCGGGCAACTCATCACTTGGGCCGCATTCAAGGATAGATTCCGCACTGCTCACATTCCTTCGGGAATGATGACCATTAAGAAGCGAGAATTCCGAGACATAGGGCAAGGCAGTGGATCTGTCAAGGAGTATTTGCAGAAGTTCAACCTCCTATCAAGATACACACCTGAAGATGTTAGCACGGAGGCTTCCAAAGTGGAGAGCTTTATGGAAGGGCTGCATCAGTCACTCCAGTATCAGCTGGTTGTTTGTGAATGTCGGACCTTCAGTGACCTGTTTAATAAGGCTCTTATGTTGGAAGACAAGCGTCGTGAAATGGACGACACCTGTAAGCCCAAGCTAATGGGTAGTGGAGGACCGATTAGCTTGAAACCACGACCATGGCAGTCAGCCCCGGCAACACCCAACTATCAGCAGCAGCAATACAAGCACCCAACATTCCACCAGAATTACCCACCTCTGCGATAAGTCAATGACAAGCCAGCAAGCACTCCGCCAAACAACGGTGGGAGCAAGACCAATCTTCTAGCACAAGTTACCTGTTTCGGATGTGGACAACCAGGGCACTATTCCAGGCAGTGCCCCAACAAGAAACCCGATGCTCCGCGCCCCATTGCGCCAAATCCAGGCCAAGGAGCACCAGGCAGGAACCAGGATCCCCGCAATCAGCAGTATCACAGCAAGGGGCGGATTAATCATATTTCCGCAGAAGAGGCACATGAAGACCCGGACTGCATTCTGGGTTCGTTCCTCGTCAACTCTACCCCAGCAATAGTATTGTCTGATTGTGGTGCTTCGCATTCTTTTGTCACGCAAAAGTTTGCGGAAAAGTGTGGTCTAGAACCTACCTTGCTTCGTGGGCATATGGCAATTCAAACCCCGGGATCAGTCTTGAGGACCAACCTAGGGTGTAGGAAGGTCGGGATAGTTATCAATGGGACGAGCTTCTCAGCGGATCTCATTGTGCTTAAGTCGCAAGGCCTAGAAGTAATTCCCAGTATGGACTGGTTGGCCAAGCATCAAAGTATCTTGGACTGTGCTAATAGGGCCATTACCATGACAAGTGACCAAGGGGTCAAAGTCAAGTATGTCTCTGAGCCAGTACCCACTCGAGTGCCATGAGTTAACAGTCTATTAGAGGAAGGACTCGACCGAGTGCCAATAGTCTATGAATACCCGTACGTCTTTCCTGATGAGCTACCGGGGATGCCTCCTGACCGAGACATCGAGTTCATCATCGAACTCATGCCAGGATCAAGGCCTATCTATAAGAAGCCTTACAGGATGGGATCCGAAGAGCTAGCGGAGTTGAAGAAGCAACTGGATGAGCAACTCAGGAAAGGGTTTATTCGCCCGAGTGTGTCACCTTGGGGATCACCTATTCTCTTCGTGTCCAAAAAGGATGGGACAATCCGACTTTGTGTCGATTACCGTTCTCTCAATGAGGTTACGATCAAGAACAAGTATCCATTCCCCAAGATCGAAGACTTGTTCGACCAACTAAATGGAGCCAAGGTATTCTCCAAGATCGACCTCCGATCTGGATATTACCAGCTAAAGATTCGACCCGAAGACATTCCGAAAACGTCATTTGTGACCCGGTACGGTCTGTACGAATGCACTGTCATGTCCTTTGGATGGACGAATGCCCCAGCTTATTTCATGTACCTCATGAATAAGGTCTTCATGGAATACCTAGACAAGTTTATCGTCGTATTCATTGATGACATATTATTCTTTTCCAAGTCTGAAGAAGAGCATGAGCAACACTTGAAGTTGGTATTGGAGAAGCTTCGAGAGCACCAACTGTATGCCAAGTTCAGCAAATGGCAGTTTTGGCTGAACGAAGTTGGGTTTCTGGGTCATACCATGATAGCAAGTGGATTGGCAGTTGATCCCTCTAAGATTACCACGGTAACCAACTGGGAATCGCCAGTCGACGTGAAGGAATTCAGGAGCTTCCTCGGACTCGCGGGATATTACCGCAAGTTTGTAGAAGGGTTCTCCCGCATCGCGCTACCTATGACTCAGCTCTTGAAGAAAGGCAAGAAGTTCGAATGGACGCCGGAATGTGAGGCGAGCTTCCAAGAGTTGAAGAAGAGGCTAACCACCGCCCCGGTATTGGCCACTCCATATATCAGCAAGGAGTTTGTGATATATTACGATGCCTCAAGGACCGGGCTAGGTGGGGTTCTAATGCAGGATGGCAAAGTCGTGGCATACTTGTCACGGCAACTGCGCCCGCATGAGGAGAACTATGCCACCCATGATCTCGAATTGGCAGTTGTAGTGCATTCTCTGAAGACATGGCGACATTACCTTGTGGGGAAACGATGTGAAATATACACTAACCACAAGAGTCTAAAGTATATCTTCACCCAAAGGCTGAACTCCAGGATCTAATCCTACGGGAAGCTCATGATACACCCTAGTCCATCCACCCTGGTGGTACCAAGATGTATCAAGATCTCCGAGAAAGATTCTGGTGGCACGGCATGAAGAGGGAAGTCGCGTCGTATGTGGCCAAGTGCGATGTGTGGCAACAAGTTAAGGCTGAGCATCAGCGACCCGCAGGGCTACTGCAACCTCTCAAGGTGCCGGAATGGAAGTGGGACGAGGTAGGGCTGGATTTTATTACCGGCTTACCAAGGTCTAGCAAGGTCCATAACTCAATATGGGTTGTTGTCGACCATTTGACCAAAGTGGCCTATTTCATCACTTATGATGGGAACAAGTTGGCTAGTCTCTATATCGAGCGCATAGTAAGCCTTCATGGAGTTCCCAAGAAGATTGTCTCTGACCGAGGCACGCAGTTCACCTCAAGGTTTTGGAGGAAACTTCAAGAGGCCCTCGGTACCAAGCTCTCCTTTAGCACCGCCTTCCACCCGCAGACGGGAGGACAGGCGGAAAGGGTGAATCAGATACTCGAAGATATGCTCCGCGCATGCGTCCTAGCGCACGGAGCCGAATGGGAAGACTGTCCGTTGTTCGCTTAGTTTTCATACAACAACAACTACCAGTCCAATCTCCAGATGGCCCTGTTCGAAGCATTGTACGTACGGAAATACCACACCCTGCTCAACTGGTCGGAAACCGGAGACGGGCTGATTTCCGGACTAGAAGTTTTGCACCGGGCAGAAGAGAAGGTGCAATTAGTCATAGAAAATCTGAAAGCATCCAAGTCGCGACAAAAGAGCTATGCGGACTCTCGCCGCAGGAATGTGGAGTTCATCCCCGGAGATCTGGTGTACCTCTGTGTCACACCTCTCAAGGGAACCAAGCGTTTCCACGTTAAGGGGAAACTCTCTCCAAGGTTCATTGGGCCATTTAAGATCACGGCAAGGCGTGGAGAGGTCGCTTACCAGTTGGAGTTACCTCCGGAACTTTCGGGTGTGCACAATGTCTTCCATGTGTCATAACTTCGGAAGTGTCTCCAAGCGCCAAGTCGTTCCAATCCTTACAAGGACATTGATCACCGGGCCATTGACCTTCAGTCTGACCTCACCTACCGCGAGAGGCCAATCCGCATTCTGGATGAAGCAGAGAGATGCACCAGGAGCCGCACTATCAAGTATTTCAAGGTTCAATGGAGCAATCACACCGAAGCCGAAGCTACATGGGAACGTGAAGACTATCTCCAATCTGAATTTCCAGACCTTTTGAGCACCTAGCTTGGGAATCTCGGGGACGAGATTCTTGTAAGGGGGATAGGTCTGTCACACCCTGTTTTTGCTATCACTTGTCTGTATTGTGAAATTCTGACCTTGTTAATTTTTTTTCAAAACTAATGTTGTGAGTGCCCTGATTGTCATTGTATGCTTGTATGCTTGATCATGTGACAATTTAAAACCCTAAAGTCTTTGGTATTATTACCGATTTCAAAAACCCTTGCTTATTTCTCACCCAAGTAAAACCACCTTGAGATTGCACTACATGTCCTTGATAACAAGGAGTGCTTGTACTCATATTTGGTAATCTGAGTTTTACCTATCTTTATATGTCAAAACCACAAAAATAATTATTTTTGCGATTATTTTCCAAATTAAATAACCTGTCCATTTCTATTGCCAGAATTGGTATTCCAACATGGAAAAATACTTTTCTGCTTTAGAAAAATCTGATTAAATTTAGAGATGATTAGAAGGGCATATATTTTCCATACATAGGATTTTAAACCCCATTTTATATTATATTTATTGATTAAAACTATAAAAGTTGTTTATGTATGTTTTGGCATTTTGAAATATTTCCAAAGGAAATATTCTCAATAAATTCCTAGAAAATTATAGTGATATCCCTAAGCCTTGTTTGGTGTCCACATAAAGTTTCTCCTTGATCAAATGTGGACAAGGACCCCAAATACCCCCAAAACCCTGTTTGTCCAGAATCAAGTGAGAGCAACTCTACATAGCAAAGTTTGTCCACTGATGCTGAAACTTTGCAGGAGTGCCTAATACCTCAAATGAGGGTTCCACACCAAAAATGGAATTTGTGGGACTTAGTTTGCCCACTCTCCCTTTGGAAGGAACATATCTGGTCATATTAGAGTGTGTTCAAGTTGGCAAAGCTAAACTTGTCCTTTGGAGCTCAAAATTGGTAAAAATCCATGGTTTACCCCCAAACCCAAACCTGTTAAGTTGCAGCACCAGTGGTGGGGTACAACCCCCTTAAGCCACTGTCGAACTCCTTTTGATAGATTGGAAAAACTCCTTTGCTTCAAACTCTTAGATTAAGTGGCCATCACCCGTGTCTAACCCCAGTCAACCGGCCCCTCACTGGTTCAAAGTGGAAAGGCCAAAAACCCCAATTTAGGTATTAGTTAATGACTAACAGCACCAGTATTTCTTGCCTCCCTTGACCAGCCGAAACTCCCACAAGAACCAAACGGTAGCCACACCCGCAGCAAGTGCCAGGACATGCTAGACATGTCCAAAGCGTCTCAGAGCACACCACCATGCCATGACATGCCAAAACTGCGCTCTAGGGGTGCTACAGGGAGTCACCGATGTGGGGGCGACGCCCTCGGCCAATTCCAGCCTCCCCCGAGATGTCCAACCTCTTCCCCGACAACCCTTATGCGTCGAGCAAGCCTTAGGGCCCCTCCTCTCTCAAGCTAGAGGTCGTGCCACGCGTGCTCACGCGCACCAGAACCGGCCAAGGTTGCGCGGCTACGAATGCCCGACTCCCCTTTCTCTCTCTCTGCTGCAAATGGTTCGGGTAGTCCAAAACCACGTCCCGAGACCGTGGTTTCGACCCCAGCCCCTCTCTATTCCCCCATGCACGCCACGGTGAGTCACCGGCGCTGTCGGATCTGCTCACAATCGCGGGGCTATAAATAGCCCTCCCCCTCACTCCAGCAACCCTCAGATAGCTTCACCATGATCACTAGTACCTCCCTAGCCATCCTAGCAAACCAACAGAGCCCCGGTGCTCGAGATCGACCGAGGCCCCTCCGCCTCGGAGCTCCGATCGATCTCGGCTACACGACGGCTCCTGCGCCCCTCGACCCACCAAACCAACCCCCTCGATCCCAGGAAGCTTTCCCCCAACTCGCCCGAGCTTTTCCGTTCTCTAGCCACCCCCTCGACCACCTCCCAGAAGTCCTCCGCCATGGCCTCCTCGTCGCCGGCAAACCCATGCCTCCGCGTCGTTGTTTCGACCACCAGGAGGTAGGCGACAGCAAGGCAAACCCATTCCCGTGTTCGTTGAGGCACGAACGCGTTGGCAACCTTGTCGGCGTCCTCCTCCTCTTCTCTAGCTGGAGGTAGGAGACGACCCCGACAGGTGTTCCCCACCTGTTGGTGGCCCAGCCTCCTCCCCCGCGTTGACCTCGACCGCTAACCGCAGGGCCCAGCCCCGTCAGGTTCAAACCTGACGGCGCGCGCGCCTGTGCAGGCTGTCGGTGGGCCCAGCTCTAGGCCAAGCCAGGCGGGGAGTTAGCCGGGTTTTCTTGTATTTTTAAACCCTGGTTTCAAAGATTTTTATCAAAACATTTAACCAGTGTAAAAATATAATTCCTCCAATGTTATTCATCTAAAAATGTGTAGTATTTAATGATATGCTCGGATGAATTTCTCCAACAACTATTCTATTTTATATTAATGAAAATGACTAAATTGGAATGGTTTTTATTTTGTTCGGTTGATTTCAAAAATATTCCTTCAAGAAAAACTAAGGCAAATATTTTTAAAATGATAGCTTAGATTTTCCAGTAACTTTGTGGACTGTTTCTATGAGAGATATTTCTTATTTACTGTTTTATCGACGATAGAAAATCAGTGTGACGAGGGAATCGGAGTGGAAGACCTCGAAGACCCCGAATACTTAGCTGACCAAGGCAAGCAAACCTTTGACCATGACTGAGCATATGTTACTTTGCATGTTAACATAGCAAGTAGTCCCGTTGCATATGATCGTAAGTGCCGGTAATCATTCGATATGATTTTACCGAAGGTTCCCCCGGAGCACATGCATTGAGCTTGACCCTACCCTTGAGGGTCATGCTAATACCACGTTGACAAGTAAAGAAAGAAGTAGTATTATCATGAGCATGTTGTTGTCATAAAGCAAGAGTTTATGTAAACCCCGTCAGGTGCCACTAATGGCCGAGGGTGATGATGAATTAGGTGGTCACTTTTGGTGAAGTGATGCACCCGGTATTTTGTGAGTATGGTTTCGGCAATGAGATTAGATTTATGATGTGTCGACCATCTCAACCTTACCAGTACGACCACGTTACCCCTTATGGGACGGGGCTATGTTAATTACTCTGGTCGGTGCTAGCAAAGAGCCACATTACTAGTGGCGGGAGTGAAGTGTGGTCACTCTCGTGATGGAGTTGTGCCGGGTAGGACGACTATGCCATTTTTATGAGTTCCCGTCACACCATTGGTCCCCGCATGGTTGGTACTGCCCAGAGTTGGTGCTCGTAAGACGTACAACATGTGGGCTGAGTACCAATCGAGTGGACCTATTTGTCTAGTATCGTCAGGGTAAGGCATTGATAGGGTACTTACCTCGGGTAGGTGATATACCGCGAGTCGTGGATGACACGGAAGTTTCCTGCATTTCGTGGATCCAGCGTACTACCTCTATAGAGTGTAAACTATTCGAATAGCCGTGTCCACGGTCAAGGACAGTTGGGTAATCCTGCTTAAACTACGTCCAATCGTTTTCGCATAAACCAAGTGTGTGTGTGTGTGTGTGTGTGTGGTGTTGAGATAGGTGTTGCTGTGATAGCAATGATATGACCATGTTCGATGACTTGGCATATAGGGTGAACCCGTATGGTTCAGCCCTCGACAGATATATTGATATCTGTGACCTGTTCTTCAAGAGTAATTCTTTAACTTGATGCATATTCATGATCATTCCACCTAGATGAGTTACACTAAAGATGCATGATATTGTTATCCTTCACTTTCGTTGATTATATCATGGACTGTTTGCGAGTACATTCAAAGTACACATTTACTTGCCACTGGTTATGTTATTGACCAGACATGGAGGGACCGGAGTTTGGAGATGAGTACGTCTTCGGAGACGCCCCAGCGAACTAGGACGCTTCTAGGTCAGAATGCCTGTCGGTGTAGGCTTGATGGCATGGGCCACCCTTTTCTATTCGCTATTAGTGTATCCAAGTGACTTGGCCTTAGGCCCTGTCTTGTGAACTTGTCCTTTCAGTCATGGGTTGTAATAATCGGTACTTGGATGTAAGACTCGTTTATTCGGTATCTGTGTTCGGTGAGCATTGATCTCAGGGATCACTGAGCACGGCGATTCTCGACTAGTAAGTTGGGGTCCCCATAGTTTTTTTCAGTTTTTTTGTTAAATTAGATCGTTAGTTTATTATGTAGAATAAAGTAGATAGGAAAGAAAACACTTAGAAGAAAATAATAGAAGAAAAAAAAATAGAAGAAAAAAGAAGAAGAAGAAGAAGAAGAAGAAGAAGAAGAAGAAGAAAGAGGAGAGGAGGAGAAAGAGAAAAGAAAGAAGAAAAAGAAGAGGAGGCGGAGGAGGAGAAAAAGAAGAATAATAATACTAATAAGAAGATGATCAAGAAGAAGAAGAAGAAGAAGAATAAAAACAAGAGAGAGGAGAAGAAGAAAGAAGAGGAAAAAGGAACCCCGACACCCCGACACTGACCCTCGACCCCCGACCCATGACGCCCGACGCCACTGACCCTCGACCCCTGACGCCATTGACCATCGACCCCTGACCCTCGACCCCCGACGCCACTAACCCCCAACCCACGAGCCCGACACCCGATGCCACTGATCCTCGACCCCTGACCCCCGACACCTGTTCGGACCCTTGTTGACCGAAAAGACCCCAACCCCCGACGCCAGTGACCCTCGCCCCCGACGACACTGACCCCCGACCACCGATGCAATTAACCCCGACCACCAACACCACCGACCCTCGACGCCACTAAGCCACGACCCCTGACACCTCTTCTGCCTACTGTTGAATGAGAAGGTGCTTTTCGGCCTTCTAGAGGCCGACGGGGTGATAGTTCTATAAATTATGAGCTAGGCCACATATCTTCCGATTATGTTAATTATAAAAACATCATATTTGTGTTGATCAGGTGAATTTCGATGTGCAGTTGTTCGATGACATCCACGTGCATTGGACGAGATCCGCCCCTTTGTTTGTTGGTGAGCAAGAATGACTTCTCGTCCTACCCCCTTAATTTCCTATGTTCCGGTCTTCGTGCCAATGAAACTTGCTAGCTATAGGTTTCTTCAATCATGAGTATGCGTGACCAGTATGTGTCTCTCATTCAAAAGGGCGACATCTACAAATAAGCATGTATTTGAATATTTATAACCGCCATCCTTTCGAATTGTCCAACATTATCCATGGATAGCCCGAGTATGTGTAGATTGGGTATGTTTTCCCGTATGGTGTGCTCCGGATCCGATGCGGAAATTTGTCAGTGCCTCCCTGTTGTTCTTCGGGTACACATCCTCTCTTCTTATTGCCGAGACGTGTATCAGGAGAACAACGGAGAGGTGCTGCCGAAATTCTGCGTCGTATCTGGAGCAGAGCATGGGAAAATGAACCCAATCTATACATACTCGGGTGGGATTAGGACATATCTTTACCTATTAGCATGTGGGTTGCATGGACGTAATAAAACGGACACACTTGATTAGCGGATGAATATAGATGGTGAATTATATATTTATTTCTTGTGCGTCCGTAGGTAGCTAGGCAACATGAGTGATCATGCTTGGATGTACACTGGTCACCCTAGTCAGAAAGACATGACCAATGAATGGTTAACAAAAACCAGGGGTTTGTGAGAGTCGTATTTGCAAATCGCCAGCAAAAGGCATGGTGCCCCTGTCCCAACTGCGACAACTGGAAAAAGCAGACGGAGTTTGAAATGGGTAAACACCTGCAGAAGTGTGGTTTTACGCCTTATTATACGGTGTGTACTTTTCATGGTGAGTCTGACGAACGTGCCAGAGCTGAGGTGATTCATCGTTGCACCGAAGACCATGGTACCGGGATCGAATACATGGTGCAAGCCATTGATGATGCTCGGGATTTGGACGATGAGATGGAGGAATCTGCAAAGGCCTTCTATGAAATGTTGGAGTTATCAAAACGTCCTCTCCACGAGTAGAATGAGTTTTGTCAGCTGGATGCCATCGCACAAGTAATGGCTCTAAAGGCTGAATTCAACTGTCGGGACCCCGATCCTAAGCCATAGGAATCCAGCCTGTAACACATTGCATCCATTTGCAACCTCACGTACGGTTATCCCCACGGCTGCCACCTTACCTTTGCTAGGACTGTTTGTGCCTTTTGACTCACGTATGCATTAGTGTCACTAGCATTCCAATGTCAAAGAACCCGGGTCGACATATCTAGTCATAAACTCATGCGGCTCGAATGTACAGAGACATGCATAAAATAACCCAGTAAAGTAGGTGTGTGTTAGCAGCGAGTGTAGACGAGTCGTAGCAAGCTACAAGGACTCCATTACACCGTGTGACATTTCACTGAAGGGACAGATAGAGGAGCTAAGAACGATACATGTCGGTCAACCAATGTGTCCGGAGCAGTAGCGAACTACCAAGGCTCGGTGGAATCACAAAGGGGCATTTGTTTGTATAGAGAGCTACTAAGGCTTACAACTAGGTGTCGAATCCCATACATATCAGAGTGTATCACACGTACCCATGGCACACTAGATATGTATAGATACAACAATGGCATCACAACATAACCATACAACATCACAACATTTATTTAGAAGACTCACAAGAGTGTTGCATAATATGTTCATGCAAGCAGGGGTCACACGACCTGAGACTCAAACTCATACAAACCAACGGAAGCATAAAAGCTGTTTGAGCACACATAGATGAAAGGATAAGGCATAAAGCCTGACTATCTATAGATCCCTTCTGAAAGGGGGCCAGGGTGTAGCTGGGACACCAGCTACTCATCATCATCGATGTCTAGTAAGAACCCACCTGTTGGCTAGTGGGTATCCTCTGCAACAATTATTAAGCAAACATGAGTATAAGAGTACTCAGCAAGACTTTAGAACATATCTGTCTACTCATGCTCAGGTATTAATAAAGGGGGTTGTGGTGTTTCAGGCAGCAAGCCAGCTTTGACTCTTGGCTAGAATAAACTATGTTTTTAAATAGTTTTATCAACTTTGATTTCTCACACACGAGTCCACTAACTCCACAATAATACACCATGAAGGAATCACTCCCGTCTTCCTATGGAAATGCCATCCATGACACTCACACTTATCTTGATATTTTATGAGTAGCCATTCAAGTAATCTATGAACAACAAATGCCTCCAAATAGTCCCTATCCAGGGACGCGGCTATTCGAATAGATCATAACCCTGCAGGGGTGTACTTCTTCACACACACGCTCTCACCACTTATCGCCATGTGAACGTCATGCACCTCGGCAACCTTCAAGCGGGAGCCCAGCGAGGGAGTCCGCCACGACTGTTAAACGCTAATACCTAGTACAGGTTTATCGCCTATTTGAGAATAACCCGCATGGAAGTCCGGCCGAGGTTTTCGCCACGGCCCCAAACAATGTGCGCAGGGTTCCCAAGCCCACCATCCGGGTGCCACTTGGTACACCATGCCACTGCCTACCACATGATAGCCCACCTCTAAGGTCAGCACTATGCACGGCCTCCAGCATGACTACAAACACCAGAAACTACTTCCAACTCCTGAATCGGGTACTAGGCGATTAATAAGTCGAGAGGGTCAATTAAGTATCCCAACGTGTGGTAGTATCTAGTCTTGGATTACATTCACGGAACTCAGTTCCTAAGGATGGTTCCAATGAAACAACCCGCCATGTACTCCTACATATCCTTTCATCGGTACCTTTACCAAATCAGGTTCCACACTTATTCCTTGTCACTAGAACACATTCATCCATTCCTGTTCATCACCCAGATGAAACAGACCTGAGACAACTTCTAGGCATAGCTAGCATAGTAGGAATAACTCATCACAGCTCAAGCATCTACCAGGTATGCTAGGTTGCATGGTTTGGCTATTTACTGTGACAATGCGAGGTCATGCAAAGGAATAGGATCAGCTACCGAAGTAAAGCATTTGAAATATTTTGTCCTAAGGCAATAAGTGGGAGCAGAAGCAAGAACATGGGATGATATTGGGATGATCAAAAGGGTGCTTGCCTTGTTGCTCAGCAGAGGGGTAATATCCGTAAGTCGGATATTCAGTCGTATCCGGAGGGGCGGGGCCTACCGAAATAACAACATACAATTAATAGCAATCATATGCAACAATCATGATGCATGATCATGGCATAGAATGAAGAGAGTATGATTCAGTGTGGTTGGTAAAACCTTAATTGGCATCTGGTCTGAAACCCAAATTCAAATATTATTTGAAATGGCATATTTATCTTAATCATTTAATTGATTTGACCTGATGTTGTTTCATAACTTATTTTTCATGCATGAAAGTAGCACCATTGTGTTCATTGATTTTTTTGATCAATTTGCATATATTATTTGTCAGATTTGGAGTTATATTCAATTTTCTATGAATTTCCAAAGTTTTGCAATTATTGTGGAATTTTATTAAATCAGAAATAGTATTTATTGCGTCATTATGACATCATCATGGTCAACTGAGGCTGGCCAGGTCAAACCTGACCAGAAGGGCCCGCTGGTCAGTGGCTCAGGGCTAATCCCGCGCTGACCAGAGAATAAGTGGGGTTTCGCCCACTCTAGGACCCACTTGTTAGTGGCACTGGGGGAATAGTTCCTAATGACCCGTCCACATCGGCCCCAACCGGAATCTCGCCGGCGGCGAACAAATCCACGATGGATCCTCGCCGGAGTTGCCCTAGATTGTGCTGCAGGCCTCGGACTTGGGATCTGAGGGAACTGGGACGAAGCCCAGGCTCGACCCCATCTAACATAGGCATCGGGAGGGGCTGAGGTTGGCCGGAGGGCACCGGCGACGAGCCACGGTGGCGGCCGGAGCTCGGCTCGATGACTACGGGGCTAGAGCGGAGGAAACAGAGGGGAGATGGGGGAAATACTCCGGAGCTCACTGCTAGTTACGAGGGGAGGCTCACGCTGCTCGGGGAGGCACTGGATCCGACGAATCGACGGTGGCTTGCCGGCGATCGAAGGTGGAAGACGATGGTGACGATGGTGAAACAGGGCTCGGGGGCTCTTCTCCTTTGGCAGGGACGACCATCTCGACGAGGCGGAGCGAACGACGCACTCAGAGGCGAGGGAGGACGGCCGGAGCGATGGCTAGCTCGAGCTCGAGCTCGCAGCAATGGCGGCCAAGAGAGAGAGAGACGCAGGGGGCGAGTGAGGAGGGGGAAAGGATGGGAAAGAGTCCGGGAGGCTTATCCTCCCTCTCAAGCTTATCAGGGCGAGCCAGGAACGCACATAGGTGCGTGGGCGTGCCGGGAGAAGCGGTGGCTAGCTCCTGCTCCGATTGACGAAGGAGGAAGACGACAGAAGGGGAATGGGCTTGGGCCAGGTGAGCGAGGTATAGTATTTCCCATTTTTCTTTCCTTTCCTGTTTCTACTTCATCTTTTCTGATTTAGTTTATTTTATTTTTTGCTCCAAACTATTTCAAAACTAGTTTGAAAGATACTAGGGTGTTATTTGGAATATTTCCAAACCTAGATAAAGTTTTCAACATTTTTTGAGAATTTGAATTATTTGAAATCGAATATATAATTGATTTCAGTGGTTTTTATGTTAAAAAAAATGCCAAAAGTATTTTGAAAATATATTTCACCCTTGATATTTTGTTTCCAAGAATTATGAGAAAAGATGAACTTTTATGATGGCCATTTTTGGTTCATTGATTTGCCACGAAATTTGGAATTGTTTTGAATTAGAGTTGCTAGGGTTTGCTTTTGTTTTCTTTTCTTTGTTTTGAATTAATTCCATTTCTTTGGATGGAAAGGAAAATACATGAGCACAATCTTGCTAAAATCTATTAGGGATTCAGGGATGTGACAACTCACCCCCACTCAAAAGAATCTTGTCCCGAGATTTGGAAGTCGTCGGGAACAGCGCCAGATACTCAAGTCGAAGACGATCCTCTCCTTCCCATGTTGCCTCTTTATTCAGAATGATTTGACCATTGAACTTTAAGAAAATTGAGATTTCGACGATGAGTGGTATGCTCAGCTTGATCAAGTATACGAACAGGGTATTCTCGGTATGAAAGGTTATCTTGGAGATCAAGTGTTTCGTGGTCCACTTCATGGATAGGATTAGAAAAGAAACAATTGTGTTGCGAGACGTGGAAAACATCATGAACCTTTGAAGGATGCGGAGGAAGTTCCAATTGGTAGGAAACTTCTCCTCGTTTGGCAAGAATGCGAAAAGGACCGATGTATCGAGGAGCCAACTTTCCCTTGATATAAAAACGATGGGTACCCTTCAGAGGTGTAACCCCAAGGTAAGCCTTCTCGTCAACTTCAAAGGTCACGGCCTTATGATGACGATCATATTGGCTCTTTTGACGAGACCGGGTTGTTTTCAACTTTTCACAAATAATGCGAACTTGCTCTTCTGCTTCCTGGATCATATCCGGACCAAAGAGTTGCCTCTCTCCGGTTTCTGACCAATTAAGAGGTATTCGACATCTTCGTCTATAGAGAACTTCAAAAGGAGCTTTGGCCAAGCTTGATTGGTAACTATTGTTATAAGCAAATTCGGCGAATGGAAGGCACTTCTACCAAATCATACCGAATGATATAACACAAGCTCGGAGCATATCTTCTAGCATTTGATTCACTCTTTCTACGTGACCACTTGATTGAGGATGGAAAGCAGTGCTAAAAGATAGGTGAGTCCCCATGGCATTCTGAAAACTTTCCCAGAAGCGAGAAGTAAAAATACTTCCACGGTTTGAGTTAATCTCTAGAGGAACACGATGAAGAGACACTATTCGAGAGATTTATAACTCCGCTAGCTGGCTAGCTGTTATACTATCACGAACTGGAAGAAAATTAGCTACTTTGGAAAGACGGCCAATGACCACAAAGATAGAACTATTTCCTTTCTTGGTCCTGGGAAATCTAGTGATGAAATCCATACTGACTTTATCCCATTTCCATTCAGGAATAGCTAAAGGTTGGAGGGTGCCAGCAGGCCTTTGATGTTCTCCCTTAACTCGGCGACAAACGTCACAATTAGCAACGAACTCAGCAATTTCTCTCTTCATCCTAGTCCACCAAAACCTCTGGCGTAGGTCCTGATACATCTTAGTACTACCAGGATGAATGGTGAGAGGACAATCATGAGCCTCCTTGAGGATCAACTGCCGCAGACGTTTCCTTTTAGGAACCACTAGACGGTTATGAAAGAACACGACACCTTGCTCATTGATAGAGAAATCCCTAGCGTTTCCGCTAGCAATATTCTCCTTGATCCGGGATATACCCTTATCATATGTCTGCACAGCTATGATTAGATCCCCAAGAGTAGGTTTCGCCACTAGGTTAGAAAGGAATCCTTGAGGAACAATGTGAAGATTTAACTTCCGAAATTCCTCATAGAGATGTGGTGGACCTCGTTGTAGCATCAGATTGTTATAAGAAGACTTACGACTTAGTGCATCAGCCATGACATTGGCCTTCCCCGGGGTGTAAGTTATCCCTAAGTCGTAATCTGTGAACAACTCAACCCACCGTCTTTGCCTGAATATATTTCCGCTAGCAATTCAAATCCGACTGGGTGAAGATATATTTCAGACTTTGGTGATCAATGAATATTTCGCAATGATTACCAAGAAGGTAATGTCGCCAGGTTTTAAGTGCATGGACTACAGCTGCAAGCTCAAGATCATGCGTGGGATAATTATCCTCATGTGGACGCAATTTTCGAGATGCATATGCAGTCACATGACGATCCTGCATGAGAATGCAACCTAATCCTTGTCGGGAGGCGTCGCAATAGATAACAAAATCCATAGAAAAATCTGGTGGTAGCAACACAAGTGCGGAGTTCACGCGTCTTTTCAGTTCCTGAAAACTATGCTCACACTTTGGTTTCCACTCGAACTTTTTATCTTTCTTGAGGAGTTTAGTTAGAGGCTTTGCAACCTTGGAGAAATTCTCGACAAAGCGGTCACAATAGGTCGCTAGACCAAGAAAACTCCTAACTTGCTTAACTAATCTAGGTTGAGTCCAATCAAGGACGGTTTGAAATCTCTCGGGATTGACGGCAATACCCTTACCAGAGATTACATGGCCTAGATAGGTCACTTTTGGTAACCAAAATTCACATTTTGAAAACTTGGCATGAAGGCGATGCTCTTGAAGTTTCATCAATACCAGCCTTAGATGCTCAGCATGTTCTTGTTTGTTCTTCAAGTAGATGAGAATATCATCGAGGTCTACCACGACGAATTTATCCAAATACTCCATGAAGATTGAATTCATCAAGCGAGAGAAGGTGGCTGGGCCATTGGTTAAACCGAAGGACATGACGGTGTACTCGTATTGGCCACAACGAGTGACAGAAGCCATTTTTGGAATGTCCCCATTATTTATATTGATTTAATGGTAACCCAACCTCAAATCCATTTTGGAGGAGACTGAGGATCCAGCAAGCTAAGCAGATAGATCGTTGATCCTGGGGAGCGGATACTTGTTCTTTATGGTGACCAGGTTAACTGGTCGATAATCTACAACCATCCGGTTTGTTCCATCTTTCTTCTTGACGAAGAGGACGGCACAAGGCCAAGGAAAAGAGCTAGGACGAACGAAACCTTTATTGAAGGCCTCATCTAGTTGCTTCTTAAGTTCGGCTAGCTCCAAGGGTGCCATCTTATAGGGTCTTCTGGGTATTGGGACAGTTCCTGGAACAAGGTCTATCACAAACTCTACATCCCTGTCAGGTGGAATTCCTAGCAGTTCTTCTGGAAAAACATCCAGGAAGTCACGGACTACCGGAATGTCTTCAAGTTATCTAAGAGGGTTGGCATTGGGGGAATAGAGTTGGAATTTTGCAACTCGAGTAGAGACATTAACTATCTCACCCGAGGGATGGGTAAGCTGAAAATTTCTAGAATGAGTATCAATCTTGGCATAGTGAGCTGATTTCCAGTGCATACCCAAGATGATATTGATATCCGGAGATTTCAGAGCTATCAAAGATGCTAGAAAAACTAGCATGTCTACTAGGATTTCTTTGTCATAGGTTATCCTGAAGGTTTGCCACTTGCTACCAGGGGTTTGGACAACCAATGGGATTGGCTTATCACAAAAGGACATGTTATGCAACTGTCCGTAACTTTCTGAAATGAAGGAATGAGATGACCCAGTGTCAAAAAGGACAGACGCTGGGTGATGATTGACAAGGAGCGTACACAATATGACGTCGGGATCCTATGCAACTTCTTCTGCTGAAAAATAATTCATGCGACTACGTGGAGGAGTTGGCTTCACATAGAAAGCTTTGCCCGACTTGCCTTGCCCAACAGACTTTCCAGGTTGTTTGGCACCTATATTCTGGGGACACTTTCGTGAGTAGTGCCCTGGTTCTCCACACTTGTAACAGATCATCTCATTGGCACGTGGTGCAATATTGCTAGCTGGACCACCATAGGTCTTTGCTGGAGGGTTGGTCTGATTCGCCTGAGGCGCCACATAGGATGGCCTTGGGGTATATCTTGGCGGCGGAGAGTTATTCGGGACCCACAGCCTGCGTTTTGGATACACGGAACCAGATGAGGAGCCAGAGTCGCGGGAGTGCTTCTTCGTGGCTTCATAATCGGTATGACCAGTCTCGGCACTGATCGCCTTGTTGACAAGATCTTGAAATCTTGTACATTCGTGGAGGCGCAGGTCACGACGCAGTTCAGGGCTCAGACCCTTACGGAATCTTGCTTGCTTCTTGGCATCAGTTGACAACTCTTAAGTTCCATAGCGAGCGAGATTACCGAATTCGCGACTATAAGCATCCATGGTCAACTTTTCCTAGGTGAAGGCACAGAATTCCTCTCTCTTACGGTCCATCAGACCTTCTGGCATGTGGTGCAGACAGAAGGCTGCACTAAAGTCTGCCAATGTGGCTGCTGGTCCGGCAGGACGCATAGCTCCGTAGTTCTCCCACCACAGATTGGTGGGTCCTTCCAGAAAGTACGCCACAAAGGTCACCTTGTCGGCCTCAGAAACATTGGCAGAGTGAATCTTTAACGATATACTGCACAACCAATCATCAGCTTCGAGAGGATCGACGGAGTGATGGAACTTCGGGGGATTTAGCTTCACAAAGTCATTGAGGGAGACTGCATCATTCCTCGGCTGACGAGCCGTATTTTTTTCAATACGCTCTAGTAGACGGTTGGTCTCTCTTTTCTTTCTTTCCGCCTCAAGCATAACTTCTGCCAGAGAAGGAGGGTGAGGCAATTCCTCCTGCGATGCCTGACTACCTTGTTCCTGCTCATGGGCAGGGGTACGGTTCAGCCTGGTGAACACCATCCTGACAAACAAACTCACAACTTAGACTAATATCAACATCAATACTAGCTATGGATTAAGAATGCATTGAACAAATGGAATTTGGAAATGAACATCCGAGCAACATGGTAACAAGCAACTGCTATATATACACCATGGTTCATACACACCATTACATAGTTTAGTACAACCTTAACCGAAGAGAAAACTACTGAAAAGATGATACTACTGATCAGAGGCTTTCTGCGCTTCCTATACATTATTTATCTATGCCTTCGGAACACATCTTACGACATAAGCATACTCCACAAGACACACAGGACTATGTAGGTACAGCTAGTACCATACTACTCTTCCACTCACGATTCAGGCATGCGCATAAAACATCTCAAAAAGGTTGCCTCCAAGGCCTGGGAGCTCAACCTACGGATCAGGAAAAACTCGAGCCTGAGACCCCTGGGAACCGTAGGTGCACGGGTGTTGCCTTGGTCCCCTTACTGGTGGTAGTAGAGGTCCACCAAGAGGGGTAACTCCTCCTATAGCAGGCCAGTCAACATGGGCTAGAAGATGGGTCCTAACAGGGTTTAACATCTCCATATCTCCATACCATGTCTGGACTATAGGTGCCAGCTGTGTCAAAGCCGTCCACAAATGGGCATGTGTAGCATAGAGGTCCATACGAAGGGCACGAGCATATGTGTCTCTATTCTCTAACATCTCAATGGTGGACTGCAGCAGCGGATCTTCCAAAGAGGAATCAAAGTAGACCCCACTTACGTATCCTTCTTCTCCTGGCTAAGAGGCGGGAACATAGCAGAATTCTGAATTCTGCAGCAGTGCATGTCTGGCTCTCAAGATGGTGAACATTGAATAGGCAGCATCTTGTACCACCATGTCAATAGTAACCCCCAATCCATAAGACCAATGGATCGGCTGCTCGGCTACACGGTAATCTGGGAATAACCTAACAGTGCACAGGTACTGACTCTGGTTGAAATCACGATACTGCTCCTCCACTGTATAATCTAGGTACCAGCGGTAACCGGCTACTGACATCATCCTGACCAGCATGGCCGTGTGACCCGGCACATCAATGCACCTGGTCAAACGGACCACCTGACGAGAAGGACGACCAGGCATCTGAAAATATAGAGTAATGCAAAAGGCATTAGAGCTATGGAGACGAAATTGGGCAGCATAACGGCTGTAAATGCTTAAAAACAATTTGGAGACAACCCACAAAAGATAGGATAGCATAACCAGTCAACTACCAAGCTCAATTCCATGGTCATCTAAACTTATTTTCTTTTCATTGGAACAAAAGAAACTCGGAGTAACTCTCGACTCGTTGTCCCATAATTTACCAATTAATAATACACGACCCCGAGAGAAAGATATGTAACCTATTTCGTAATCCCCGCAGAAAAGACGAGGATGACCAAAATAGAATGACTTGAGAAGAGAAGCAAGAATCTTATGTTCCCTTCCACAAACAATTCCCTTATATATAACTAAAGCAAATCTAGACTCAACTTTGACCAGTTTGGCTTGGTAATCCTACTGTCAGTCAGGCTTTGATACCAACGATGTCGGGACCCTGACCCTAAGCCATAGGAATCCAGCATGTAACACATTGCATCCCTTTGCTGTCTCACGCACGGTTATCCCCACGGCTCCCACCTTACCTTACCTGGGACCGTTTGCGCCTTTTGACTCACATATGCATTAGTGTCACTAGCATTCCAATGTCAAAGAACCCGGATGGACATATCTAGTCATAAACTCAATTGGCTCGACTCTACAAAGATGGGATTACCCAGCAAAGCAGGTGTCAGTCAACAGCGAGTGCAGAAGAGTCATAGCAAGCTACAAGGACTCCATTACACCGCGTGACATTTCCCGGAAGGGATAGACACAACATCTAAGAAGGATACATGCCGGTCAAACAATGTGTCCGGAGCAGTAGCCAACTACCAAGGCTCGGTGGAATCACAAAGGGACATTTCTCTGTATAGAGAGCTACTAAGGCTTACGACTAGGTGTCGAATCCCATACATATCAGAGTGCATCACAAGTACGCATGACATACTAGATATGTATAGATACAACAATGGCATCACAACATAACCATACAACGTCACGACATTTATTTAGAAGACTCGGAAGAGTCTTGCATTATATGTTCATACAAGCAGGGGTCACATGACCCCACACTCAAAGTCATACAATCAAAATCATACAAACCAACGGAAGCATAAAAGTTGTCTAAGTACAGACAGATGAATGGATAAGTCATAAAGCCTGATTATCTACACATCCCTTCTGAAAGGGGCCAGGTCGTAGCTGGGACACCAGCTACTCGTCATCATCGATGTCTAGAAACAATCCACCTGTTGGCTTGTGGGTATCCTCTGCAACAATTATTAAAGAAACATGACTACAAGAGTACTCAGCAAGACTTTAGAACAGATCCATCTACTCATGCTCAGGTATCAATAAAGGGGGTTGTTGTGTTTCAGGTAGCAAGCCAGCTTTGACTCTTGGCTAGACTAAACTACGTTTTAAATAGTTTTATCAACTTTGATTTCTCGCACACGAGTCCACTAACTTCACAACAATACACCATCATGGAATCACTCCTGTCTTCCTACGGAAATGCCATCCATGACACTCACACTTATCTTGATACTTTTATGAGTAGCCATTAAAGTTATCTATGAACAACATATGCCTCCAAGTAGTCCATATCTGCGGAGGCAGTTATTCGAATAGATCATAACCCTATTGGGGTGTACTTATTCACACACACTCTCGCCACTTATCGCAATGTGCACGTAATGCACCATGGCAACCTTCAAGCGGAAGCCCTGCGAGGGAGTCGGCCACCACTGTTAACCACGTTAATACCTAGTGCAGGTTTATCGCCTATTTTAGAATAACCCGCACGGAAGTTTCGCCGAGGTTTCCGCCACGGCCCCAAATGATGTGCGCAGGGTTCCCAAGCCCACCATCCGGATGACACTTGGTACACCGTGCCACTGCCTACCGCATCATAGCCCACCTCTAAGGTCAGCACTATGCACGACCTCCAGCATGACTAAAAACACCAGAAACTACTTGCAACTCCTGCACCGGGTACTAGAGATTAATAACTCGAGAGGGTCAATTATGTATCCCAACGTGTGGTAGTATCTAGTCTTGGATTACATACACGAAACTCAGTTCCTAAGGACGGTTCCAATGAAACAACCCGCCATGTACTCCTACATAGCCTTTCATCGGTACCTTTACCAAATCAGGTTCCACACTTATTCCTTCTCACTAGAACACATTCATCCATTCCTGTTCATCACGCAGATGAAATAGACCTGACACAACTTCTAGGCATAGCAAGCATAGCAGGAATAACATATTACAGCTCAAGCATCTACTAGGTATGCTAGGTTGCATGGTTTGGCTATTTACTGTGACAATGACAGGTCAAGCAAAGGAATAGGATCAGCTATCGAAGTAAAGCATTTGAAATATTTTGTCCTAATGCAATAAGTGGGAGCAGGAGCAAGAACATGGGATAATATCGGGATGATCAAAAGGATGCTTGCTTGTTGCTCAACAGAGGGGTAATATTCGTCACTCGGATATTCGGTCGTATATGGAGGGGCGGGGCCTACCGAAATAACAACATACAATTAATATAAATCATATGCAACAATCATGATGCATGATCATGGCATGGAATGAAGAGTGAGAAGATTAAGTGTGGTTGGTAAAACCTTAGTTTGCATCTGGTGTAAAACCCAAATTCAAATATTATTTGAAATGGCATATCTATCTTAATCATTTAATTGATTTGACCTGATGTTGTTTCATAACTTTGTCTTTCATGCATGAAAGTAGCACCATTATTTTCAATGAATTTTTTTGATCAATTATCATATATTGTTTGTCAGATTTGGAGTTATATTCAATTTTCTATGAATTTCCAAAGTTTTGAAATTATTCTGGAATTTTATTAAATCAAAAATAGTATTTATTGCATCATTATGGCATCATCATTGTCAACTGGGGTTGGCCACGTCAAACCTGACCAGAAGGGCCCACTGGTCAGTGTCTCGGGGCTAATCCCGCGCTGACCAGAGAATAAGTGGGGTTTGACCCACTCTGGGACCGACTGGTCAGTGGCACTTGGAGGGATTAGGTCCTAATGACCCCTCCACGTCGGCCCCCACCGGAATCTCGACGGCAGCGACCAAATCCACTCCGGATCCTCGCCGGAGTTGCCCTAGATCGCGCTGCAGGCCTCGTACTCGGGATCTGAGGGCATTGGGACAAAGCCCAGGCTCGACCCCATCTAACAGAGGCATCGGGAGGGGCTGAGGCTGGCCGGAGGACAATGACGATGAGCCACGGCGGCGGCCGGAGCTCGGCTTGATGACTACGGGGCTAGAGCGGAGGAAACTGAGGGGGAGATGGGGGGAAATACTCCAGAGCTCACTGCGGTTACGAGGGGAGGCTCAGATAGCTCGGGGAGGCACTGGATCCGACGAATCAACGGTGGCCTGCCGGCGGATGAAGGTGGAAGACGACGGTAACGAGGGTGAAGTAGGGCTCGGGGGCTCTTCTCCTTTGGCTGGGACGACCAGCTCGACGAGGCGGAGCGAACGGCGCACTCATAGGCAAGGGAGGACGGCCGGAGCGATGGCTGGGTCGAGCTCGAGCACGCAGCAATTGCGGCGAGAGAGAGAAGCAGGTGGCGAGTGAGGAGGGGGGAGGATGGGAACAAGTCCGGGGAGGCTTATCCTCCCTCTCCAGCTCATCAGGGCGAGCCAGGCACGCACATAGGTGCGTGGGCGCGCCGGGAGAAGCGGCGGCCAACTCCTGCTCCGACTAGTGAAGGAGGAAGACGACAGAAGGGGAATGGGCTTGTTCCAGGTGAGCGAGGTATAGTCTTTTCCCATTTTTCTTTCCTTTCGAGTTTATGTTTCATCTTTTCTGATTTAGTTTATTTTATTTTTGGCTCCAAACTATTTCAAAAATAGTTTGAATGATACTCGGGTGTTATTTGGAATATTTCCAAACCTAGATAAAGTTTTCAACATTTTATGAGAATTTGAATTATTTTAAATGAAATATATAATTGATTTCAGTGAATTTTATGTTTTAAAGAAATTCCAAAAGTATTTTGAAAATATATTTCACCCTTGATATTTTGTTTCCAAGAATTATCAGAAAAGATGAACTTTTATGATGGCCATTTTGCGTTCATTGATTTGCCACCAAATTTGGAATTGTTTCGAATTAGAGTTGCTAGGGTTTGCTTTTGTTTTCTTTTCTATATTTTGAATTAATTCCATTTCTTTGGATGCAAAGGAAAAGACATCCTAGGGATTCACAATCTTGCTAAACTCTATTAGTGATTCAGGGATGTGACATCAACCTAGGCAGAGAATGCTACGACGCGATGATGACGATATTTGGACGCTTTTTACCCAAAGGCCAGGTACTGCCTGCAAACCTGTACCAGTCAGAGAAAATCCTCCGTGAACGTAAGATGCCCTATGAGAAGATACATGCCTGTGTGAATGGATGTGCCTTATTTAGGCTTGAGTATGCGGCCTTGCACTATTGACCCATTTGCAATTCTTCGAGGTATATTGTGGTAGACAATGGTATGGGTGAGAAGAATCAGTCCAAAATCCCCATTAGTGTTCTTCGATATCTGCCAATCGTACCAAGACTTCAACGTCTTTCATGGTCGAAGAGACAGCCAGACAGATGACATGGCACAAATTGGGCAAAAGAACCGAACTAGATGCGGATGGGAACAAGATGCTGGTACACACTTTAGATGGTTTTGCGTGGAGGCACTTCGATGCATTACATAAGGATAAATCGGAAGATCAAGGCATCCTAGAGTTGCCATCAGCACGGATGGGTTCAATGTGTACGGTACGACGGCAACACAACATAGTTGTTGGCCTATATTTGTCGTTCCACTCAATTTCCCACCGGGAGAGATTATGAAAAGAAAGAACATTTTCTGGATGTTGATAATTCCACGGCCCAACTATCCGGGGAAGAATATGAATGTGTACATGCAACCGCTTAAGGATGAGTTGCAAGAAGCCTAGGATAATGGGATCAAGACCTACAACGCCGCTACCAAAACA
This sequence comes from Hordeum vulgare subsp. vulgare, assembly GCF_904849725.1. Lineage (NCBI taxonomy): Eukaryota > Viridiplantae > Streptophyta > Magnoliopsida > Poales > Poaceae > Hordeum > Hordeum vulgare. The sequence continues at coordinate 363,635,055 of NC_058523.1, forward strand.
AATTTCAAAATGCATGTGTGGTACATGTACTCGGCGCATGATTATCCGACGTTTGCACTATTCGCTGGCTGGTGTGTGCATGGAAGGTTCCCGTGCACCACATGCAAGGAAGCTCTTCAGTTCTGTTGGCTGCAGGCTGGTCGCAAGTTTTCTTGCTTCGACATGCATAGACAATTCCTTGATCCTGACCATAAGTTTAGAAAAGACAAGAATAATTTCAGAAAAGATAAGAATGGTAGAGTTGTCAAAAACACTGCACCAGCTGCGTTGACAGGCCAACATACCATTGATCAGTTAAATGCTCTCGAGCCTGGTCCTTTGGGTCCAGGATAGTTCAAAGGGTACAATACGGAACACGCCTGAACTCACAAGTCATGCTTATGGCATCTGCCTTACTTCAAAGACCTACTTTGCCCACACAAACATCGACGTGATGCACACAGAAAAGAATATTGCGAAGGCCATTTTTGGTACATTGTTCGGCATAGAGGGGAAGCCAAAAGATAATCCTAAGGCTAGAATCGACCTGGAGGCTCTATGTGATAGACCGTTACAAAACTTGCGACAACGGAAAGGAAAGCAAAGCATAGCGAAGCCAAAGGCATGGTTCAATCTTGAAAGGCCAGCTATGAGGGAAATGCTATTTTGTGTGAAAATGTGGTTGATGTTCCCCGATGGGTATGCTGCGAATCTAAAGAGGGGAGCGAGTCTTGAGAAATTGAAAATATTTGATCTCAAGAGTCATGATTGTCACATATGGATTGAGTAGGTAATGCCGGTGATGTTTCATGGCTTTATCCCTGAGGATGAATGGCCAGTACTGGCAAAGCTGAGCTATATCTTCCATTCTCTTTGTGCGAAAGAACTATCGCCTGGCGTGCTAGATGAAATGGAAGAGTTGGTAGCGGAGTTGATCTGCAAATTAGAAAAGCTCTTTCCATCGGGCTTCTTCAATCCAATGCAGCATTTGATTTTGCATCTCCCGACCGAGGCAAGATTGGGGGGCCTGTTCAAAATCGATGGTGCTAATCAACTGAGAGTATGCAGAAGACGCTTCGAGCAAAGTGTAAAAATAAACTTAGAATTGAAGCATAGATAGCCGAGGCATTCATAACTGAGGAGGCGGAAAACTTCGTGACAACACACTACGAAGCCAAAAATCATCATTTGCATAACCCGAAGCCTCGGTACAATGACGGCGATCCAAAAAAAGGTCAATCCAACCTCAGCCTATTCAAAGGGAAGCTCGTTGAAGCCTCAGTACAACCATCTAGTGCTTTGAAAGGGAAATCGTTGGATGTCGAAGAATGGCAGACCATTTCATTGTATATCTTCACCAACCTAATAGAAGTGTAGCCGTAAATCGAGTAAGTTCTTTATCAATTATTGTTCCACAACTTCTAATTCCTTTCAGCTACTCTTATCCCCAGATATTTTATATATTCGATATCTCGCTGAATTCTCGGATGGAGCAGTCATCAAAAAGGATTCCATCGAATAGTATGAGCTTCTCGCAAAGCATGGAGGCGACTATCCTGGTTTCATCTCTTGGTTCAAACAAAGGGTAATTAATTACCATTAATGGTCCATTTGATTTCCTGGTGTAATTTGCGGCTAATGCATCCATTCTTTCTTATTAAACTTGTAGGCTGATGCAGAGTCTATGGATGCCGAGTTGAGACAAGTCACTAATGGTTTTGGCTATAAGGTCCGTTCATTTGACAAATACAACAACAACGGGTATCAATTTTGTACCTTTTGCAAAGTGCTTTCTATTCCCGACCTAAAGACTACAAATTGTTCTGTCTCTGCGATCGGTGAAGGAGGCACTGAGTATTATGGAAGAGTTGAAGCTGTTTATCAACTTCTATTCTATGGTGAAAACCCACCGACCGTCGTAGTCTTCAAATCTTATTGGTTTGAGCCGAGGGAGACTAGAAGGACTCATGAACATATAGGACTAGTCGAAATCAACCAAAACACCCACTTATATGTTCCCGATGTCTATATTACAGCTCAAGAGGCGACACAAGTTTTCTATCTACCGTGGGCCTGCCAAACTGAGCCAAATCTCAAATGTTGGGATGTCGTTTATGAAGTGCCACCACATTTTAGACTACCTACCCTCAATAAAGAGGATTACGAACCTCATATTAACCTAGACCCATATGAAGGAGAATTCTTCCAAGAAACACATATGTATAAGAAACATTTCAAGAATCGCTCTACTTCACCCCAGAACATTGAAGTAGACAGCAACAATGAATCTGTGTTAACCCTTGAGCCTGAACAGGAAGAGCCGGAAGAAGAAGAGGTTACTACTGCGGATGACCTGTCCCTTCTTGACCGATTACATAATGGTGGCCTTCCACATGTTCTTGCCGATAGTGATGATGATGATGCATTTATTGATGATAGTGATGATCATGATGCATTTATTGACCCTCAAGCATATTTAGACAAGCACGATTGTTATTAGTTCATGTCAGCTATTCAACTATTACTATATATAAATTTTGAGTTCATGTTAGGTATTCAATTTTTATTAGTCATGTTGGTATTTATGACGATGATACACTTAAATTATATACATTTTATTACTCATGTTGGTATTTATGTTGTACTAATTTCATTTACTCTTTGTCATGACACGTGTTGAAAGATGGTGGGGAAGGGTCGAAAGCACTCCACGTCTCCTTCTTCATCAACGAGTGGTGGGATGGGTACTTCCATTCCTGCCTCGGCTCTTCGGAGACCGTTGCTCTCTACTCTGCATGCAGTGGACGCTTCTTCGACTCTCGCGGCCCCTGTGAGAGGAGGTCGACCCCCCGCGAAACCGAGAGGTTCTAATGGTATTACTCATGTTGGTACTTATGGTGTACTCATGTTGGTATTTATGTTGTAGTCATGTTGGTACTTATATATATTTTATTACTCATGTTGGTATTTATGTTGTACTAAAGGTACACGTGGCCGCGGGAGAGGTAGGGCGGTGGCTGCCACACCTTCCACGCCGGCACCCAAAGACGATTCACTTGAGCACAGGACTTCTAGGGTCGATTCGTCATAGGTCGAGGCTACACGGTCTCCGGTTCACGAGCCTCAGGTCGATGAGCCTTCGACCCATGAGACTCGTGTCCCAAAGGCTTCGTTCCAGGCGACTCCGGAGCAAAGCAGGGATGAGGGTACGTCCCCAGAGTGGGATACGTGGGCTGATCTGGGTCAGTCTGAGCCATGTGGCCATAATTAGCTCAAAAAAGGCATAAGTAGCTCATTTAGCCCGAAGAAGAGGACAAGAGGAGAAGATAGAGGAAAAATGAAAAGAAGGAAGAAGAAGAAGAAGGAGAAGGAGGAAGAAGAAGGAGAAGAAGGAGAAGGAGGAGAGAAGCTCCTTCTCCTTCTTCTCCTCCTTCATCTCCTTCTTGTCCTTCTTATTTTCTTCTTCTTCTCCTCTTCCTTCTCCTTCTCCTCCTCCTTCTCCTCCTCCTCCTCCTCCTCCTTCTCCTTTTACTTCTCCTTCTTCTTCTCTTCTTGCTTCTTCTCTTTCTTCTTCTATGTATCTTAGACTCATACAACAAAGACATACTTAGCTAATTATCCTACAAAATGACATAATTAGCCAAGTTAGGTAAAAACATCATAAGAACCTTGGTTAGCTCATTAAAGCAACTAATTTAGCTCCAAAATGAAATAATAAGCTCAAAATGGCATAAGAACCTTGGTTACCTCATCAATATTATATACTTAGCTTGGCCTCACCCTAAATGAGACATTTAGCCAATTTAGCTCGAAAATGCTTTAATAATCATAGTTGGCTCCAAAATGACATCTTTTACCCAAGTTAGCTCTAGAATGGCCTATACTTAGCTTGGCTTCCACCTAAATGACATAATTAGCTTAGTTAGCTCCAAAATGCCCTATTTAATAAAAAATGGCCTATAATTACCTAATTATCCTCCAAAATGACATAATTAGCTAATTTAGCCCGAAGAAGAGGAGAAGAGGAGAAGATAGAGGAAAAATGAAAAGAAGGAAGAAGAAGAAGAAGAGAAGAAGAATAGAAGAAGAAGGAGAAGGAGAAGGAGGAAGAAGAAGGAGAAGAAGGAGGAGAGAATCTCCTTCTCCTTCTTCTCCTCCTTCTTCTCCTCCTTCTTCTCCTCCTTCTTCTTCTTCTTCTTTTCTTCTTCTTCTCCACTTCCGTCTCCTTCTCCTTCTCCTTGTCCTCATATTCCTTCTTCTTCTTTTACTTCTCCTTCTTCTTCTCTTCTTGCTTCTTCTCTTTCTTCTTCTACGTAGCTTAGACTCATCCAACAAAGACATACTTAGCTAATTATCCTACAAAATAACATAATTAGCTTAGTTAGGTGAAAACGTCGTAAGAACCTTCGTTAGCTCATTAAAATGACTAATTTAGCTCCAAAATGAAATAATAAGCTCAAAATGGCATAAGAACCTTGGTTAGCTCATGAATATTATATACTTAGCTTGGATTCCACCTAGACATAATTAGCCAATTTAGCTCGAAAATGCCTTAATAATCATAGTTGGTTACAATGTGACATATTTTACCCAAGTTAGCTCTAGAATGGCCTATACTTAGCTTGGCTTCCACCTAAATGACATAATTAGCTTAGTTAGCTCAAAAATGGCCTATTGAATAAAAAATGACCTATACTTACCTAATTATCCTCCAAAATGGCATTATTAGCTCCAAAAAGGCATAATTAGCTAATTTAGCCCCAAGAAGAGGATAAGAGGAGAAGATAGAGGAAAAATTAAAAGAAGGAAGAAGAAGAAGAAGAGAAGAAGAAGGACAAGGAGAAGGAGGAAGAAGAAGGAGAAGAAGGAGAAGAACGAGGAGAGAAGCTCATTCTCGTTCTTCTCCTCCTTCTTCTCCTTCTTCTTGTCCATTTTATTTTCTTCTTTTTCTCCTATTCCTTCTCCTTATCCTTCTCATTCTCCTCCTCCTCCTCCTTCTTCTTCTTTTACTTCTCCTTCTTCTTCTCTTCTTGCTTCTTCTCTTTCTTCTTCTACGTAGCTTAGACTCATACAACAAAGACATACTTAGCTAATTATCCTACAAAATGGCATAATTAGCCTAGTTAGGTAAAAGCGTCATAAGAACCTTGGTTAGCTCATTAAAACGACTAATTTAGCTCCAAAATGAAATAATAAGCTCAAAATGGCATAAGAACCTTGGTTAGCTCATGAATATTATATAATTAGCTTGGCTTCCACCTAAATGACACAATTAGCCAATTTAGCTCGAAAATGCCTTAATAATCATAGTTGGCTCCAAAATGACATATTTTACCGAAGTTAGCTCTAGAATGGCCAATACATAGTTTGGCTTCCACCTAAATGACATAATTAGCTTAGTTAGCTCGAAAATGGCCCATTTAATAAAAAATGACCTATACTTACCTAATTATCCACCAAAATGACATAATTAGCTCCAAAAAGGAATAATTAGCTAATTTAGCCCGAAGAAGAGGACAAGAGGAGAAGATAGAGGAAAAATGAAAAGAAGGAAGAAAAAGAAGAAGAGAAGTAGAAGAAGGAGAAGGAGAAGGAGGAAGAAGAAGGAGAAGGAGGAGTGAAGCTCCTTCTTCTTCTCCTCCTCCTTCTTCTCCGTCTTCTTGCCCTTCTTCTTTTCTTCTTCTTCTCCTCTTCCTTCTCCTTCTCCTTCTCCTTCTCCTCTTCCTCCTCCTCCTCCTTATTATTTTACTTCTCCTTCTTCTTCTCTTCTTGCTTTTTCTCTTTCTTCTTCTACGTAGCTTAGACTCATCCAACAAAGACATACTTAGCTAATTATCCTACAAAATGACATAATTAGCCAAGTTAGGTAAAAACATCATAAGAACCTTGGTTAGCTCATTAAAACAACTAATTTAGCTCCAAAATGAAATAATAAGCTCAAAATGGCATAAGAACCTTGGTTAGCTCATCAATATTATATACTTAGCTTGGCCTCACCCTAAATGACACATTTAGCCAATTTAGCTCGAAAATGCCTTAAGAACCATAGTTGGCTCCAAAATGACATATTTTACCCATGTTAGCTCTAGAATGGCCTATACTTAGCTTGGCTTCCACCTAAATGACATAATTAGCTTAGTTAGCTCCAAAATGCCCTATTTAATAAAAAATGGCCTATACTTACCTAATTATCCTCCAAAATGACATAATTAGCTAATTTAGCCCGAAGAAGAGGAGAAGAGGAGAAGATAGAGGAAAAATGAAAAGAAGGAAGAAGAAGAAGAAGAGAAGAAGAATAGAAGAAGAAGGAGAAGGAGAAGGAGGAAGAAGAAGGAGAAGGAGGAGGAGAGAAGCTCCTTCTCCTTCTTCTCCTCCTTCTTCTCCTTCTTCTTGTCCTTCTTCTTTTCTTCTTCTTCTCCACTTCCGTCTCCTTCTCCTTCTCCTTGTCCTCATATTCCTTCTTCTTCTTTTACTTCTGCTTCTTCTTCTCTTCTTGCTTCTTCTCTTTCTTCTTCTACGTAGCTTAGACTCATCCAACAAAGACATACTTAGCTAATTATCCTACAAAATAACATAATTAGCTTAGTTAGGTGAAAACATTGTAAGAACCTTGGTTAGCTCATTAAAATGACTAATTTAGCTCCAAAATGAAATAATAAGCTCAAAATGGCATAAGAACCTTGGTTAGCTCATGAATATTATATACTTAGCTTGGCTTCCACCTAGATATAATTAGCCAATTTAGCTCGAAAATACCTTAATAATCATAGTTGGTTACAAAATGACATATTTTACCCAAGTTAGCTGTAGAATGGCCTATACTTAGCTTGGCTTCCACCTAAATGACATAATTAGCTTAGTTGGCTCAAAAATGGCCTATTGAATAAAAAATGACCTATACTTACCTAATTATCCTCCAAAATGGCATTATTAGCTCCAAAAAGGCATAATTAGCTAATTTAGCCCCAAGAAGAGGATAAGAGGAGAAGATAGAGGAAAAATTAAAAGAAGGAAGAAGAAGAAGAAGAGAAGAAGAAGGACAAGGAGAAGGAGGAAGAAGAAGGAGAAGAAGGGGAAGGAGGAGAGAAGCTCATTCTCCTTCTTCTCCTCCTTCTTCTCCTTCTTCTTGTCCATTTTCTTTTCTTCTTTTTCTCCTATTCCTTCTCCTTATCCTTCTCATTCTCCTCCTCCTCCTCCTCCTCCTCCTTCTTCTTTTTCTTTAACTTCTCCTTCTTCTTCTCTTCTTGCTTCTTCTCTTTCTTCTTCTACGTAGCTTAGACTCATACAACAAAGACATACTTAGCTAATTATCCTACAAAATGGCATAATTAGCCTAGTTAGGTAAAAGCATCATAAGAACATTGGTTAGCTCATTAAAATGACTAATTTAGCTCCAAAATGAAATAATAAGCTCAAAATGGCATAAGAACCTTGGTTAGCTCATGAATATTATATAATTAGCTTGGCTTCCACCTAAATGACACAATTAGCCAATTTAGCTCGAAAAAGCCTTAATAATCATAGTTGGCTCCAAAATGACATATTTTACCGAAGTTAGCTCTAGAATGGCCAATACTTAGCTTGGCTTCCACCTAAATGACATAATTAGCTTAGTTAGCTCGAAAATGGCGCATTTAATAAAAAATGACCTATACTTACCTAATTATCCACCAAAATGACATAATTAGCTCCAAAAAGGCATAATTAGCTAATTTAGCCCGAAGAAGAGGATAAGAGGAGAAGATAGAGGAAAAATGAAAAGAAGGAAGAAAAAGAAGAAGAGAAGTAGAAGAAGGAGAAGGAGAAGGAGGAAGAACAAGGAGAAGGAGGAGTAAAGCTCCTTCTTCTTCTCCTCCTCCTTCTTCTCCGTCTTCTTGCCCTTCTTCTTTTCTTCTTCTTCTCCTCTTCCTTCTCCTTCTCCTTCTCCTTCTCCTCTTCCTCCTCCCCCTCCTTCTTATTTTACTTCTCCTTCTTCTTCTCTTCTTGCTTTTTCTCTTTCTTCCTCTACGTAGCTTAGACTCATCCAACAAAGACATACTTAGCTAATTATCCTACAAATTGATATAATTAGCCTAGTTAGGTAAAAAGGTAATAAGAACCTTCGTTAGCTCATTAAAACGACTAATTCTACTCCAAAATGAAATAATAAGCTCAAAATGGCATAAGAACCTTCGTTAGCTCATGAATATTATATACTTAGCTTGGCTTCTAACTAAATGACATAATTAGCCAATTTAGCTCGAAAATGCCTTAATAACCATAGTTGGCTCCAAAATGACATATTTTACCCAAGTTAGCTCTAGAATGGCCGATACTTAGCTTGGCTTCCACCTAAATGACATAATTAGCTTAGTTAGCTCCAAAATGGCCTATTTAATAAAAAATGACCTATACTTACCTAATTATCCTCCAAAATGACATAATTAGCTCCAAAAAGGCATAATTAGCTAATTTAGCCCGAAGAAAAGGACAAGACGAGAAGATAGAGGAAAAATGAAAAGAAGGAAGAATAAGAAGAGAAGAAGAAGGAGAAGGAAAAGGAGGAAGAAGAAGTTCTTATTGTCCTTCTTCTTTTCTTCTTCTTCTCCACTCCCTTCTCCTTCTCCTTCTCATTCTCCTCCTCCTTCTTCTTCTTCTTTTACTTCTCCTTCTTCTTCTCTTCGTGCTTCTTCTCTTTCTTCTTCTACGTAGCTTAGACTCATCCAACAAAGACATACTTAGCTAATTATCCTACAAAATAACGTAATTAGCTAAGTTAGGTAAAAACATCATAAGAACCTTGGTTAGCTCATTAAACGACTAATTTAGCTCCAAAATGAAATAATAAGCTCAAAATGGCATAAGAACCTTGGTTAGCTCATGAATATTTTATAATTAGCTTGGCTTCCACCTAAATGACACAATTAGCCAATTTAGCTCGAAAATGCCTTAATAATCATAGTTGGCTCCAAAATGACATATTTTACCGAAGTTAGCTCTAGAATGGCCAATACTTAGCTTGGCTTCCACCTAAATGACATAATTAGCTTAGTTAGCTCGAAAATGGCCCATTTAATAAAAAATGACCTATACTTACCTAATTATCCTCCAAAATGGCATTATTAGCTCCAAAAAGGCATAATTAGCTAATTTAGCCCCAAGAAGAGGATAAGAGGAGAAGATAGAGGAAAAATTAAAAGAAGGAAGAAGAAGAAGAAGAGAAGAAGAAGGACAAGGAGAAGGAGGAAGAAGAAGGAGAAGAAGGAGAAGGAGGAGAGAAGCTCATTCTCCTTCTTCTCCTCCTTCTTCTCCTTCTTCTTGTCCATTTTCTTTTCTTATTTTTCTCCTATTCCTTCTCCTTGTCCTTCTCATTCTCCTCCTCCTCCTCCTCCTCCTTCTTCTTCTTCTTTTACTTCTCCTTCTTCTTCTCTTCTTGCTTCTTCTCTTTCTTCTTCTACGTAGCTTAGACTCATACAACAAAGACATACTTAGCTAATTATCCTACAAAATGGCATAATTAGCCTAGTTAGGTAAAAGCATCATAAGAACCTTGGTTAGCTCATTAAAATGACTAATTTAGCTCCAAAATGAAATAATAAGCTCAAAATGGCATAAGAACCTTGGTTAGCTCATGAATATTATATAATTAGCTTGGCTTCCACCTAAATGACACAATTAGCCAATTTAGCTCGAAAATGCCTTAATAATCATAGTTGGCTCCAAAATGACATATTTTACCGAAGTTAGCTCTAGAATGGCCAATACTTAGCTTGGCTTCCACCTAAATGACATAATTAGCTTAGTTAGCTCGAAAATGGCCCATTTAATAAAAAATGACCTATACTTACCTAATTATCCACCAAAATGACATAATTAGCTCCAAAAAGGCATAATTAGCTAATTTAGCCCGAGGAAGAGGATAAGAGGAGAAGATAGAGGAAAAATGAAAAGAAGGAAGAAAAATAAGAAGAGAAGTAGAAGAAGGAGAAGGAGAAGGAGAAGGAGAAGGAGGAAGAACAAGGAGAAGGAGGAGTGAAGCTCCTTCTTCTTCTCCTCCTCCTTCTTCTCCGTCTTCTTGCCCTTCTTCTTTTCTTCTTCTTCTCCTCTTCCTTCTCCTTCTCCTTCTCCTTCTCCTCTTCCTCCTCCTCCTCCTTCTTATTTTACTTCTCCTTCTTCTTCTCTTCTTGCTTTTTCTCTTTCTTCCTATACGTAGCTTAGACTCATCCAACAAAGACATACTTAGCTAATTATCCTACAAATTGACATAATTAGCCTAGTTAGGTAAAAAGGTAATAAGAACCTTCGTTAGCTCATTAAAACGACTAATTCTACTCCAAAATGAAATAATAAGCTCAAAATGGCATAAGAACCTTCGTTAGCTCATGAATATTATATACTTAGCTTGGCTTCCAACTAAATGACATAATTAGCCAATTTAGCTCGAAAATGCCTTAATAACCATAGTTGGCTCCAAAATGACATATTTTACCCAAGTTAGCTCTAGAATGGCCGATACTTAGCTTGGCTTCCACCTAAATGACATAATTAGCTTAGTTAGCTCCAAAATGGCCTATTTAATAAAAAATGACCTATACTTACCTAATTATCCTCCAAAATGACATAATTAGCTCCAAAAAGGCATAATTAGCTAATTTAGCCCGAAGAAAAGGAAAAGACGAGAAGATAGAGGAAAAATGAAAAGAAGGAAGAATAAGAAGAGAAGAAGAAGGAGAAGGAAAAGGAGGAAGAAGAAGTTCTTATTGTCCTTCTTATTTTCTTCTTCTTCTCCACTCCCTTCTCCTTCTCCTTCTCATTCTCCTCCTCCTTCTTCTTCTTCTTTTACTTCTCCTTCTTCTTCTCTTCGTGCTTCTTCTCTTTCTTCTTCTACGTAGCTTAGACTCATCCAACAAAGACATACTTAGCTAATTATCCTACAAAATAACGTAATTAGCTAAGTTAGGTAAAAACATCATAAGAACCTTGGTTAGCTCATTAAACGACTAATTCAGCTCCAAAATGAAATAATAAGCTCAAAATGGCATAAGAACCTTGGTTAGCTCATGAATATTTTATAATTAGCTTGGCTTCCACCTAAATGACACAATTAGCCAATTTAGCTCGAAAATGCCTTAATAATCATAGTTGGCTCCAAAATGACATATTTTACCGAAGTTAGCTCTAGAATGGCCAATACTTAGCTTGGCTTCCACCTAAATGACATAATTAGCTTAGTTAGCTCGAAAATGGCCCATTTAATAAAAAATGACCTATACTTACCTAATTATCCACCAAAATGACATAATTAGCTCCAAAAAGGCATAATTAGCTAATTTAGCCTGAAGAAGAGGACAAGAGGAGAAGATAGAGGAAAAATGAAAAGAAGGAAGAAAAAGAAGAAGAGAAGTATAAGAAGGAGAAGGAGAAGGAGGAAGAAGAAGGAGAAGGAGGAGTGAAGCTCCTTCTTCTTCTCCTCCTCCTTCTTCTCCGTCTTCTTGCCCTTCTTCTTTTCTTCTTCTTCTCCTCTTCCTTCTCCTTCTCCTTCTCCTTCTCCTCTTCCTCCTCCTCCTCCTTCTTATTTTACTTCTCCTTCTTCTTCTCTTCTTGCTTTTTCTCTTTCTTCTTCTACGTAGCTTAGACTCATCCAACAAAGACATACTTAGCTAATTATCCTACAAATTGACATAATTAGCCTAGTTAGGTAAAAACATAATAAGAACCTTCGTTAGCTCATTAAAACGACTAATTCTACTCCAAAATGAAATAATAAGCTCAAAATGGCATAAGAACCTTCGTTAGCTCATGAATATTATATGCTTAGCTTGGCTTCCAACTAAATGACATAATTAGCCAATTTAGCTAGAAAATGCCTTAATAACCATAGTTGACTCCAAAATGACATATTTTACCCAAGTTAGCTCTAGAATGGCCGATACTTAGCTTGGCTTCCACCTAAATGACATAATTAGCTTAGTTAGCTCCAAAATGGCCTATTTAATAAAAAATGACCTATACTTACCTAATTATCCTCCAAAATGACATAATTAGGTCCAAAAAGGCATAATTAGCTAATTTAGCCCGAAGAAAAGGACAAGACGAGAAGATAGAGGAAAAATGAAAAGAAGGAAGAAGAAGAAGAGAAGAAGAAGAGAAGAAGAAGGAGAAGGAAAAGGAGGAAGAAGAAGGAGAAGGAGGAGAGAAGCTCCTTCTCCTTCTTATTGTCCTTCTTCTTTTCTTCTTCTTCTCCACTCCCTTCTCCTCCTCCTTCTCATTCTCCTCCTCCTTCTTCTTCTTCTTTTACTTCTCCTTCTTCTTCTCTTCGTGCTTCTTCTCTTTCTTCTTCTACGTAGCTTAGACTCATCCAACAAAGACATACTTAGCTAATTATCCTACAAAATAACGTAATTAGCTAAGTTAGGTAAAAACATCATAAGAACCTTGGTTAGCTCATTAAACGACTAATTTAGCTCCAAAATGAAATAATAAGCTCAAAATGGCATAAGAACCTTGGTTAGCTCATGAATATTATATACTTAGCTTGGCTTCCAACTAAATGACATAATTAGCCAATTTAGCTCGAAAATGCCTTAATAACCATAGTTGGCTCCAAAATGACATATTTTACCCAAGTTAGCTCTAGAATGGCCTATACTTAGCTTGGCTTCCACGTAAATGACATAATTAGCTTAGTTAGCTCCAAAATGGCCTTTTTAATAAAAAATGATCTATACTTACCTAATTATCCTCCAAAATGACATAATTAGATCCAAAAAGGCATAATTAGCTAATTTAGCCCGAAGAACAGGACAAGAGGAGAAGATAGAGGAAAAATGAAAAGAAGGAAGAAGAAGAAGAAGAGAAGAAGAAGAGAAGAAGAAGGAGAAGGAGAAGGAGGAAGAAGAAGGAGAAGGAGGAGAGAAGCTCCTTCTCCTTGTTATTGTCCTTCTTCTTTTCTTCTTCATCTCCACTTCCTTCTCCTTCTCCTTCTCATTCTCCTCCTCCTCCTTCTTCTTCTTTTACTTCTCCTTCTTCTTCTCTTCGTGCTTCTTCTCTTTCTTCTTCTAGTAGCTTAGAGTCATCCAACAAAGACATACTTAGCTAATTATCCTACAAAATAACGTAATTAGCTAAGTTAGGTAGAAACATTATAAGAACCTTGGTTAGCTCATTAAACGACTAATTTAGCTCCAAAATGAAATAATAAGCTCAAAATGGCATAAGAACGTTGGTTAGCTCATGAATATTATATACTTAGCTTGGCTTCCACCTAAATGACATAATAAGCCAATTTAGCTCGAAAATGCCTTAATAATCATAGTTGGTTCCAAAATGACATATTTTACCCAAGTTAGCTCTAGAATGGCCTATACTTAGGTTGGCTTCCACCTAAATGACATAATTAGCTTAGTTAGCTCGTAAATGGCCTATTTAAAAAAATGACCTGAACTTACCTAATTATCCTCCAAAATGACATTATTAGCTCCAAAAAGGCAGAATTAGCTAATTTAGCCCGACGAAGAGGACAAGAGGAGAAGATAGAGGGAAAATTAAAAGAAGGAAGAAGAAGATGAAGAGAAGAAGAAGAGAAGAAGAAGGAGAAGCAGAAGGAGGAAGAAGGAGAAGAAGAAGGAGAAGAAGGCGAAGAAGGAGGAGAGAAGCTCCTTCTCCTTATTCTCATACTTCTTGTCCTTCTTCTTTTCTTCTTCTTCTCCTCTTCATTCTCCTTCTCCTTCTCCTTCTCCCCCTCCTCCTCCTCCTCCTCCTCCTCCTCCTTCTTCTTCTTTTACTTCTACTCTTCTCTTCTTGCTTTTTCTCTTTCTTCTTCTACGTAGCTTAGACTCATCCAACAAAGACATACTTAGCTAATTATCCTACAAAATGACATAATTAGCCTAGTTAGGTAAAAACATTATAAGAACCTTGGTTAGCCCATCAAAATGACTAATTTAGTTCCAAAAGGAAATAATAAGCTCAAAATGGCATAAGAACCTTCGTTAGCTCATGAATGATATATACTTAGCTTGGCTTCCACCTAAATGACATAATTAGCCAATTTAGGTCGAAAATGCCTTAATAATTATAGTTGGCTCGAAAATGACATATTTTACCTAAGTTTGCTCTAGAATGGCCTATACTTAGCTTGGCTTCCACCTAAATGACATAATTAGCTTAGTTAGCTCGAAAATGGCCTATTTAATAAAAAATGACCTATACTTACCTAATTATCCTCCAAAATGACATAATTAGCTCCAAAAAGGCATGATTAGATAATTTAGCCCGAAGAAGAGGACAAGAGGAGAGGATAGAGGAAAAATGAAAAGAAGGAAGAAGAAGAAGAAGAGAAGAAGAAGAGAAGAAGAAGGAGAAGGAGGAAGAAGAAGGAGAAGAAGGAGGAGAGAAGCTCCTTCTCCTTCTTCTCCTCCTTCCACTACTGGAATTTGTAATTTTGCCGTCTGCCATGGCTGACGGCAAAGGGTGGAACCATGGATGGCAAAGGCTTCGCCGTCGGTCAGAAGACGGCAAAGTAGACGGTACAAAAATCCGGTGAAGAGGTTCTTTGCCGTCTGATTTTTTAAAGCGGACGGCAAAGAATCTTTGCCATGAGGGGGCAGACGGCAAATTAAATAGGATGGCAGATACACCAACGGTCCCATTAAGTGTTAACAGCAGGCCTCCTCTCTTTGTCGTCTGCCCTCCCCCCTTTTCCATGACGTGGCTGACGGCAAAGGGGGGAACTAAGCCCCTCTCTGTCCCCTCTTTGCCATCTACCCTCCCCCCTTTGCCATCTGGGGGCAGACGGCAAAGGGGGAACCAGCCCCTCTCTCTCCCCTCTTTGTCGTCTGCCTCCCCCCATTGCCATGTGGGGGCAGACGGCAAAGGGGGGAACCATCCCCTCTCTTTGCCCTCTTTGTCGTCTACCCTCCCCCCTTTGCCTTGGGGGGCAGACGGCAAAGGGGGGAACCAGCCCCTTTTTATTTTATTTCTTATTATATCCAGCAATTTTCACAATAATCAGGATATATATATATATATATATATATATATATATATATTTGACAAAAATAAATTTTTTCCGTACTCATAACCATATTAAAATAACTCTCATCCATAGTACATACATATTATGCAAGTTGGATCCGTACCAAACCATATATTACACCAGTTTCATCCACATGCATACAAAGTTTCATATATATCCATATACTACAATAGTTTCAATACAAGCTTCCGTGAAGCCATGGTACAACAAATCACCTTCAAGCATTCCATCAATATAATCCAAGCTTCCCGTGAAGTGAATGTAATATGCAAAATGACAAATAAGAAAGTTAGAAGAATAATACTAGATGAAGAAGTATATATAGGTTATTTCGGAGAGAACTTATCTAAGTATAGGCCATTTAATAGCTAAGTTAGGTGGAATAGGTCATATTGGAGCTACATAGACTTATTATGTCATTTAGGAGAAAACTTAGCCAAGTATAGGTCATTCTAGAGCTAACTTGGATAAAATCTGTCATTTTGTAGCCAACTATGATTATTAATACATTTTGACCTTATTATGTCATTGTGGAGCTAAATTAGTCATTTTATTGAGCTAACCAAGGTTCTTCTGATGTTTTTACCTAACTATGCTAATTATGTTATTTTGGAGGATAATTAGCTAAGTATGTCTTTATTGGGGAAAATAACCTATGTAGAAGAAGAAAGAGAAGAAGCAAGAAGAGAAGAAGCAAGAAGAGAAGAAGAAGGAGAAGAAAAGAAGAAGAAGGAGGAGGAGGAGGAGAAGGAGGAGGAGAAGGAGAAGGAAGAGGAGAAGAAGAAGAAAAGAAGAAGGATAAGAAGAAGGAGAAGAAGGAGAAGGAGCTTCTCTCCTCCTTCTCCTTCTCCTTCTTCTTCCTACTTCTCCTTCTTCTTCTCTTCTTCTTCTTCTTCCTTCTTTTCATTTTTCCTCGTTCTTCTCCTCTTGTCCCCTTCTTCGGGCTAAATTAGCTAAGAATGCCTTTTTGGAGCTAATTATGTCATTTCGAGGATAATTAGCTAAGTATAGGTCATGTTTTATTAAATAGACCATTTTGGAGCTAAGTAAGCTAATTATGTCATTTAGGTGGAAGCCTAGCTAAGTATAGGTCATTTCGGAGGTACTTGGGTAAAATATGTCATTCCGGAGCAAACTATGCTTATTAAGCCATTTTGGATCTAGCTAAGCTAACTATAGGCCATTTAATACCTAAGTTAGGGGGAATAGGTCCTCTTGGAGCAACGTAAGCCTTATAATGCCATTTAGGAGAGAACTTAGCAAACTATAGGTCATTTTTTCTTAAATAGGTCATTTTGGAGCTAACTAAGCTAATTATGTCATTTAGGTGGAAGCCTAGCTAACTATAGGTCGTTTCGGAGCTCACATGGGTTTAATATGTCATTTTAGAGCTTACTATGCTTATTAAGCCATATTGGAGCTAAATTGGCTAATTATATCATTTCGGTGGAGAATTAGCTAAGTATGTCTTTGTTGGGGAAAATAACCTACGTAGAAGAAGAAAGAGAAGAAGCAAGAAGAGAAGAAGCAAGAAGAGAAGAAGCAAGAAGAGAACAAGAAGGAGGACAAAAAGAAGAAGAAGAAGGAGGAGGAGGAGAAGGAGAAGGAAGAGGAGAAGAAGAATAAGAGAAGAAGGACAAGAAGAAGGAGAAGAACGAGGAGAAGAAGGAGAAGGAGCTTCTCCTCCTTCTCCTTCTCCTTCTTCTTCCACCTTCTCCTTCTTCTTCTCTTCTTCTTCTTCTTCCTTCTTTTCATTTTTTCCCTTTCTTCTCCTCTTGTCCCATTCTTCGGGCTAAATTAGTTAAGAATGCCTATTTGGAGCTAATTATGTCATTTCAAGGATAATTAGCTAAGTGTAGGTCATGTTTTATTAAATAGACCATTTTGGAGCTAAGTAAGCTAATTATGTCATTTAGGTGGAAGCCTAGCTAACTACAGGTCATTTCGGAGCTACTTGAGTAAAATATGTCCTTCCACAGCAAACTATGCTTATTAAGCCATTTTGGATCTAGCTAAGCTAATTATAGGCCATTTAATACCTAAGTTAGGGGGAATAGGAAATCTTGGAGCTACGTGAGCCTTATTATGTCATTTAGGGGAGAACTTAGCTAATTATAGGTTTTTTATTAAATAGGTCATTTTGGAGCTAACGAAGCTAATTATGTCATTTAGGTGGAAGCCTAGCTAACTATAGGTCGTTTCGGAGCTCACTTGGGTTAAATATGTCATTTTGGAAGATAATGAGCTAAGAATGCCTTTTTGGAGCTAATTATGTCATCTCGAGGATAATTAGCTAAGTATAGGTAATGTTTTATTAAATAGACAATTTTGGAGCTAACTAAGCTAATTATGTCATTTAGGTAGAAGCCTACCTAACTATAGGTCATTTCGAAGCTAACTTGGGTAAAATGTGTCATTCCGGAGCAAACTATTTTTATTAAGCCAATTTGGATCTAGCTAAGCTAATTATAGGCCATTTAAGACCTAATTTAGGGGGAATACGTCATCTTGGAGCTAAGTTGAGCCTTATTATGTCATTTAGGAGAGAACTTAGCTAACTATATGTCATTTATTATTAAATAGGTCATTTTGGAGCTAACTAAGGTAATTATGTCATTTAGGTGGAAGCCTAGCTAACTATATGTCGTTTCGGAGCTAACTTGGGTTAAATATGTCATTTTGGAGGATAATTAGCTAAGAATGCCTTTTTGGAGCTAATTATGTCATCTCGAGGATAATTAGCTAAGTATAGGTCATGTTTTATTAAATAGACCATTTTGGAGCTAACTAAGCTAATTATGTCATTTAGGTGGAAGCCTAGCTAACTATAGGTCATTTCGGAGCTAACTTGGGTAAAATAGGTCATTCCGGAGCAAACTATGGTTATTAAGCCATTATTAAAACACTAGAAGAGAACTTAGCTAAGTATATGTAATTTTTATTAAAACACTAGAAATAACATACCATTATCGTCATCACGGTGGCTCTAGTTTGTTTCACCTAGAGAAGGCTGCCCTCGAAAAGGCTCCAGTGTATAAGGGTTGTGCGATGCGTTTTGGGAGATATTCTGCACCAAACATCATTTGCAATGTGTCGTTAGCATGATGACACTCTTAAGATCACTGCACTGAAATGAAACTCACCGTCCCCGCCATGTTAATGACTGGCATCGCTGGAGAGACTTGGCCGGTCTTCTCGCACATAGACTGTACATTTCGTTTCGACAGGTCAAACTTTTTACTTATTAGTGAAACAAACATTAAAATGCAAGATTTGAAATAATATGAAGAAGAAACTTACCACGAAGAGCTCGTATATGGCCCTGTTAGACGCATCATCCCGTGCCCTCTCCGCCTCCACCAATGCAGTCGTCCTCTCCTCCAGCTCCCTCATCTCCTTATCCGTCTCCGCCATGACCGCCTGCATTGCCTCTCTCTCTCTTTCAGAATAGCTGCCTGGAACACAACCCAATGTTAGCATTGTAATCATATTGGTTCCAACGCACAACATAATGCGGAAAGATAGTTGAGTCCATTAAACTAACCTCGATGTCGAGCTCGACTGGCTGTCGACGAAGTGTTATCTCCGGATAGGAGCTCGTTTGGTGTGCCTTTATCTGCCTGAGTGTGCTAGGACAACGTATAAGGCCATCTCCAATGTCGATCGAGCCATGGGGCCCCCCGTTGCCATCTATCATCACAGCCTTGGATCAATAGGCCCCTCGCTCGGGTTAAAGTCCTCCCTATTCCTCACCTTCCCGTGATCTCTGTACTTCACGAGCTTGTGGTGGGAGGAGATGTTGCTGAAGTTTTCTGGATGCTCGAGGTAAGACTCAGAGAATGCCTTGACCTTCTTGTACGAGGCAGTATGGGCCATCGCATACAGGTCGTACATCCGTGGCACCTCCGTCTTATTGTGATGCCCCTAAAAGAGAGAGAGAGGAAAATTGTATTAGTAAAGGGCTCAAGATAGCATTAAGAATGAATTGCATGAGGCATGAAGCAAACAGCATACCCAGTTCTCGCCAAATTGGATTAAGCTGACGCTCCCTTGATGGTGTGGCACACCAAACATTTTTCCATGGCTCTCCTTGGCGTTGTTGTCGCTGGCCTCCCATGTTTCGGAGCACCACTGATCCACCAAGGCCTCCCAACAATCCAGCTTATCCACACACCATCTCGGGGGCACCCATCTCGGGGGAACCCAATCTACACATACTCGGGCTGTCTATGGATAATGTTGGACAATTCGAAAGGATGGCGGTTATAAATATGCAAAGAAATGCATATTTATAGATATAGCCCTTTCGAACGGGAGACGCATACTGGTCACGCATACTCATGATTGAAGAAACCTATAGCTAGCAAGTTTCATCGGCACGAAGACCAGGACAACGCAAATTAAGGGGCTAGGAGGAGAAGTCATTTGTGCTCACCAACAATCGCAGGGGCGGAGCTCGTCCAACGCACGTGGAGGTCGTCAAACAACTGCACATTGAAATTCACACGATCAACACAAATACGATGTTTTAATAATTAACATAATTGGAAAATATGTGACCTAAGTCATAATTTACAAAACTATGACCCCATTCAACTGTAAATAGAAGAGGTGTCGGGGGTCGGCGCTTAGTGGCATCGAGGGTCAGTGGTGTCGGCTGTCGGTGGTCGGGAGTCCGGTTAAATGCGTCGATGGTCGAGGGTCAATGTCGTCGGGGGTCGAGGGTCACTAGCGTTGGGGGTTGGGGTCTTTTCGATCAACAAGAGGCCAAAGAGGTGTCGGGGGCCTGGGGTTGGGGGTTAGTGGCGTCGGGGGCCAGGGGTAGGGGGTCGGGGGTCGGGGGTCGAGGGTCAGTGGTGTCAGGGGTCGGGGGTCGGGGGTCGGGAGTCGGGTGTCGGGAGTCGGGTGTTAGGGGTTGGTGGCGTCGGGCGCCGGGGGTCAGGGGTTGGTGGCATCGGTCGTCGGGGGTCGGGAGTCGGGGGTCCTCGGGGGTCGGGAGTCGGGTGTTAGTGGCGATGGCTTTGTTGCACCAGAATGGAAACCTTTGGGAGATGCCTTGGGAACCCGCGTACGTACTTCCCTCCTTTGCACGAAAGGGGAAACTGCATCACTCTACAATCTGCTGATCACCTGTCCTTTCTCCGCGTCATCCTTGACTCCTGAGGCCAGGTCTTGCCTCGGAATATGCGCTGCTCTGGAGGATCTTGAGGAGCCCCCCTGCGGGTACTGAAGTTGTTCCTCCTTGCGAGTCTTGGCCCCTCGCGAGTGCCTTGCCTTGAGTTGAGTCGGGCCCGTAGGTTTTGGTCGATGAAGTGGGCCAGCCCTGGGCCGCATGGAGGCAGGTATTGGTACCCCCATTCCCAGAACACCGACAGTCGCCACAGGGCCGAAGGCAGGCCTATGCCAGCATCTTAGCAAAGACTTGAGGGAGGTCTAAAGCGTCGCGGGCCCTAAAAGTCTACGAACCAGGCTTCACGTGCGCCGCGCAGCCAGGTGGCAATACTCCCAGTTCCCGAGGCGCTCGGAGGCGCGCCGGGTCAAATCGATGGAATACCCGGGCGCTGCACCAGCTATTATTTCTCCTTCAGGATGTGACCTATTTGCACGCCACGCGGGCATGCTTCCTCATGAGCCGCGTGGGCCCAGGAACGTGGAGGGACGCTGGTATGCCCTTGGCCATATATTAGACCTGGTGAGCGTGATAAGGTAAACATTGCCTCCGTCTTCTTCATCTTTCGCTTCTAGCCCTCCACCCCCTTAGCTTGGAGCCGGTGAGGAGGTATTCCTCTACCGAGAAGGGGAAGGATTCCGGGGAAGGTTTCGCCACCACGCCACCCAAGAGGGTTCGCGTCCGACCTCAGAAGTAAGCGGTGGCATCGACGGCGGTCTCTAGCGGGCGCGGCCGTGGTTCTGCCCCCCTGGAATCACCATCGGTGGTGTCCGCGGGGCATTGATCATCGCAGGCGTCCGCAGTGGCCGGGGCGGAGGGTCGACGGAGGTCCCCGGCCTCCACGCCCGCGGTTCCATTCAGCTGATATAGTGACGGAGTTTGTGATGTGGGTGAATAGGCCGGAAGATGCATGGTTCCAGCTCGCCAACTTCTTTGGGACGGTGCTGCCATTTGGCAAGCTCCCAGGCCTCTGGTTGCAGGGCGACATATGTTGCGGTGGGGCGTCCTAGGTGGAGGTCGAGGTCACCCCTGCGGCTACGTGTATCTGAACTGCGGGTGGTAGACGTTCGCCTGCGCCCGAGGCTTGAGGGGGGGCGCTACCTTCACTTGAAGTATGATGTGGAGGCGACGTTATTCGTCAAGGTCTTCCGGAACGAGGGCGAGCGTCTAGGTAGCTGCTCGGAGGACGCCGACTGCGGCGATCTTGAAGATGAGCCTGCCTCCGGCGGTGGGCGCCCCGCATCCGGCAGCAGTGACACCCCCTCCGGATGGAGCCCGACCGGCAGCTGCAACAGCAGCTACGACGAGCCGCCTCACCGCTGTACCCGGACCATGGCGGGAGGCCCCACGCGACGTGCCTGTGAAGGAGGAGGAGGCCAAGGACTAACTGACGGCGCAAGGGCGTCAGACGCCCGCGGCGGTAGCCCCATTGGGACCTCCATTGCTAGTTGTCTCCTCCTTCTCCTCAACCTACGTCCATGAAAACGATGAAGGCAACTTCGGGCATGTAATGGATTTGGGTGATCGCACTTTTTTTAGTACTGTTGTGTTTGAGCGGTTTAGATACTTAGCTCGGTGTGCTCACAACGAGCCTCTTTGGTTGTGACGCGTGGTTGTGGAGTTCGAGGGGCTTGTTGCCCGATTGGTTTCTCCTCGTTGCAGGTGAAGTGGGTCGATGCTCTATGTTGTTAGGCCCCAATCCCGCACATTTCCCCGCCGCCATGGGGCGCGGCCCGTTACCAAGGCCGTTCCTCATAGGGCGGGGCCCTGACACCCCTGATACCAACTTAATATATGTGGACGGCACCAGGGTGGCCAAATGGCTTTGCGACTGGTAAGGCTCTTGAGGCGCGATGCTCATGAGCCCCCTTAGACATTCAAGCGGTTCTACGTCGACAGGTCCCAGTCTGGCACATTTCCTCGCTGTCGTGAGGCGCGACCCGTTACCTAGGTCGTTCCTCATCGGGCAAGGCTCTCATCCCCCTGACACCGACCGAATGTGCCTGGACGACACTAGTGTGGCCAAGTGGCTTCGTGACCAGTAAGGCTCCTGAGGCGCGATGCTCTGGAGACCCCTTAGACGCTCAAGAGGCCCTCGGGGATTCCGCTTTCTGCTTTTGAATGGACTGGTTTCTGTAGGTCCCTAGTCTGCATTCAGGAAGCTCTGTGTCAGCAACTCCCGGTCCAGCACATTTCCCTGCCATCGTCAGGCGTGACCCGTTACCAAGGTCGTTCCTCATGGGGCAAATCCCGACACCCCCGATGCCGACCGAATGTGCCCGGACGGCACCAAGCTGGCCAAGTGGTCTAGTGACAGGTGAGGACCCTCAGGCGCGATGCTCAGGAGCACCCTTAGATGCTCATGCTGTCCGAAGAAAAACATCTATTGTAATAAAAGACCAAATTTTATTTCCTCTCCAGAATGGTGCGCCGAGGCGTGAATGGGACTCTTGAGTGGGTATTAGATGGCATCTGTATGCCGACTCAACCGTGAGAGCCACACGAGGGTCCGAGCGCCAAGGACTTGTCAAGGTGCCAGCACCGTGTCCCGAGCCCCTACTCGCGGGGTACAAGCGGGGACGGGGCATTCATATGTTTGACTCAAAGGAAGAGAGTGCGCTACGAAGAACGGTCAAGAAAACGTGTTTTTTGAAAGACTTCATTTGGGAAAGCCCCGAGTTTGATTTAAAAAATGTCAGCAAATCCAAGCCAGAGAAAAGCAAATAAAAGCCGTGTCCGGCGCCTAATCTATTCACGCCACCGTCTCCCCCTAGCACGGAGGATAGGGCTTCCATTAGGCGTTGGACGGACCCCTTCCGCGTCCTTGGTGGGCCCTGGGCGTATACAACCTCCACTCACTATTACGTGACAGTGTCATGGTGGGGGTTTATCTAGGAGGTCGCGAGGACGCTTTGGCTTGGCGAGTCTCACTACCATCGAGTCATTGTTGGACTCAATTGATTTCATTGCCAGTTGCGGGCATAGTCATTGGCGGACAAAGTTGATTTCCTCCATCTTCTCCCTAGCACGGAGCATAGGGCTTCCACTAGGCGTGGGATGGACCCCTTCCGCGTCCTCGGAGGGCCTTGGGCGTTTACAGCCTCGGCTCGTTATTACGTTAGAGTGTCACGGGATGAAGTAGGTTCTAGAAGGATTGAGGGACGATGCCGAGGTGCCGCGAGTTGGTGCAGGTCCTGTGGGGATTGTAGGGCGAGCGCGGGGGTGCTCCGACCCTGCGATGTTTCCTCCTTCTCTTGAGACTGGTTGAGGGCTTTTCTACTACTCTATGTCAGCAGGTCCCAGTCACGCACATTTCCCTACCGTTGACAGGCGCCTCACGGCGCAAGGCCCTCACTCCCCAAACATTGACCGAATATGCCTAGGGAGCACTGATACGTCTCCAACGTATTTGTAATTTTTGATGGTTCCATGCTATTATCTTGTCAACTTTGGATGTTTTGTATGCGTGAATATGCTATTTTATATATTTTTTGGGACTCACCTATTAACCTAGAGCCAAGTGCTAGTTTCTGTTTTTTCCCTCTCTTTGACCCTTTTCAGAGGAGAATATTAAACGGAGCCCAAAGAGAATAAAACATGCGGAATGATTTTCTCCATAAGAGAAGATACGCAGGGGACTTGAGAACCAAGGCAAAGGACCCCGGGGGAGGCCAAAAGCCCCTTAGCGGTGGCCTGGGGGCGCGCCTAGCAGGCTTGTGGGCCCCTCATGGCTCCTTTTCCCTACTTCTTCCACCTATAACTTCTCCAAAAATCTGAAACTGCCGAAGAGAGCCACGAAAATACTTTTCCGCTGCACCAAGCTTCTGTCTCCACAAGATCCCATCTGGGGCACGTTCTGGTGCCCTGCCGGAGGGGGGATTTGGACATGGAGGGCTTCTTCATCAACACCATTGCCTCTCCGATGATGCGTGAGTAGTTCAGCATAGACCTTCGGGTCCATAGCTAGTAGCTAGATGGCTTCTTCTCTCTCTTGGATCTTCAGTACAAAGTTCTCCATGATCTTCATGGAGATCTATCCGACGTAATCTTCTTTTGCAGTGTGTTTGTCGAGATCCGATGAAATGTGGATTTATGATCAGATTATCTATGAATATTATTTGAGTCTCTTTTGATCTCTTATATGCATGATTTCGTATCCTTGTAATTCTCTTCGAGTTGTGGGTTTCGTTTGGCCAACTTGATCTATAATTCCCGCAATGGGAGAAGTGCTTGGTTTTGGGTTCATACCGTGTGGTGTACACACCTAGTGACACAAGGGGTAGCGAGGCACACATCATGTTGTTGCCATCAAGGGTAAAAAGATGGGGTTTATATCTATTGCATGAATTTATCCCTCTACATCATGTCATCTTGCTTAACGCGTTACTCCGTTTGTTATGAACTTAATACACTACATGCATGCTAGATAGCGGTCGATTTGTGGAGTAATAGTAGTAGAAGCAGAAAGTATCGGTCTACTTGTCTCTGACGTGATTCCTATATGTATGATCATTGCGCGGTTCTATCAATTGCTCGACAGTAATTCGTTCACCCACCGTAATCATATTGGTTCGAACGCACAACATAATGCGGAAAGATAGTTGAGTCCATTAAACTAACCTCGATGGCGAGCTCAACTGGCCGTGGACAAGGTGTTATCTCCGGACAGGAGCTCGTTTGGCGTGCCTTTATCTCTCGGAGAGTGCTAGGACAACGTATAAGGCCGTCTCGAATGGCGAACGAGCCATGGGGCCTCCTGTTGCCAGCTATCATCACCAGTTCTAGATTAATAGGCCCCTCGCTCGGGTTAAAGTCGTCCCCTTTCCTCGCCTTCCCGTGATCTCTGTACTTCACGAGCTTGTGTGGGGAGGAAATGTTGGTGAAGTTTTCTGGATGCTCGATGTCAGACTCAGAGAATGCCTTGCCCTTCTTGTATGAGGCAGTATGGGCCATCACATACAGGTCGTACATCTGTGGCACCTCCGTCTTATTGTGACACGCCTAAAAGAGAGAGAGAGGAAAATTGTATTAGTAAAGGGCTCAAGAGAGCATTAAGAATGAATTGCATGCGACATGAAGCAAACCACATACTCAGTTCTTGCCAAATTGGATTAAGTTGAAGCTCCCTTGATGGTGTGGCACACCAACTATTTTTCCATGCCTCTCCTTGGGGTTGTAGCGGCTGGCCTCCCACGTTTCGGAGCACCACCGATCCACCAAGGCCTCCAAACAATCGATCTTATCTACACACCATCTCGGGGGCACCAAGGCCTCCTAACAATCCTTCTCCTTCTCCTTCTTCTTCCTCCTTCTCCTTCTCCTTCTTCTTCCTCCTTCTCCTTCTTCTTCTCTTCTTCTTCTTTTCTTCTTCTTCTTCCTTCTTTTCATTTTTCCTCTTTCTTCTCCTCTTGTCCCCTTCTTCGGGCTAAATTTGCTAAGAATGCCTTTTTGGAGCTAATTATGTCATTTCGAGGATAATTAGCTAAGTATAGGTCATGTTTTATTAGATAGACCATTTTGGAGATAACTAAGCTAATTATGTCATTTAGGTGGGAGCCTAGCTAACTATAGGTCATTTCGAAGCTAACTTGGGTAAAATGTGTCATTCCGGAGCAAACTATTTTTATTAAGCCAATTTGGATCTAGCTAAGCTAATTATAGGCCATTTAAGACCTAATTTAGGGGGAATACGTCATCTTGGAGCTAAGTTGAGCCTTATTATGTCATTTAGGAGAGAACTTAGCTAACTATATGTCATTTATTATTAAATAGGTCATTTTGGAGCTAACTAAGGTAATTATGTCATTTAGGTGGAAGCCTAGCTAACTATATGTCGTTTCGGAGCTAACTTGGGTTAAATATGTCATTTTGGAGGATAATTAGCTAAGAATGCCTTTTTGGAGCTAATTATGTCATCTCGAGGATAATTAGCTAAGTATAGGTCATGTTTTATTAAATAGACCATTTTGGAGCTAACTAAGCTAATTATGTCATTTAGGTGGAAGCCTAGCTAACTATAGGTCATTTCGGAGCTAACTTGGGTAAAATAGGTCATTCCGGAGCAAACTATGGTTATTAAGCCATTATTAAAACACTAGAAGAGAACTTAGCTAAGTATATGTAATTTTTATTAAAACACTAGAAATAACATACCATTATCGTCATCACGGTGGCTCTAGTTTGTTTCACCTAGAGAAGGCTGCCCTCGAAAAGGCTCCAGTGTATAAGGGTCGTGCGATGCGTTTTGGGAGATATTCTGCACCAAACATCATTTGCAAAGTGTCGTTAGCATGATGACACTCTTAAGATCACTGCACTGAAATGAAACTCACCGTCCCCGCCATGTTAATGACTGGCATCGCTGGAGAGACTTGGCCGGTCTTCTCACACATAGACTGTACATTTCGTTCGACAGGTCAAACTTTTTAGTTATTAGTGAAACAAACATTAAAATGCAAGATTTGAAATAATATGAAGAAGAAACTTACCACGAAGAGCTCGTATATGGCCCTGTTAGACGCATCATTCCGTGCCCTCTCCGCCTCCACCAATGCAGTCGTCCTCTCCTCCAGCTCCCTCATCTCCTTATCCGTCTCCGCCATGACCGCCTGCATTGCCTCTCTCTCTCTTTCAGAATAGCTGCCTGGAACACAACTCAATGTTAGCATTGTAATCATATTGGTTCCAACGCACAACATAATGCGGAAAGATAGTTGAGTCCATTAAACTAACCTCGATGTCGAGCTCAACTGGCTGTGGACGATGTGTTATCTCCGGATAGGAGCTCGTTTGGTGTGCCTTTATCTGCCTGAGTGTGCTAGGACAACGTATAAGGCCATCTCCAATGTCGATCGAGCCATGGGGCCCCCCGTTGCCATCTATCATCACAGCCTTGGATCAATAGGCCCCTCGCTCGGGTTAAAGTCCTCCCCTTTCCTCACCTTCCCGTGATCTCTGTACTTCACGAGCTTGTGGTGGGAGGAGATGTTGCTGAAGTTTTCTGGATGCTCGAGGTAAGACTCAGAGAATGCCTTGACCTTCTTGTACGAGGCAGTATGGGCCATCGCATACAGGTCGTACATCCGTGGCACCTCCGTCTTATTGTGATGCCCCTAAAAGAGAGAGAGAGGAAAATTGTATTAGTAAAGGGCTCAAGATAGCATTAAGAATGAATTGCATGAGGCATGAAGCAAACAGCATACCCAGTTCTCGCCAAATTGGATTAAGCTGACGCTCCCTTGATGGTGTGGCACACCAAACATTTTTCCATGGCTCTCCTTGGCGTTGTTGTCGCTGGCCTCCCATGTTTCGGAGCACCACTGATCCACCAAGGCCTCCCAACAATCCAGCTTATCCACACACCATCTCGGGGGCACCCATCTCGGGGGAACCCAATCTACACATACTCGGGCTGTCTATGGATAATGTTGGACAATTCGAAAGGATGGCGGTTATAAATATGCAAAGAAATGCATATTTATAGATATAGCCCTTTCGAACGGGAGACGCATACTGGTCACGCATACTCATGATTGAAGAAACCTATAGCTAGCAAGTTTCATCGGCACGAAGACCGGGACAGCGCAAATTAAGGGGGTAGGAGGAGAAGTCATTTGTGCTCACCAACAAACGCAGGGGCGGAGCTCGTCCAACGCACGTGGAGGTCGTCGAACAACTGCACATTGAAATTCACACGATCAACACAAATACGATGTTTTAATAATTAACATAATTGGAAAATATGTGACCTAACTCATAATTTACAAAACTATGACCCCATTCAACTGCAAATAGAAGAGGTGTCGGGGGTCGGCGCTTAGTGGCATCGAGGGTCAGTGGTGTCGGCTGTCGGTGGTCGGGAGTCCGGGTAATGCGTCGATGGTCGAGGGTCAGTGTCGTCGGGGGTCGAGGGTCACTAGCGTTGGGGGTTGGGGTCTTTTCGATCAACAAGAGGCCAAAGAGTTGTCGGGGGCCTGGGGTTGGGGGTTAGTGGCATCGGGGGTCAGGGGTAGGGGGTCGGGGGTCGGGGGTCGAGGGTCAGTGGTGTCAGGGGTCGGGGGTCGGGGGTCGGGAGTCGGGTGTCGGGAGTCGGGTGTTAGGGGTTGGTGGCGTCGGGCGCCGGGGGTCGGGGGTTGGTGGCATCGGTCGTCGGGGGTCGGGAGTCGGGGGTCCTCGG
This sequence comes from Hordeum vulgare subsp. vulgare, assembly GCF_904849725.1. Classification (NCBI taxonomy): domain Eukaryota; kingdom Viridiplantae; phylum Streptophyta; class Magnoliopsida; order Poales; family Poaceae; genus Hordeum; species Hordeum vulgare. The sequence goes on from NC_058523.1 coordinate 363,663,396, forward strand.
GAGTCGGGAGTCGGGTGTTAGTGGCGATGGCTTTGTTGCACCAGAATGGAAACCTTTGGGAGATGCCTTGGGAACCCGCGTACGTACTTCCCTCCTTTGCACGAAAGGGGAAACTGCATCGCTCTACAATCTGCTGATCACCTGTCCTTTCTCCGCCTCATCCTTGACTCGTGAGGCCCGGTCTTGCCTCGGAATATGCGCTGCTCTGGAGGATCTTGAGGAGCCCCCCTGCGGGTACTGAAGTTGTTCCTCCTTGCGAGGCTTGGCCCCTCGCGAGTGCCTTGCCTTGAGTTGAGTCGGGCCCGTAGGTTTTGGACGATGAAGTGGGCCAGCCCTGGGCCGCATGGAGGCAGGTATTGGTACCCCCATTCCCAGAACACCGACAGTCGCCACAGGGCCGAAGGCAGGCCTATGCCAGCATCTTAGCAAAGACTTGAGGGAGGTCTAAAGCGTCGCGGGCCCTAAAAGTCTACGAACCAGGCTTCACGTGCGCCGCGCAGCCAGGTGGGAATACTCCCAGTTCCCAAGGCGCTCGGAGGCGCGCCGGGTCAAATCGATGGAACACCCGGGCGCTGCACCCGCTATTATTTCTCCTTCAGGATGTGACCTATTTGCACACCACACGGGCATGCTTCCTCATGAGCCGCGTGGGCCCAGGAACGTGGAGGGACGCTGGTATGCCCTTGGCCATATATTAGACCTGGTGAGCGTGATAAGGTAAACATTGCCTCCGTCTTCTTCATCTTTCGCTTCTAGCCCTCCACCCCCTTAGCTTGGAGCCGGTGAGGAGGTATTCCTCTACCGAGAAGGGGAAGGATTCCGGGGAAGGTTTCGCCACCACGCCACCCAAGAGGGTTCGCGTCCGACCTCAGAAGTAAGCGGTGGCATCGACGGCGGTCTCTAGCGGGCGCGGCCGTGGTTCTGCCCCCCTGGAATCACCATCGGTGGTGTCCGCGGGGCATTGATCGTCGCAGGCGTCCGCAGTGGCCGGGGCGGAAGGTCGAAGGAGGTCCCCGGCCTCCACGCCCACGGTTCCATTCAGCTGATATAGTGATGGAGTTTGTGATGTGGGTGAATAGGCCGGAAGTTGCATGGTTCCAGCTCGCCAACTTCTTTGGGACAGTGCTGCCGTTTGGCAAGCTCCCAGGCCTCTGGTTGCAGGCCGACATATGTTGCGGTGGGGCGTCCTAGGTGGAGGTCGAGGTCACCCCTGCGGCTACGTGTATCTCAACTGCGGGTGGTAGACGTTCGCCTGCGCCCGAGGCTTGAGGGGGGGCGCTACCTTCACTTGAAGTATGATGTGGAGGCGACATTATTCGTCAAGGTCTTCCGGAACGAGGGCGAGCGTCTAGGTAGCTGCTCGGAGGACGCCGACTGCGGCGATCTTGAAGATGAGCCTGCCTCCGGCGGTGGGCGCCACGCATCCGGCAGCAGTGACACCCCCTCCGGATGGAGCCCGACCGGCAGCTGCAACAGCAGCTACGACGAGCCGCCTCACCGCTGCACCCGGACCATGGCGGGAGGCCCCACGCGACGTGCCTGTGAAGGAGGAGGAGGCCAAGGACTAACTGACGGCGCAAGGGCGTCGGACGCCCGCGGCGGCAGCCCCATAGGGAGCTCCATTGCTAGTTGTCTCCTCCTTCTCCTCACCCTACGTCCATGAAAACGATGAAGGCAACTTCGGGCATGTAATGGATTTGGGTGATCGCACTTTTTTTAGTATTGTTGTGTTTGAGCGGTTTAGATACTTAGCTTGGTGTGCTCACAACGAGCCTCTTTGGTTGTGACGCGTGGTTGTGGAGTTCGAGGGGCTTGTTGCCCGATTGGTTTCTCCTCGTTGCAGGTGAAGTGGGTCGATGCTCTATGTTGTTAGGCCCCAATCCCGCACATTTCCCCGCCGCCATGGGGTGCGGCCCGTTACCAAGGCCGTTCCTCATAGGGCGGGGCCCTGACACCCCTGATACCAACTTTATATATGTGGACGGCACCAGGGTGGCCAAGTGGCTTTGCGACTGGTAAGGCTCCTGAGGCGCGATGCTCATGAGCCCCCTTAGACATTCAAGTGGCTCTACGTCGACAGGTCCCAGTCCGGCACATTTCCTCGCTGTCGTGAGGCGCGACCCGTTACCTAGGTCGTTCCTCATGGGGCAAGGCTCTCATCCCCCTGACACCGACTGAATGTGCCTGGACGGCACTAGTGTGGCCAAGTGGCTTCGTGACCAGGAAGGCTCCTGAGGCGCGATGCTCTGGAGACCCCTTAGACGCTCAAGAGGCCCTCGGGGATTCCGCTTTTTGCTTTTGAATGGACTGGTTTCTGTAGGTCCCTAGTCTGCATTCAGGAAGCTCTGCGTCAGCAACTCCCGGTCCAGCACATTTCCCTGCCATCGTCAGGCGTGACCCGTTACCAAGGTCGTTCCTCATGGGGCAAATCCCGACACCCCCGATGCCGACCGAATGTGCCCGGACGGCACCAAGCTGGCCAAGTGGCCTAGTGACAGGTGAGGACCCTCAGGCGCGATGCTCAGGAGCACCCTTAGATGCTCATGCTGTCCGAAGAAAAACATCTATTGTAATAAAAGACCAAATTTTATTTCCTCTCCAGAATGGTGCGCCGAGGCGTGAATGGGACTCTTGAGTGGGTATTAGATGGCATGTGTATGCCGACTCAACCGTGAGAGCCACATGAGGGTCCGAGCGCCAAGGACTTGTCAAGGTGCCAGCACCGTGTCCCGAGCCCCTACTCGCGGGGTACAGGCGGGGACAGGGCATTCATATGTTTGACTCAAAGGAAGAGAGTGCGCTACGAAGAACAGTCAAGAAAACGTGTTTTTTGAAAGACTTCATTTGGGAAAGCCCCGAGTTTGATTTAAAAAATGTTAGCAAATCCAAGCCAGAGAAAAGCAAATAAAAGCCGTGTCCGGCGCCTAATCTATTCACGCCACCGTCTCCCCCTAGCACGGAGGATAGGGCTTCCATTAGACGTTGGACGGACCCCTTCCGCGTCCTTGGTGGGCCCTGGGCGTATACAACCTCCACTCACTATTACGTGGCAGTGTCATGGTGGGGGTTTACCTAGGAGGTCGTGAGGACTCTTTGGCTTCGCGAGTCTCGCTACCATCGAATCATTGTTGGACTGAATTGATTTCATTGCCAGTTGCGGGCATAGTCATTGGCGGACAAAGTTGATTTCCTCCATCTTCTCCCTAGCATGGAGCATAGGGCTTCCACTAGGCGTGGGATGGACCCCTTCCGCGTCCTCGGAGGGCCTTGGGCGTTTACAGCCTCGGCTCATTATTACGTTAGAGTGTCACGGGATGAAGTAGGTTCTAGAAGGATTGAAGGACGATGCCGAGGTGCCGCGAGTTGGTGCATGTCCTGTGGGGATTGTAGGGCGAGCGCGGGGGTGCTCCGACCCTGCGATGTTTCCTCCTTCTCTTGAGACTGGTTGAGGGATTTTCTACTACTCTATGTCAGCAGGTCCCAGTCCCGCACATTTCCCTACCGTTGACAGGCGCCTCACGGCGCAAGGCCCTCACTCCCCAAACATTGACCGAATATGCCTAGGTGGCACTGATACGTCTCCAACGTATTTGTAATTTTTGATGGTTCCAAGCTATTATCTTGTGAACTTTGGATGTTTTGTATGCGTGAATATGCTATTTTATATATTTTTTGGGACTCATCTATTAACTTAGGGCCAAGTGCTAGTTTCTGTTTTTTCCCTGTCTTTGACCTTTTTCAGAGGAGAATATTAAACGGAGCCCAAAGAGAATAAAACATGCGGAATGATTTTCTCCATCAGAGAAGATACGCAGGGGACTTGAGAACCAAGGCAAAGGACCCCGAGGGAGGCCAAAAGCCCCTTAGCCGTGGCCTGGGGGCGCGCCTAGCAGGCTTGTGGGCCCCTCATGGCTCCTTTTCCCTACTTCTTCCACCTATAACTTCTCCAAAAATCTGAAACTGCCGAAGAGAGCCACGAAAATACTTTTCCGCTGCACCAAGCTTCTGTCTCCGCAAGATCCCATCTGGGGCACGTTCTGGTGCCGTGCCGGAGGGGGGATTTGGACACGGAGGGCTTCTTCATCAAAACCATTGCCTCTCCGATGATGCGTCAGTAGTTCGGCATAGACCTTCGGGTCCATAGCTAGTAGCTAGATGGCTTCTTCTCTCTCTTGGATCTTCAGTACAAAGTTCTCCATGATCTTCATGGAGATCTATCCGACGTAATCTTCTTTTGCAGTGTGTTTGTCGAGATCCGACGAATTGTGGATTTATGATCAGATTATATATGAATATTATTTGAGTCTCTTCTGATCTCTTATATGCATGATTTCGTATCCTTGTAATTCTCTTCGAGTTGTGGGTTTCGTTTGGCCAACTTGATCTATAATTCCCGCAATGGGAGAAGTGCTTGGTTTTGGGTTCATACCGTGTGGTGAACACACCTAGTGACACAAGGGGTAGCGAGGCACGCATCATGTTGTTGCCATCAAGGGTAAAAAGATGGGGTTTATATCTGTTGCATGAATTTATCCCTCTACATCATGTCATCTTGCTTAACGCGTTACTCCGTTTGTTATGAACTTAATACACTACATGCATGCTAGATAGCGGTCGATTTGTGGAGTAATAGTAGTAGAAGCAGAAAGTATCGGTCTACTTGTCTCTGACGTGATTCCTATATGTATGATCATTGCGCGGTTCTATCAATTGCTCGACAGTAATTCGTTCACCTACCGTAATACTTGCTATCCTGAGAGAAGCCTCTAGTGAACACTATGGCCCCTGGCTCTACTTCACAACATATTTTCAGCTCTACAATTTTACTTCTATTGCACTTTCCACCTTCAGGTCTCACCTTGCAATTAATCATGAAGGGATTGACAACCCCTTTATAGCGCTGGGTGCATGTTTGTTTGTTTTTGCGCACGTACATTTGGTGACTTGTCTTGATACTCCTACTGGATTGATAGCTTGGTTCTAAAACTAAGGGAAATACTTACTGCTACTGTGTCGCATCACCCTTTCCTCTTCAAGGGAGAAACCAATGCAATCTCAAGAGGTAGCAAGAAGAATTTCTGGCGCCGTTGCCGGGGAATATCAAGTCAAGAATAGTCTCCCTTCAACGCGTCAATTTGTGGCACCGGAGACTATTCTAAGTGAAGCTTATCCAAGTAAATATCGCAAACTCATCTCTTGTATTTACTTTTTTTTGCCTTTTGCGTGTTGTTTTCCTCTCCCCCACTTCTTAAAAACAAAAAATTACAAAAATATTGGCCTTTTTTGTTCGCCCTTTTCTTTCGCTTGCTTTCTCTTCACTTGTGCGTTTGTCTGCCTGCTAAGACCTGTATGGCCCAACCAGAGGATTATGATGCTTACTATAAAAGCTTGGAAGAGACTGAAACTAGTGTTAAAGGATTCATGTCTACACATTACAAGAAATCTGTTAATACGTGAGGGTTCTAATCTGTCATGGATCAGTTGAAAACTGTCATCGACACTCATCCATGATGGATATGAAGTCCGTCATGTATATCGCGTCATAATTTGGCATCGTACCATCCATGACGGGTCACGACCGTCATGGATATGCCCTAAGCACGCTTAACTGACGCGCTCGTAACGGCGTTAACCTATTTGCCACGTCATCACATAACAGGGATCTGCATGCGAGCCCATATAGGAATCAGCCCAATTAAATTTTGGGCCACCAAATTTCAACTAGGTCCACATAGCTTTAGCCGTCATGGATCTCTTGGTCCATGGAAATTTTAATCCAATATGTTTTGTCAGAAAAAATATTTGTTCATTCCATGAAATAAAATGAAAGTTACATACACAAACCAAGAAATACACCTCTACAGGAGCAAAAAGATCCCTAAAAACTTAGAATTACAATCATCTCCTGTAGGACAGTAAGCTACTCTCTGGCTCCTCAAGCGCCGGCGGTGCTCGCCGTACATCAACTAGGGTAAATCCCCCTTCCTTTTTGGCCACAAATATGTACGTCAACTAGAGTTTCGGAAGCATCTTGCGTCGAACCATGCTCTTGAATGGGACTCTATCTCCATCAATGAAGACTCCATGGAACCTGTATTACATGCGTGTCTAGAACACCTAGAACATTTTAGAAAATCAGAAATTGAAGGGATTGGAAAATCAGAAACGGAAGGGATTGGAAAATCAGAAACGGAAGGGATTGGAAAATCAAAAGCCACAGGGGGGAGACCTGGTGGGACAAGCGGCTCACAGCTTGCTGAATGCCGAGGGTCCCGCCGGTCCGATGCGGCGGAACCTCACCAAGCACGTCCCGTGGTGGAGGCCCAAGTGGGGCATCGAGCACGCCTGTAGTAATGCGCCCGGCCTATCCAGCTTTTGCGCGCCCACGAGGGATCTGGTAACTCCTTCCAGCAAGATGGGCACCAGCCATATCAACGGCACCAGCACCGCGTGCCCTAGGTCCCCGCCTCAAGTGCCGTTCCTGCATGCGAGACGAGTCTAAGGTCACGACAGAAGATGGGAGATGGTGGTGGATTGCGAGTTGTGGCGACCGGCGGCCTTTTTCTCGGTGTAGTGGCGGCGGTCATCGATGGGAGGGTGGAGGGTGGAGGATCTGGAGGAGGGCGACCAAGATCCAGATCCGCGTGGGTGGATGGAAGAAAACACAAGAAAGAGGGGGAGGTTTCCATGCCGTTGGATCTTAGGTGGATGGACGGTTTAGATCTGCGATCCGCGTAATGCTTAGATCAACCAATCAGAGCGTAATTTTGCCCTAACGCTGGATTGCCACATTTGCTGGAAACTTTAGTTTTTTTTTACAATGAGGCTGGCCTAGAATTCTTTTTTTCTTCTTCAGTTTTTGAATGTAATCTGTGCGATTACCGCATGACGATTCCACTCATGTTTAGAATTACATAACATTTCTTGCAGTTGACAATTTTTAATATACTTGTAAATCTCCTTCTCTCCCAACTTCTGCACATTGTCGGTGGTATAAATAAAAATGTTATATTTGTTCTTTAGCTTAAATAGGTTAAATAATATTGTTTCGGGTCATAAGAATGTGCATAGAATATATTTTTAAACATATTGATATATTACTCATCAATTAGTTATAACATTTCTATATTCAAATTATTTTATTATCGTCCCTCTAAAAAATTAATTTATGTATTTCAGTAAAATGATTGTATGTATTTTAGTAAAATGATTGAACATTTGTTACTTACCCGTGGCACAGCCAAAGCCAATGGCTTGCAACAGTGGGACACACATGTTAGGATTTTAGCAATTATTTTAATAAGTTGCTGAAAGAATATAAGCCCATTGGTATACAAAAACTTGTTAGTGTGTATATAACGATGTACGTTTTCAAGCGTTTTTCCCTTTCTTTTTGGATGGGTTCAAGTGATTTTTCTGGTGTTTGTTTCCCTTGGATTTACTTTTTATTTTTTCAAGTTTCTTTTTATATTTGTTGTTGATTTTATTTCCCCATTTGAAAACATAAATATAATATAATTTTACCATTCCCGTAATAAGACTTCAAGAAAATGTTAGTGCAATTGAAAAAATAATCAGCATTTTTGGAAATTCTCATATGTATTAAAAAATTGTTTATGTGTTTTAAAAATGCGCCATGAATTAATAAAATTGACAACCTGTATATTTAAAAATTGTCAATTCGTTTTCAGGAAATTTTGGACATGTATTTAAAAAATGTTGTGTTATAATCGTGGATGCTTTTGGCATGTATGAATATACATAAATTGACATAGTAACTTTTAATACATGGAACTATTTAAATCCATGTATAGTTTAGGAAATGTTCGTGATTGCTCTCTTCATAATACACAACAATAAAAATAAATTAACATTTTAAATAGACAATATTTAGAATTTTTATGTGAAAAGTGTACGATATACAGTTGATTTGGCCTGGTTATGCGCACTCTGCGAGCCATATGCGCACTCTGCGAGGTCATTTGTGACGGTTTTTGTCACAGTGTCTCGATGTCCGTCGTGAAGGGGTCAATTTCTTCAGGCTCATGCTTGTCCTGCAAGCCATTGGCTCGGTTACCGTCACGAATCAACGAAAACGTCATCGACTGTGACGGATTTGCAAAACGTCATCCTAAATCCGCCATGCATTAACAGATTTCTTGTAGTGACACAGTTTGATTATAATAATTACTTTCATAGAGAAGTAAGGGAGCAAAATTCTTTTATGGCTTTTATGAATAAATAAGTTGATGAAGAATTCCTTGCGTTAAATTCTCAGTTTGCTCGTCTTGAAAAATTGGTAGACTAGATTTCTGATAAACATGCTACCTTAGTCAATAAAATGGCTCCTAAACCTGAAATATGTGATGAGAATCACGAAAATCTTAAAGTTCTTGGTGTGAATCCTATTGAATCCTTGTTTTCTAATGTAGTCAAACCTAATGATGATGGGGCTGGATATGAATCCACTTTGGTTGAGAAACACCCCAATGATTCGGAGTCTATCTATCTTTATACTAAAAGCACTGAAAGTGGAGTAGAGGATATCAAAACTTTGAGTAGTAATGAAATTACTACTTTGGATTTCGAGGAATATAATTATGATAGTTGCTATTTGATTGAATGTATTTCCTTCATGCAATCCATGCTAAACTCTCCACATGCTTATAACCAAAATAAGGACTTTACCGATCATATCGTTGATGCTATGATGAAATCTCTTGAAGAGAAACTTGAGTTCGAGATATCTATTCCTATGAAACTTCATGATGAGTGGGAACTACTATCAAAATCAAGATTAAAAACTATAAATGCAATGCTTTGTGTGATTTGGGTGCTAGTGTTTCCGCTAGTCGAAAGTCATTACATGATGTTCTAGGCTTCAACGAGATTGATGAGTGCTCTATTAATTTGCATCTTGCGGATTCTATTGTTAAGAAACCTATGGGAAGGATCAATGATGTTCTTATTATTGCAAATAGGAACTATGTACCCGTAGATTTCATTGTGCTTGATATTGATTGCAATCCGACATGTCCCATCATTCTTGGTAGACCTATCCTTAGGACTATTGGTGTTGTCATTGATATGAAGGAACGGAATATTAGATTTCAATTTCCTTTAAAGAAGGGCATGGAACATTTTCCTAGAAAGAAAGTAAGATTGCCTTATGAATCCATGATGAGGGCTACATATGGTTTGAGCACGAAAGACGACGATACTTGATTCTATCGCCCTATGCCTAGCTAAGGGCTTTAATCAATAGCGCTTATTGGGAGGCAACCTAGTGAATTTATCTTTGACTTTTGCTTTCTGTTTCATTGTGTCCACACCATCATAATTCTGTTATGATTGTGTTTTTTGTATTCCTTTTTGTGTTTGTGCCAAGTAAAACCTTTATGACTAGTTTTGGTGATGGTTGTTTGATCTTGCTGAAAAAGACAGAAACTTTGCGCTCACGAAATTATTTTTAATTCCTATCCAGCAAGAGATTTTGAGTTGATGCTTTTTGCTGCTGGTTGATATGCCAATTGACCTAATTGTCATAATTGTTTAGAATTTGTGAGGTACGAGAAGTATATGAAGTATACAGATTGCTACAGACTCGGCTGTTTTTGACAGATTGTGTTTTTTGTTGTGTTGATTGCTTATTTTGATGAAACTATGGATAGTATCGGGGGGTACTAGCCGTGGAAAAGTGATAATACAGTAATATAACATCAATCTAAATATAAATCAAGTTTACTACAGTACCTAAAGATTTGGTAGTTTGTTTTCTTATGCTAATGATATCACAAGTTTCTGTTTAAGTTTTGTGTTGTGAAGTTTGCAAATTTTGGGTGATGTTCTCTTGGACAATGGGATAAAAGTGGAAAGAGCTCAAGCTTGGGGATTCCCAAGGAATCCCAAGCAAAATTCATGGACACCAAAAAGCATAAGCTTGGGGATGCCCCGGGAAGCCATCCCCTCTTTCGTCTTCAATCCATCAGTAACGTTACTTGGAGCTATATTTTTATTCACCACATGATATGTGTTTTGCTTGGAGCATCGTGTATTATAGGAGTATTTTCTTTTTTTTGTGTCACAATCATCCTTTCTGCACACCTTTTTGAGAGAGACATGCACTCATCATGAATTTGCTAGAATACTCATTGAGCTTCACTTATATCTTTTGTGTTAGGCAATTTAGCTCGCATGTGCTTCACTTATATCTTTTGAGCTAGATAATTTTGCTCTAGTGCTTAACTTAGATATTTTTAGAGCGTGGCGGTGTCATATTTTGAATAAATAAAAACTCTCGATCTTCACTTATATCTTTTTGAGAGTTCTCTCTCTCAGTAACTTGGTAATTGGCTTGTGCTATGAAAGTAGTCCTAAAGATGATAGGAATCCAAAGAGGATATAATAAAAACTTCCATATTCAAGTGCATTGATTAGTAAGAGAAGTTTGATTCCTCACAATTAGTTTTCAGACATGGATTTGCTAATATTAGAGTTATGTTGGTAGGGCGTTGTGAATCTAGAAATACTTGCGTTGAAGTTAGTGATTCCCGTAGCATGCACGTATGGTGAACCGCTATGTTAGGAAGTCGGAGCATAATTGATATATTGATTGTCATCCTTTGCGTGGTGGACTGGATCGTGTGATGGTTAAGACCTACCAACCCTTACCCAAGGAGTATGCGTTTAGCACTTTGTTTTGACTACTAATAAAACTTTCGCAATAAGTATATGAGTTCTTCATGACTAATGTGAGTCCATGGTTCACCTTCAACAATTGCTAGCCTCTCTAGTACCGCGGAACTTTCGCCGGTGCACAAAACCAAAATATACCTTCCTCCAAACAGCCACCATACCTACCTATTATGGCATTTTCATAGCCATTCCGAGATATATTGCCATGCAACTCCCACCATTCCGTCTCATGACTTGTGCCGTCACTTACATATTTCCATTGCATGATCGTAAGATAGCTAGCGAGATATTTCAACGTCATACACTAAGCTAGATCGTTGCATATCCCCGTACACTGCTGGAGGCATTTCCAATAGAGTCATCATTGTTCTAAGCATTGAGTTGTGATTAAATGAAAGTGTGATGATCATCATTATTAGAGCCTTGTCCCATGGGAGGAAATTAAAAAAAAGAGGCCAAAGATGCCCACCAAAAAAATGAAAAGAGGCCAAAGAGCCCAAACAAAAAAAAGAGACAAAAAGAGAGAAGGGACAATGCTACTATCTTTTTCCACACTTGTGCTTCAAAATAGCACCATGTTCTTAATGATAGAGAGTCTCTTTTTTGACACTTCCATATACTAGTGGGAATCTTCATTATATTATTTGGCTTATATATTCCAATGATGGGCTTCCTCAAAATTGCCCTAGGTCTTCGTGAGCAAGCAAGTTGGGTGCACACCCACTAGTTCTCCTTTTCAGCTTTCACACACTTATAGCTCTAAGTGCATCCGTTGCATGGTAATCCCTACTCATTCAGATTAATATCTATTGATGGGCATCTCCATAGCCCGTTGATACGCCGAGTCGATGTGACCATCTCCTCCTTTTTGCCTCACAACCTCCACCACACTCTATTCCACCTATAGTGTTATATCCATGGCTCACGCTCATGCATTGCGTGAGAGTTGAAAAAGTTTGAGAAAGTAAGAGTGAGAAATCAATCACTTGGCCAATATCGGGGTTGTGGATGATTTAAATTCGTTGTGATGGAACATAGCCAGACTATATGATTTTTGTAGGGATAACTTTCTTTGGCCTTGTTATTTCAAAAGTTCATGATCACTTTGCTAGTATGCTTGAAGTATTATTGTTTTCATGTCAATAGTGAAATATTGTTTTGAATCTTATGGATCTGAACATTCATGTCACAAGAAAGAAGTTACAAAGGACAAATATATTAGGTAGCATTCCACATCGAAAATTCAGTCTTTATCACTTCCCTACTCGAGGACGACCAGGAGTTAAGCTTGGGGATGCTTGATACGTCTCCAACGTATCTATAATTTTTGATGGTTCCATGCTATTATCTTCTCAACTTTGGATGTTTTGTATGCATGAATATGCTATTTTATATCTTTTTTCGGACTAACCTATTAACTCATTGCCAAGTGCCAGTTTATATTTTTTTTCGTGTTTTTGACCTTTTTCATAGGAGAATATTAAACGGAGTCCAAACGGAATAAAATTTGCGGAATGATTTTTTCCATCACAGAAGATACGCAGGGGACTTCAGAACCAAGGCAAAGGACCCCGGGGGACGTCACAAGCCCCCTAGCCATGGCCTCGGGGGCACACCTAGCAGGCTTGTGGGCCCCCCGTGGCTCCTTTTCCCTACTTCTTCCTCCTATAAATTCTCCAAAATTCTGAAACCGCCAAAGAGAGCCACGAAAATACTTTTCCGCCGCCGCAAGCTTCTGTCTCTGCTAGATCCCATCTGGGCACGTTCTGGTGCCCTGCCGGAGGGGGATTCGGACACGGAGGGCTTCTTCATCCACACCATTGCCTCTTCGATGATGCGTGAGTAGTTCAGCATAGACCTTCGGGTCCATAGCTAGTAGCTAGATGGCTTCTTCTCTCTCTTGGATCTTCAATACAAAGTTCTCCATGATCTTCATGGAGATCTATCCGATGTAATCTTCTTTTACGGTGTGTTTGTCGAGATCCAATGAATTGTGGATTTATGATCAGATTATCTATGAATATTATTTGAGTCTCCTCTGATCTCTTATATGCATGATTTCGTATCCTTGTAATTCTCTTCGAGTTGTGGGTTTTGTTTGGCCAACTTGATCTATAATTCTTGCAATGGAAGAAGCGCTTTGTTTTGGGTTCATATCGTGCGGTGTTCTCACCTAGTGATAGAAGGGGTAGCGAGGCATGCATCGTGTTGTTGCCATCAAGGGTTAAAATATGGGGTTTATATCTATCGCATGAATTTATCCCTCTACATCATGTCATCTTGCTTAAGGCGTTACTCCGTTTGTTATGAAGTTAATACACTAGATGCATGCTGGATAGCGGTCGATGTGTGGAGTAATAGTAGTAGATGCAGAAAGTATCGGTCTACTTGTCTCGGACATGATGCCTATATGTATGATCATTGCCTTAGATATCATCATGACTTTGCGCGGTTTTGTCAATTGCTCGAGAGTAATTCGTTCACCCACCGTAATACTTGCTATCATGGGAGAAGCCTCTAGTGAACACTATGGCCCCGGGTCTACTTCACATCATATTTTCAGCTCTACACTTTTACTTTTTTGCACTTTCCACCTTTAGATCTCACCTTGCAATTAATCGTGAAGGGATTGACAACCCCTTTATAGCGTTGGGGGCAAGTTTGTTTGTTTTTGCGCAAGTACATTGGTAACTTGTCTTGACACTCCTACTGGATTGATACCTTGGTTCTCAAACTGAGGGAAATACTTACTTCTACTATGCTGCATCACCCTTTCCTCTTCAAGGGAAAAACCAACTCAAGCTCAAGAGGTAGCAGGCACCAGGGTGGCCAAGCGGCTTTGTAAGTGGAAGGCTCCTAAGGCGCGATGCTCAGGAGCCCCCTTTGACGTTCGAGTGGCTCTGCATCGCCAAGACCCGGCCCCGCACATTTCCCGACCGCCATTGCTTGCAACCGAATTGACGACTGCAGCTACTTGGTCAAGCCCTTCAACACCTGATGATGATCGAATGCCCGTGGACGACATCAAGGGTGGCACGTGGCCTTATGACCGGTAAGCGCCCCCCATTTCATCCCGTTGATTGTGGCCCTAGGGAGTCGTGGGGCCTCCCCAGGCCCTGCGACGGGGCAACGCGTATCGGCCGGAGCCCCCGAGCGGGGGGGGGGGGTAGATCTCCCAAAGATGCAAGCAAGTCAAGATATCAGATCGCCGAATGGAGTATGATGGGCAGAGGCATTCCCTGGACACTTGAAGTTCGTGCGGCTGGCAGGCGCCCCCTAGAGTAGTGAACCAAAAAATTACCTTGCATAGCTTCTTCATGCCTGAGGGGCGCCATGTGAGGCCCGACCCTCGGGGGCCACACCGGCACCATAGTCGCCTTGTGTGACATGCGCCACTTGTGTCTCTTTGCTCTCACCGACTCGTCCTCCTGAGGCCGGAGATCTGGTCATTCGCAGTTCCTTCGCGGGGGCGGCGCCCGGCGTCATGGCCTGCGGCATGGGGGCGCCTCCCTGCCCTCGCCTCTTGGGCTCGGTGCACCACCATCGGGAGCCCTAGAGTGACGGTCAAGGGGGACCCCCAGGGTGTTCCTTACTCCTGACAAGGACTTGCGTCTGGGGTCGATGCGTGAGGCTCTTCCTTGTCAGGTGGGTCAAGCGGTGTTACGTAATACAATACGTAAGACTCCGTGTAGGTGTTCGATCGACCTCCAAAGCAGTTCAACAGCGTGATGGTGGCGGTCCCTCTAGGCGGCGAGGGCAGGTCCCCCGGTCGCATTGATTGGAGTTCTTCTTGCGATGGGCCTCTGCACGAAGTCGCTTGTTCCTATTGACGCTGTTGGGTGGTCCTAGCATTGCTCGGTGTAGACTCCTCCCTGGGTACCCTGGCGTGTCCCCATTGACGTGATTCCCCGGCATCGGTGCCTTTGCCACCTGCTTCTGGTTGCGCCTGAGGGAGCGCTCCTACCTGGCCGCTCCGGGTTGTCGAGGTCTGACCTTGTCTTGGTGATGCGCACCGGTGTGTGCATCGAACGTCCCTTCGTTCTCATCGCGCCTCGGGTGGTTGCTGGCATGCTGCGCCTCAAGGTCGGACGCCGAAATCTCAAGGAGGAGGAGGAGGTCAGCATGTGACGCGTCTCTCTCGGCCCCATCCAGTGCTGGAGGGGCCCCGCTGCTTGCAGGCCCGACGGCCGGAAGGGAGTGCGAGCCCCCAATGCCTAACGCGTGTGGCCCTGAAGAAGAGTGGGTCAGATGGCCTTCTAGGCGATGGCGATCGGCTCCATGATGTGGTTCGCCCATGCCTTGGTCGCTGGCGGAGAATCTCGCTCGCCATCTGCAGCAAGTCGTGCATGCTGAGGTCCCCTAGGTTGATGCGTCGCGACGTGGATGCCGGGGGCGCCCCCCAGCCCCCTTGCGTCTGGGCGGCGCTGGTGGTTGCGGCGGTGGAGACGATATTGACGATCTGGTACAAGCCTGTTTGTACCAGAACGCTGGTACACGTGCTTCTGACCATTGTGGTATGACGGTTGGAAGCCAACTCGACAAGGCTCGAAGAAGCTTGTTGGGCACCGGCCACCAGAGCAGCGGGGCTTAGGGAAGATGAAGCCCGGGGAAGACCTTGACACGCCCCCTACCTCACGTGCCAAATGTCGGATTTCGGGCTCCGCAAAACCCAAAAGATTGGAACTCTGGTGCGTGTACACATATATCTCTCGGGCTCACCTCATCTAGCTTGCTACTCGCTCGGGATGGCAGAGAACTCAGTCGATGGAGAGGAAGACACAAAACACGGCATTTTACCCAGGTTTCGGACACTGAGAAGCGTAATACCCTACTCCTACTTTGGTGGATTACCTCTCATGGAGGTAGGTGGATGAACTAGTAAAGTGTTCAAGGGCCTCTGGAGGCTGGTGGCCTTCGTGTGGTGCCGGTGTGCGAATGAATGGATTGGATCGGGGTGGATGAGATCGGATCCGCCCCGTCTACGAAGTGACCTATCCTCTATTTATAGCGGCGTCCCGAGTCCACTTCCCTCATCGCAAGGGCGGGAAGGGATCCCACAACGTCCAACTTTGAAGGGGAACACGGGAACAGGCTCTCCTGCCCAATGGTGGTCTTCGCGTGTAAAAGTGGCTGTCGGCGAAGCTGGGACAGGTCCAGGTATGACGTCCGTCCTACTGGCGGGCGGCGATGGCTATGTTGCACCAGAATGGAAACCTTTGTGAGATGCCTTGGGAAACCGCGTATGTCCTTCCCTCCTTTGCACGAAAGGGGAAACTGCACCGCCCTACAATTTTCTGATCACCTGGCCTTTCTCCGCGTCATCCTTGACTCCTCAGGCCAGGTGTTGGCTCGAAATATCTGCCGCTCCGGAGGGGTCCCGAGGACGCCCCCTGCGGGTCTTTCAGTTGTTCCTCCTCGCGAGGCTCGGCCGCTCGCGAGGGCCTTGCCATGAGTGGTGTCAGGCCGTTGGTTTTGATCGATGAAGTGGGCCAGCCCTAGGCCGCAGGCAGGCAGGCTGGGTACCCCCATTGCGAGAACACCGACTTTTACCGTGTAACCATATACCATGCTTTAGGTCTTCATACATTTTGATCCCACCAGGATGGATAGAGTATGAAGACTCATGTGCATCCTTCAATATATTTTTCCTCGGGTCTCAAGTTTCAGGTATACAAATTCGTCCTCAAAATCTCAAAGTAGCTTGATCATCGAACACGAAATCTGGAGTTTCGTCGGCTTGCACTCGAGCGACATAGCGTTGCAATATTGGGTCCTCTGCTTGGGCATTGCGGACCTCTTCTTCTAGAGTGGATGTGACTTCTAGCATAACGGTGCAGTCAACATCAACTATAATCGTGTTGATCTGGGCCTTCTCATTTTGTAGCTCGAGAGGCAAAGCTTCTATTAGTGTGTTTAATGTGGACGGTTGGCGGCTGAGGGCATCGTCAACCACATTAGCCTTACCCATATTGTAATTGATACCAAGGTCGTAATCTTTGACCAATTCAGGTCGTCTTCTTTTCGGGACATTCAAATTTGGCTACGTGAATATGTACTTGACGCTTTTGTGATCGGTAAAGACTTGGCATTGCTTGCCGATGAGGTAGTGCCCCCAGAATTTTAAGGCATGCACAATAGCCGTTAAGCCCGAGTGATGAGCAGGGTGGTTTCTTTCATGAGATCATAGTTGAATCGATCCATAAGCCACGACCTTGCCGTCTTGCGTGAGCATGCACCCTATACCTCTTTAGGATGCGTCACAATACATGTCGAAGCTTTGTCAAATATTAGGAAGCATCAACATGGATGCTTAAGTCAAGCGGGCCTTCAATTCATCATAGCTCTTTTCGCACTCCTCGGACCATAAATTTTTTGTTCCTTCTTGAGAATCTCGGTCATTGCTTTCCCAATCCTGGCGAAACCCTGAATGAGTCGACGGTAGTAACGAGCAAGTCCCAGAAAGCTTCGAATCTCGGTCATAGTTGTGGTCGCTGACCATTATAGCACAACCTTGACTTTACTTGGGTCCACTGCTATTCCGTAAGCTGACAAGATATGCCCTAAAAATCCAACTTGCTTGAGCCAAAACTCACATTTGCTGAATTTTTCATACAGTTGGTGATGACGGAGCCTCTGCAACACTTCTCGGAGATGTTGTTTATGCTCTTATTATCCCTTGGAATAGATGAGAATGTCACGGATGAAGACCACCACAAACTTGTCCAAGAAGTCAATGAACACCTTGATCATCATATGCATGAAAAATGTTAGGGCATTTGTCAAGCCAGAGGACATGACAGTATATTCATATAGACCATAACGAGTGGTGAATGCCGTCTTGGGAATGTCCTCCTTAATCTTAAGTTGATGATACCAGGTTATCAAGTTTTTCTTTGAGAATATATGAGCTCCATTTAGCTGATCAAACAAGTCATTAATTCGGTGAAGTGGATATTTGATCTTTATGGTGACATCATTAAGCTGACGATAGTCCACACACATGCGAAGGCCACCATCCTTCTTATCCATGAATAAGGCTGACGATCCCTATGGTGAGGAGCTAGGTGCTACTGCGACAACTGACCTTCCCTGGTAACGGTGCGAGGAATCTTGCTGCTATGGGCTATGCATATAGGTACTTCCTTGGCAAATATGCAAAGGATTTCCCCGCGGCCTTGGAGCCTTGCATTGGTGTTCCCTTGAAGAGGGAAGGGTGATGTAGCACAGCGGCGGTAAGTATTTCCCTCAGTTTTGAGAACCAAGTATCGATCCAGTGGGAGGATCGTGTCAAGTCACAAGTACCCCAAGTATGAAGGGGTTGTCAATCCCTTATAGATTGTTTGCAAAGTGAAAATTGAAAGAAAAGTAAACAAAGAAAAGTAAAAGTAAATGTGGAGACAATAGCTGCGAATAGACCCGGGGGTCGTACTGTTCACTAGTGGCTTCTCTCATGAAAGAAAGTAGACGGTGGGTGAACGAATTACTGTCGAGCAATTGATAGAACCGCACAAAGTCATGACGTTATCTATGGCAATGAGTATATCTATAGGTGTCGGGACCCCGATCCTAAGCCATAGGAATCCAGCCTATAACACATCGCATCCCTTTGCGGTCTCACGCACGGTTAACTCCACGGCTGTAGCCTTACCTTAGCCGGGACCGTTTGCGTCTTTTGACTCACGTACGCAATAGTGTCGCTAGCATTCCAATGACAAAGAACCCGGATCGACATGTCTAGTCATAAACCAAGTACCGCACAAGGACAGGCATACATGACCCAACAAAGCAGGTGTCGGTCATCAGCGAATGTACAACGAGTCGTAGCAAGCTACAAGGACTCCATTACATCGCGTGACATTTCCCCAAAGGGGACAGACACAGCAGCTAAGAAGGACACATGCCGGTCAACCAATGTGTCCGGAGCAGTAGCGAACTACCAAGGCTCGTTGGATCACAAAGGGGCATTTCCTTGTAAGGAGTGCTACTAAAGTTCACGACTAGGTAATCGAACCCGATACATATCAAGTACGACACACGTACGCATGACATACCGATATGTATAGATACATTGATGGCATCAAAACATAACCATAAACATACAAGCTTTATTTAAGAGGCTCGAAAGAGCCACACCCATAATATTACACATTAAGGGTCTCACGACCCATAATAGCAGTCATTCAGTTACAAGCCAGCGGAAGAGTTTAAACTGTCTGAGTACAAACAGGGCAACTAGAAGGCACATCGCCTGACTATACTACAAATCCAACGTAGGGCCATATCGTAGCTGGGACACCAGCTACTCGTCATCGTCGATGTCTACGAAGAACCCTCCATTAGGGTCATTAGCAACCTCTGCAACATTTATTAAGCAAACATGAGTACGAAGGTACTCAACAAGACTTTAGGATAACTAACTACTCATGCAAGGTATCAAAAGGGTATTGTGGGGTTTCATGCGGAAAGCCAGCATTTGACTCGTGGCTAGACAACTTGCATTTTTAAATAATTTTGACAACTTGATTTCTCGCACACGAGTCCACTAACACCAAAACAATACACCATCGTGGAATCATTCCGTCTCCATATGGAAATGCCGTCCACGACACTCACGCTTATCTTGACATATTTTATGACTAGCCATTGAAGTTATCTATGAACAACATATGTCTCCAAGTAGTCCATATCCGCGGACGCGGCTATTCGAATAGATCATAACCCTGCAGGGGTGTACTTCGTCACACACGCTCTCGCCACTTATCGCCATGTGCACGTCATGCACCTCGGCAACCTTCAAACGGAAGCCTAGCGAGGGAGTCGGCCACGACCGTTAACCACACTAGTACCTAGTTCAGGTTTATCGCCTATCTGTGAGTAACCCGTACGGAAGTCCGACCGAGGTTTCCGCCACGGCCTCAAACGATGTGCGCAGGGTTCCCAAGCCCACCATCCGGGTGCCACTTGGTACACCGTGCCACTGCCTACCGCATCATAGCCCACCTCTCAGGTCAGCACTATGCACGGCCTCCAGCATGACTATAAACACCAGAAACTACTTGCAACTCCTGGACCGAGTACTAAGCGATTAATAGGCCGAGCGGGGTCACATTTCAGGGCCCAGCATGTGGTAGTATCTAGTCTTGGATTACATACACGGAACTCAGTTCCTAAGGACGGTTCCAATGAAACAACCCGCCATGTACTCCTACACAGCCTTTCACCGGTACCTTTACCAAATCAGGTTCAACACACAACCTTTGCTTACCGAACACATTCTCACAATTCTGTTCATCTCCCAGATGACAGACCATACACCACACTAAGCATAGCATGCATAGCAGGATAAGGCACAACATAGCTCAAGCAACTACCAGGTATGCTAGGTTGCAAGGTTCGGCTATTTACTGTGACAAGGTTAGGTCATGCAAAGGAAGTGGGTTCAACTAACGTGGCAAAAGCATTTGAAGCATTTGACCCTAATGCAATAAATAAGTGCAGGAGCAAGAACATGGGAATTATCGGGATGATCAAAAGGGTTGCTTGCCTTGTTGCTCAGAGGAGGGACAATATCCGTCACACGGATATTCGGTGGAATCCGGGGGTGCGGAGCCTACCGAGATGAAGGACAACAATCAATAACAATCATATGCAAACAAGATGATGCATGAGCATGGCATGATAATGCAAGGTGGTATACTAATAAGGTCAAGATGTATTAGGTTTGAAGTTGATTTGAATCACATTCAAATATCAATTCAAACGAGGTGTTCTCGGGTACCGATTTAATTGATTCGACCTGATGCTCAGATCAACTTGTTGTTAGCATGCATGAGATGTCATGTTATGGTAAAGGTTTGTTATTAGAACAATGTTTGATCATGTCAAACATAATGAAATTTGAATATTTTCCAAATTCCATTTATAAAGTATTTATAAAAATTGACTTATTCATTAATCTACATGTTTGGGTTCTGTAACTTTTTCAAACATGATTGAAAGTAGTATATTCAGATTCCTTGAATTTTTCTGATACTTTTTCATATATAAATTATTTTCATTGGAGTTACAGATTAATTTCTATGAATTTTTGAAGTTTTAAACATTTCTGGAATTATTTCTATACTGGAAAATCCTTTTACTGCATCAGCATGACATCAGCAGGTCCATCTGGCCGTTCAAAGTCAAACCTGACCAGTGGGACCCACTCGTCAGTGTCTCTGGCAATTTTTAGATTAGGATTAATCTTATTTAGTTAATTAAACCCACTGGACCCACATGTCAGTGACTTAGCAGATTAATTAAATTTATTTTCTTTAAACTTAAACTCCCAGAGGCTGGCCCCACACGCCAGTGGCTCAGGCCAGCTGAGATCCACCGGCGGCGAGGTCGTCCTCGCCAGCGGGGAGCCTCCGGCGACCACCAGAATGGTGAAGGGGCTCGGAAATGGCGCACAGAGGGCCAAACGCTGCGCGGAGAGCACCAGAAGAATGACACATCTCCCGTAGTTCCGTTTCTGCACTTAGCCGAGGCTGATCTGGCCGGAGATGACGCCGGCGACGAGCTTGGCGGCGGCCAAGGTTCGGGCGTCATCGGTGTCTTTGATTCCGAGGGAACTATGCACGGGACTTAGCTCCTATGGCATCTATGCGACGGCCTGAAGTTGCTGGTGCCCTCGGAAGGACGAGCTGATCACCGGAGGGCTACCGGCGACGAGCTGCAGCGGCGGATCTTGTCGGGCTCCGGTGGAACTAGGGCTAGAGGAGGGGATCGATGGGAAGATCTTAGGGGAAATGACCGCATGCTCACGGGGAGTGCAGTGGTGGTGCTAGTTTGCTCGGGGACGGCCTGGAGAGGGAGAACGTCGGCGGCGATCTTCGGTGACCCGAGGAAGAAGACGACACCTGCTCGTCGTTTCACTGCATCTCGGCATCGGGCTCGTGGCTAGGGAGCTTCACGGGGATGCGGCGGAGCTAATGCGTGGCTCAGAAGGGAGAAGGGGCGGCTAGATCAACGGTGAGCTCGAGCTCTGCTCGGGCTCCAATGGCGGCAGAAGGAGGGAGGAGAGATCCGAGAGGAGGGGGAACTGGCGCTGGGAATGGATAGCCACGGGTTCGGGGAGCTTATCCCCGGCCTTGCCAGCGCGAGGCGGCGGCCAGGCAGGTGCACAGGTGCGTGGCCGCGCCGGAGTACGCGGCGGCCACCTCGTGCTGCCCAATGGCGAGGTGGGAGACGACTGGAGTTGAGATGGGCCGGGTCAGGTGAGCGACAGGTAACTTCTTTTCCTTTTTTTTTGTTTCTGTTTTGCTATTTCACCGATTTTCTATTTATTTCAACTCCCAAATAAATTGTAAAAGCTATGTTAAGCACCCTAGAATATTTGTTGGAATATTTCCTAATATTTCCAAAGTTTTCAACATTTTTGAAAGTTTAAAGTTTCAGTTTTCAAATTTAAAACTTGAAACCAGTAGCTTTTTGCATTTATTTAAAATGCTTAAATTGTTAAGGAAAAGGTTTACTTCATTGCTCATTTGCTTTCATGATTTATCAGAAATTTTGAACTTTTCTTGAGGCCATTTTGGATTCATTGATTTTCACTAGTTTGAGATTTCCATTATTTAAGGAAATGGCTAGGGCTTGAGTTTTTCCTTCACCTCTTTCTTTGGTCTTGTTGAAAGTTTCTTAGATGCAATGCAAAGAAGACATGAGCACAAGCTAACTTGCTTAAGGTGTCAGGGATGTGACAATAGGCATCACGTCCAAAACAAGTAGATCGATACTTTCTGCATCTACTACTATTACTCCACACGTCGACCGCTATCCAGCATGCATCTAATGTATTGAGTTCATAAGAACACAGTAACGCCTTAAGCAAGATGACATGATGTAGATGGACAATCTCAAATTTGTGATGAAAGCCCATCTTGTTACCCTTGATGGCAACAACATGATGCGTGCCTTGCTACCCCTTCTGTCACTAGGAAAGGTCACCGCACAGTATGAACCCAAAACCAAGCACTTCTCCCATTGCAAGAATCATAGATCTAGTTGGCCAAACAAAATCCACGACTCGGAGAGACTTACAAGGATATCAAATCATGCATATAAGAAATCAGCAAAGACTCAAATATAATTCATAGATAATCTGATCACAAATGCACAATTCATCAGACCTCGACAAACACACCGTCAAAGAGGATTGCATCGGATAGATCTCCATGAAGATCATGGAGAACTTTGTATTGAAGATCCAAGAGAGAGAAGAAGCCGTCTAGCTACTAACTAAGGAACTGTAGGTCTAAAGTGGACTACTCACGAGTCATTGGAGAGGTGAAATGTTGGTGTAGAAGCCCTCCAACTCCAAAGTACCCTCCGGCAGGGCACCAGGAAGGGTCTCCAGATGAGATCTCGTGGAAACGGAAGCTTGCGGCGGCGGAAAAGTGTTTTCGTGGATGCCCTGATTTTTTCTGCGATTTTAGGGAATTTATAGGCCAAAGATCTAGGGCAGGGGAGCGCCAGGGAGGCCACAAGCCTGGTTGCCGCGGGCCCCCCTGGCCGCGGCAACAGGGCTTGTGGGCTCCCTGTGGGCCCCCTGCCTTGGCCCTCAAGCCCCCTGATCTTCTTCTGTTCTGGAAAAATTTATTTTGGGGATTTTATTCTGTTTGGACTCCGTTCCAAAATCATATCTGAAAAGAGTCAAAAACACAGAAAAACAGGAACTGGCACTTGGCACTGAATTAATAAGTTAGTCCGAAAAAATATATAAAAGGTATATAAAACATCCAAAGTTGACAAGATAACAGCATGAAACCATCAAAAATTATAGATACGTTTTAGACGTATCAAGCATCCCAAGCTTAACTCATGCTCGTCCTCGAGTAGGGAAGTGATAAAGAATGAATTTTTGATGCTTTCATGCTACCTAGCATAGATGTCCTTTGTAACTCCTCTTATGTGACGTGAATGTTCAGATCCATTAGATTCAAAACAATAGTGTGCTATTGATGTGGAGATAATAATACTACAACATCATGAACTTTCAAAATAACTAGGCCAAAAGAAAGTTATCCCTTCAAAATTGTATAGTCTGGCTATGCTCTATCATCCTTGCACAACGAATTTAAATCATGCACAACCTCGGTATTGGCCAAGTAATTGTTTTCACACCTTTACTTTCTCACACTTTTTCAAATCTCACGCAATGCATGAGCGTGAGCCATGGTTTTAGCACTATAAGTGGAATGGAGTGTGGTGGAGGTTGCAAGGCAAACAAGGAGAAGACGGTCACATTGACTAGGCATATCAATGAGCTATGGAGATGCTCATCAATAGATATCTGTTGAGAAATAATACATGTGATCAATTGTATGGGAGGGATGCATCCCAAGAGGTTTCTGTTGGGGAAAAGGTGTCTCCCCAACACACCCCTTCATCTTGTATATAAGTGGGTCTCCCACATTGCAATGAAACTAGTGGATCTTTTGGACTCTTTATTTGTCTCTTTGCTTTCATTCTACAATACGATTATCAGCATGTAGGCTCTGCCGAAGGAGCAACTGACGATAGAAAAAGAAGGATCCGTCGCGTGTATGCGCTAAGATGCTCGACCACTACGCCGCTCAATCCAGCGCGGCAGCACAACGCCACTCGATCGGCCGATCACGATGGCAACAAAATCACGTGTTGGAACGATTGCACACGGACATGCAACAACAGCGCCTCGGAGCATGCATGCATATGAGATTAATCAATTTTAGTTGTCTTCTTGCGAGACGTGGGGCCATTGGGGCCGATGGCTGCCGTGCTTGGACGAGGCGCCTAACCATCGGACTCGGGCTGTGTTCCTTCAACAAAGATAACTCATTGCATTTCCTTTCTCTGGTTATACAAGGATTCATCCATTCAGATGCATTCGCACAAGAAATTGATAAGAAGAAAGTGTCTCATTCAATTAAGATCTACTAATCACTATTGTGCAATTTTTATTCATCTATGATGCATGTACTAATTGCTTGGATCGAGCGTGTGCTACTCCAAAGAAAAAGGGGAGGATCTTCCCATAAACGGCCTGGTACAGAGAAATCAAGAACAGCAGACTACTTGGTACTCGTACGCGTCAATAACGATGGATTCGCATCGGCGTCCATTAGCCACGACCCTCGGCTCCGTTGCAGCGCAATGGCGTCTACATCTAGACATGACGGTGCTAAGACAAGGCGACCATGCGAGGTTAGTTGTGTAAGTCGATGCGCTCCGGTGTAGAAGCGGGCGCTCGTGGCCGCGACCTCTCGGTAGTGGCAAATGGCCGGTACCCGTCAGGTGGCACCATTCATCGAGATGGCCTCGGCCTCTAGGCCATCGGCGGCAGTTAGGGGAAATTCCCCCTCGAGGATTTGTAACCGCACGGGGAAGGAGATATCTATCTCCTTGGCTATCGTTTAGCCATCAGATTATACAAAAAAAATCGTATAATTTCCCGTAGTTTCTATTTATGCTGTCGGGCTTATAGGATCATGTGGTTCGTTCCGCGGGCTTATGCAAATTCTAGTTGAGCCATCATGCCAATTATACTTTGTAGTTCGACCCTCTCGTTTGCTATTTGAAGCACATGTAACATATGATTATCGGTATTTGCGTTTTATGCCCCGAGCATTCAGAGCAAATATACATGATAGACTACAAGGTCTTGTAGAATTGCATAATAGTTGATTATGGATCATTTTACATCGTGTAAAATGACTGCTTGAGGCTCCAAGTCCTCATATATATTGCACAAGTATGGTAATACTTTTGTATTTATTTGTATTACATGAGTAATACTTTGCAAAGCAATATGTTGATTCCATTATTCATATAGAATATGGAACTTGCTTGCAAATTTGGAAAACATGAGGTAGTGAAGTGTTTGACACTACCACGTTATGTCAAATTTACATTTGTCACACAGAATCGACAAATGGTACCTACTGCTTCATTGCAGATTACTCTATGTTATTGTGAGGTCTATATTATGTCGTTTAGACATAATGACTACCTTCAATTTTGCACACGACTTATGGATTGCCTTTGTGGCAAAGAATTAAATTTCGTTCACAACTGCGAGGTCTACATCACCATGTGGTGATTACCTTCAATGTGTTTTAAAACATAAGGTTGTGAGAAGCTCCATAAGAATGAAGTCTACACTACTCAGTAGTGATTATCATCATGTGTTCAAAGCAAAGTGAAGGCACAAAACCTATGACATAATCATTATGAGGCCTACACCATTGGTGCCTACCTTCATGATGTTTTTCCCAATACTTGTAAATTTCATAGCATTTGTCATTGGTTGTGACTACAGTGTCACATGCTCCATCAACAGAGGAAACCAAGGCATTAGTGGCGACTATGCTACATATTATGCTATGAAGATAATTATGCAAAATACTTGCATATTTTGATGATTACCTTCCACGAGTACACACCTTATGAGATGTAAACATAGCAACGAATTAAATTTCATGCACAACTGAGAGGTTTATGCCACTTTGTGGTAATTACCTTCATGTGTTTTAAATAACATAAGGTTGTGCAGAGGCTATGATTGAATAAAATATCCATAAGAATGAGGCACCACTAGGTGGTTGATTACCTCTGTGTTTTATGGGAATTAAAGATTTATTCTTTATGAGGTGACTATATCTTTATTTTGAAGAACTAAATCATATTGTGATTATTATCTTCTTGTGAGGGCTTCCTCATGAGTCACTAAGAATCACCATGATAGTGATTATGCTTAGCCATAGCATTTTCATTGTACTGAATTTACTGAAGGTAAATTAATGCATGAGCATTTCATGCAATATATGGCGGACCTTTTTCGAAATGAAATGCGATGGTATGACATAAGGTGGAAGTAACTATTGAAAATGGGTCATTGACATTAATGATTTTGTCGACCCGTGGCCTTGTCGCCATAGAAATTCCACTTGCAGAGAATGTCATGGCTAACTTATAAATGCCTGAAATGTGCAAATTTGCATTTATGTGACATCGCAATGTCTTGGTTCTCAAACCAAGTATTTAATGAATGATGAATATCCATTTGTCCTTTTGGTACCACCTTAAGGAGAGATATATTCCCATAACCATCACTCGAATGAGTATTCATTTGTATTAAGGACTTCAAGTCCATTGATGCTTATAATTTTGTTGTCTATAAATCAACACTAAGTTGAGGATATGTGATAAGGAAGTCTCAGATCTTGATATAATTGTGTGTCCTTAGTGCACTTTACATTCTCCTATGATGGTAAAAGAAATACCATCTTCATTTCACGGTAAAAATATGATGACCTTCTTGTGAAGAATCATCTGGTACACCCCCAATGGCTGCTATATCATTACCTGAAATTTGTGCTAGTGCTTTCAGTACTAAGCAATATGTGGTTAGAGAACCACGAGGAGTTGGAAGTAGTGAAAAAAGAGACAAGCAGAAATGGAGTGTATATCTCACAAAGGAATGTGTCATCTAAATAAATGATCACAATGACAACTCCCATGTTTGTCAAAGAGGTGGTTGCATGAAATATCATACTAATGATTACAAAACTTTTAAGTTTTTGGTTGAATCGTGTCACCGACTCATTGGAGAAGGTGAATGAGTTTAATGGGATAATTTAGAAGTTCTACTTCAAATGGACAACCAAAAAAATATTCTGGTGCAGTAGAAGGAGAATAAACTCCTCTACATTGATGATATTCTTGTGGAATGACATTCCCAAGATATTTTGGAGATCTTATGTAGTCTCCTAGTTATTCCAATATATCATTAGCCTATAATTGTACTACTACAGGTGGTATAATTTGCAATATCTTGTCCATGGGACATGATAGTTGTGAGGAACCGAGTGTATGAATAATTCATACATAATATTGTTGGGTACACAATAATTTTTCCTCCTTTACCTGTCTGGTATGAGGACGATTAGAAAAATTATTGATAATTCTGTTGGCCACAACAAAGTTGCAATATTCCTGACATCGAAAGATTTTATGTGCACTGGATGTGTCATAGAGGAATCGATTTTTAGGCACTCTCACCTTCAAATTTGAATGCACCACTCATTATTCTTGAACAGATTCGTCAATGATGCAAAATATTCAACCATTGGTTGAATTATTTTGGTACATCATGGTATTCATAGACACATCTAGAAGATGGTCTTAGGTGTGTATCATCCACACAAAACCATGTGTTTACTGAATTAAGTGCTCAAATTGACGAATTTCGAGCATATGATCCTATGCATGGGATAATTCCATTGGAATGGAAATGTCGTTGAACTTGATTCATGAGAAATCCAAGATCATATTCAGTACATTGTGTACCTACCCTGAATAGTGTGGCTAGATCTCTTGTCAAAGAGAGTCAAATTGCATGGACATTTCTACAGAATGACACGTGATGGATGCGCGTCATCCATATCCCAACACCGATGTGCACACATTTCTTTATGGTGTTGGGACATCAAAACATCTTGACTCCGTTCTTGTGGGAAATCACAAGGAGTTAAGAGGCATAATGAGAATTCCACTAATGATATTGATTCATGAGAACCGTATATTGAAGTCTACATATGTCGACATAAATTTCTTCTTGAGAATTGCAGAAATCCTTTTGGGCCCTGAACCAAAATCCATGGAAAGTTTTGTTGACACTTATATTGGTTCAAATGAAAGGAAGTAATTAAGAAGAGTAGCACTCGCTCATCAAAAGAGAGGTGTTTACCATAGTAAAACCCGCTCCTCATAAGTATCTTCCATAGTGAAGAGAAGTGATTTTTCATTCAGAAACGAAATCGATGAGGTGGTGAGAAAGCGAGACTTGCAGCACATGGGTTTCCGCAGAGACCCGACATCAGTTATGATGTAACATACCTTCTAGGTATGAGTGGAATTATATTTCGATCCTAAATTGGCAGTACAAATCCATACCGTTCATGTATGTAATGGCTACATACTCACATGGATAATTCAGTTCGGATATACATATTTAAGTCGTTTAATTTCTTAATATTGACAAGGATAAATCCAATGATAAATCACAACATGTGTGTAATGGCTACGAATCCAATGATAAATCACAACATGTGTGTGAAGCTTCAGAAGTCATTCTTTGACTTTGAATTTGGTCGGAGAGTCGTGTGGTACAACCGACTAAGTGAGTTACTCCTTGACAAGGATTACTCTAATTCTAATGATTGTTGATGTGTATTCATGAAGATATCATTAATTGGATTTACATCTTATTATTGATGTGGATGATCTTACCATCAATGTCTATACAAGACATATTAAATACACACAATCATTTTGGCACGGATATTTGGGTCAAACCAAATGATGCTAAGTTTATAGCTTTAGCAAAATCCCTCGGGAATAAATGTATGTCAGTCCTTATATATCTGGAAATATTGAAAACGTTCAATATTGATATATCTTTTCAAAGACACATATGGTCATATTATACCTGACACGGGACACAAGTCCATGTGAGATGGCGAAGTGATAATGGACATGAAGTTCCACATCTGAGTACCATCGGAGCACTCATTTATATTGCAAAGTAAGTCAGGCCTGACACTATTTTTTTGGAAATTTATTGAGAGTTCAATCCCCAATAAAAGGTATAATGGTTGGTGTAAGAAATATCTTCGGATATGTCCAAGACACAAACAGTCTTGATTAATTCCATTGAAATAATCAAGATGGGATCATGGTGTGATATCCTGATAGTGGCTGGTAATCTGATCCCAACAATGCCATATCAAAGACTGGATTTAGTGGAAGAGTATTTTGAGTGAAGCCTTCAGAATAGACTCTAAATGAGTTCTTCCTATAATCATTCTGCCATAACTATGTTTGAAGCATGACAAGATATACATGTCTCCGCAGAATGACTGGTCACATGTGAGATCATGTGGAGATTCATTGGAATCAAAGATCATTATCTACCAAGATAATATCACTTGTATTGCTTATGGGTTATATTTACCCTCGTGGATTACAGAAATGTAAGAGAATAATCTGCAAACACATTATTGTGAGATTCACAATGTCTCTACCTACATTTATATTCCAGAATCGCATTCGGGGAATTGGTATGAGACAACATTGATGTTTGTGAAATTGAGGGGGAGTAAAATCCCATGTTATAACTTGTTGGTGATCTTCAGATAATTCATATTGTACTCTTTTTCCCTTTATGAGTTTTCCAAGATGGTTTCTCGTATAAGGTTTTTAACGAGACAATATAAATACAAGTGCGGATGTATGCCATATTGATTTCTCCTTATATTTTTCCCACTGGGTTTTAAAGGAGTTTTCAATGGCATATTATTATAAGGTTTCTCCTCAATTTTTCCCATAGGGATTTTGGAGGAGTTTTGAGTTTGCAATATATAGATGACAAATTGATCACGGGGGAGTGTTGAGAAATAATGCATGTGATCAATTGTATGGTAGGGATGCCTCCTAGGAGGTGTCTGTTGGGGAAAAGGTGTCTCCCCAACACACCCCTTCATCTTGTATATAAGTGGGTCTCCCACATTGCAATGAAACTAGTGGATCATTTGGACTCTTTATTTGTCTCTTTGCTTTCATTCTACAATAATATCAACATGAATGAGTAGGGATTGCAATACAAATGATGCACTAGAGCTAAGAGTATGTGAAAGCTCTTAAAGAAAACTAGTGGGTGTGCATCCAACTTGCTTTCTCACGAAGACCTAAGGCAATTTTGAGGAGGCCTATCATTGGAATATACAAGCCAACTTACATAATTAAAATTTCCCACTAGCTATATGGTGGTGACAAAATCAGAGACTCTCAATCATGAAGATCATGGTGCTTAATATGCACAAGTGTGGAAAGGTAGTAGCATTGTCCCTACTCTCTTTTCTCTCATTTTTTTGGTGGGCTCTTTGGCCTCTTTTATTTTACTTTATTTTATTTTATTTTTATTTTGATGGGCATATTTGGCCTCTTTTATTTCCTCACATGGGACAATGCTCCATCAATGATGATCATCACACTTACAACTCAAAACTTAGAGCAATGATGACTCTATATAAAATCCCTTCGGTAGTGTATCGTGACAATGATCTAGCATGGCATAGACATCAATAGAAACATCATGCTAGCTATCTTATGATCATGCAATGGCAATGTAGAAGTGGTGGCACATGTCATGGTGGTAGTTGTATGGCAATATATCTCGGAATAGATTTGAAAAAGCCATAGTAGGTAGGTATGGTGGCTGTTTTGAGGGAGGCTATATGGTGGGTTTTGTGCAACGACGAAAGTTGCACGACACTGAAGAAGATAGTTATGGTGGAAGGTGAAAGTGCATCTAAACCATGGACTCAAGATTAGTCATGAAGAACTTATATACTTGTTGCAAAAGTTTTAGTAGTAATCGAAACAAAGCATTCAACGCATATTCCTAGGGGAAGGGTTGGTAGGTATAAACCATCGCGCGATCCCGATCGCCACACAAAGGATGACAATCAATAGACTAATCATGCTCAGACTTCATCACATAGTGGTTCACCATACGTGCATTCTACAGAAATCACTAACTTCAACACAAGTATTTCTAGATCCACAACACCTTAGTAGTATAACTTTAATATTACCACAACCACAACTCAAAACTAATTGAGATGAATCAAACTTTTCCAACTACTCAATGCACATGAAGGTAGAAGTTTTCATATCCCTTTGGATAACTACCCCTTTAGAGACTACTACCATAGCATAGATCAACTACCAAGCCACGCACCATTGTGCTCTAAAAGATATAAGTGAAGCACATAGAGCAAAATCAACTAGCTCAAAAGATATAAGTGAAGCACATGTGAGCTGAATTGTCTAACCAAAGGATGTAAGTGAAGCTCGACAAAATCACGGTGAGTGCATGTCTCTCTCTCTAGGTGTGCAGCAAGGAAGATTGTTACACAACAAAAAAATAAAAGACTCCTACGATACAAGACGCTCCAAGCAAAACACATAACATGTGGTGAATAAAAATATAGCCCCAAGTAATGTTACCGATGAATTGAAGACGAAAGAGGGGATGCCTTCCCGGGGCATCCCCGAGCTTAGGCTTTTACGGCATCCTTGAATAAACTTGGGGTGCCTTG
Source organism: Hordeum vulgare subsp. vulgare (assembly GCF_904849725.1). NCBI lineage: Eukaryota > Viridiplantae > Streptophyta > Magnoliopsida > Poales > Poaceae > Hordeum > Hordeum vulgare. The sequence goes on from NC_058523.1 coordinate 363,695,276, forward strand.
GGAATCCCCAAGCTTGATCTCTTGCCACTCTTTATCTTTTTGTCCATAAGAACTTCACCCAAAACTTGAAAACTTCACAACACGAAACTTAAATAGAAACTCGTGATAACATTAGTATAAGAAAGCAAACCACCACTTCCTTAGGTACTGTAGAAAAATTAAATTCTACTTATGTTGATGTTGGATTACTGTATTTTCAATCTTCCATGGCTAATACCCCCCGATACTATCCATAGTTTCATCAAAATAAGCAACCAACTCAACAAAAACAGAATCTGTTAACAGCAGACCAGTCTGTAGCAATCTGTATACTTCGTACACTTCTGGTACTTCAAAAATTCTGAGAAATTACTACAGTATGTAGAATCTGCGTAGAAATCATCAGCAAAAAGAATCAACTCAAAATCTCTTACAGAACAAAAATGAAAATTCTTTTCGTAAGCAGAAAGTTTCTGTCTTTTCCAGCATGACCAAACGATCATCCCCAAGACTAATCATAACGGTTTTGCTTGGCACAAACACAAAAAGAAACACAAAAAACACAATCATAACAGAATTATGAAGTGTGTAAAACACAAAACAGAAAGAAAAAGGATAAATTCGTTGGGTTGCCTCCCAACAAGCGCTATTGTTTAACGCCCTTAGCTTGGCAAAAGGTGATGGAATCACGTATAGTCATCTTTGGTGCTCAAACCATAAGTAGCCCTCATCATAGATTCATAAGGCAAGCTCGTTTTCTTTCTAGGAAAATGCTCCATGCCCTTCTTTAAGGGAAATTGAAATCTAATATTCCCTTCCTTCATATCGATGATAGCACCAATAGTCCTTAGAAAGGTCTACCAAGAATAATGGGACATGAAGGATTGCAATCTATGTCAAGTACAATGAAATCCACGGGTACATAGTTCTTATTTGCAACAATAAGAACATCATCGATCCTTCCCATGGGTTTCTTGACAGTAGAATCCGCCAGATGAAAATTAAGAGAACACTCTTCAATCTCATGAAAACCAAGAATATCACATAAAGACTTTGGAATCGCGGAAACACTAGCACCCAAATCACACAAAGCATTGATTCATAATTTTGATGTTGATTTTGATAGTAGGTTCCCACTCATCGTGAAGTTTTCTAGGTATGGAGACTTCTAATTTGAGCTTCTTTTCAAGAGATTTCATCATAGCATCTACGGTATGTGCGGTAAAGGCTTTGCTTTGGCTATAAGCATGTGGAGAGTTTGCAATGGATTGCATCAAGGAAATGCATTCAAACAAGGAGAAACTATCATAATTGAATTCCTTGAAATTCAAAGTGGGAGTTTCATTACTACCCAAAATTTTGATTTCTTCTACTCCACTCTCCACACCTTTATCATCAAGATAGGTGGCCTCAAATCATTGTGGCGTTTTTCAACCAAAGTGGATTCATATCCAGCCCCTTCATCAATAGGTTTGACACGCGAAAACAAATATTCAAGAGGAGCCACACCAAGCACTTTAAGATCTTCGTGATTTGCATCACCAGAACGCACCCTTTTAAACCATTCATGCCTAGCGCGAATTTGGGTGGTTCTTTCTTTGCTCTCATTCATGGAGACACGCATAGCTTTTAAAGTTTCATCCAAGTTGACCTTGGGAGGAGAACATCTAACTTTCAAAGCATCAATATCACAAGCACTACAGGAATCAGCTTCTTTGCCATCTGCAATCACAGACGACGAAGACTAAATCCCGGACGGCAAAGAGAAAACCACAGACGGCAAAGAATCTCACGGTCGGCAAAAATTCTGTGCCAGCCTACGACGGCATAGGACCTTCTTTGCCGTCTGTCCCCCCAAAGCGAACAGCAAAGCTCTTTGCCGTCAGCTTTCCTTAGGAGCAGTCGGCAAAGTGCTCGAGACGGCAGCCGACAGGCGTTGCCTCCGTTAGGGGTTAACGGAGGCTTTCCCGTCTCCCTCCCCTTATTCTTTGTCGTCTGCCTCCCTCTTATTCTTTGCCGTCTGCCTCCCCCTTATTCTTTGCCGTCTGCCTCCTCCTCCTCCCCCCTCCACTCTTTGCCGTCTGCCTCCTCCTCCCCCCTCCTCTGTGCCCTCTTCTTTGCCGTCTGCCCACCCTGGAGGCAGACGGCAAAGAGCCTATATAGACACCCCAGGATGCACAGCTGGGTGCCATGTGGCACCTTTGCCATGTGCTAGCTGATGGCACAAGTCTTTGCCATCAGCTGGCAGACGGCAAAGAGCCCATATAGTACCTGCTTTTTTTGTTTTATATTATTTCACAACATATATATATATATATATATATATATATATATTTGACATCACATTTATATAATTCACCACACATATATGATATATAGTTCACCACACATATACTTGCCAACACATATATATAATTCACCACACATATATGATATACATATAAATCAATGTACATCCCCATATATCGAAAGAACCAACATACAAAGTATTGCACTGTTTATCCATATATACATATACATATAGTTCGACATTGTTCATCAACTCAAATGAAAACTAGATGATATACATATAAAGTTCATCCATCGACATTGTTCAACTCCATGAATGCCAGCTTCCATGCATGTAGTATATCAAATCTGCAAAAATGTGAATAAGAAAGTCAGAAGAAGAACAAAATATGGTGTTTTTCAGCTAATTATGTCATTTTTAGAGGAAAACAAGCTAAGAATATAATATTCATGAGCTAACCAAGGTTCTTATGCCATTTTTAGCTTATTATGGCATTTTGGAGGTAAATGGGTTAATTAAAGCAAGGGTAATATGAAAGAGGAGAAGAAAAAGGAGGAGGAGGAGAAGAAGAAGCAATCAAGAAGAAGGAGGAGAACGACTAGAAGGTCCTTGGTCGTCTCCTCCTCCTCCTCCTCCTCCTTCTCCTTCTTCTCTTCTTCTTCTTCTTCTTCTTCTTTCTTTTCATTTTGCCTATTTCTTCTCCTCTTCTCCTCTTGTTAGAGCTAAATTGCCTAATTATGTGTTTTTTGAGCTAAATGGGTAAATTATCCCATTTTAGAGGAAAACAAGCTAAGTATATAATATTCATGAGCTAACCAAGGTTCTTATGCCATTTTGAGCTTACTATGGTATTTTGGAGCTAAATGGGCTAATTATGTCATTGTTGTGGAAATTAAAGCAACGATAATATGAAAGAGGAGAAGAAAGAGGAGGAGGAGAATAATAAGAAATCAAGAAGAAGGAGGAGAAGGAGGAGGAGGAGAAGGACTAGAAGGTCCTTGGCCTTCTCCTTCTCCTCCTCCTCCTTCTCCTTCTCTTCTTCTTCTTCTTCTTCTTCTTCTTTCTTTTCATTTGTCCTATTTCTTCTCCTCTTCTCCTCTTGTTGGAGCTAAATTACCTAATTATGTATTTTTGGAGCTAAATGGGCTACTTATCCCATTTTAGAGGAAACCAAGCTAAGTATATAATATTCATCAGGTAACCAAGGTTCTTATGCCATTTTGATCTTATTATGGTATTTTGGAGCTAAATGGGCTAATTATGTCATTGTTGGGGAAATTAAAGCAAGGATAATATTAAAGAGGAGAAGAAAGAGGAGGAGGAGGACAAGAAGAAGAAATCAAGAAGGAGGAGAAGGAGGAGAAGGAGGAGGAGGAGAAGGACTAGAAGGTCCTTGGCCTTGTCCTCCTCCACCTCCTCCTTCTCCTTCTTCTCTTCTTCTTCATCTTCTTCTTCTTCTTTCTTTTCATTTTTCCTATTTCTTCTCCTCTTCTCCTCTTGTTGGAGCTAAATTACCTAATTATGTCTTTTTGGAGCTAAATGGGCTAATTATCCCATTTTAGAGGAAAACAAGCTAAGTATATAATATTCATGAGGTAACTAAGGTTCTTATGACATTTTGAGCTTATTATGGCATTTTGGAGCTAAATGGGCTAATTATGTCATTGTTGGGGAAATTAAAGCAAGGATAATATGAAAGAGGAGAAGAAAGAGGAGGAGGATAAGAAGAAGAAGAAATCAAGAAGAAGGAGGGGAAGGAGGAGAAGGAGGAGGAGGAGTGGGACTAGAAGGTCCTTGGCCTTCTCCTCCTCCTCCTCCTCCTTGTCCTTCTTCTCTTCTTCTTATTATTCTTCTTATTTCTTTTCATTTTTCCTATTTCTTCTCCTCTTCTCCTTTTGTTGGAGCTAAATTTCCTAATTCTGTCTTTTTGAGCTAAATGGGCTAATTATCTCATTTTAGAGGAAAACAAGCTATGTATATAATATTCATGAGCTAACCAAGGTTCTTATGCCATTTTGAGCTTATTATGGCGTTTTGGAGCTAAATGGGTTAATTATGTCATTGTTGGGGAAATTAATGTTGGAAATATGCCCTAGAGGCAATAATAAAATGGTTATTTTCATATTTTCTTGTTCATGATAATCGTCTATTGTTCATGCTATAATTGTATTAACAGGAAACAGTAATACATGTGTGGATAAATAGATCACAATGTGTCCCTAGCAAGCCTCTAGTTGGCTAGCTCGTTAGTCAATAGATGATCCTGGTTTCCTGATCATGGACATTGGATGTCATTGATAACGGGATCACATCATTGGGAGAATGATGTGATGGACAAGACCCAATCCTAAGCCTAGCACTAGATCGTATTTTTCGTATGCTAAAGCTTTTCTAATGTCAAGTAACTTTTCCTTCGACCGTGAGATTGTGCAACTCCCGGATACCATAGGAGTGCTTTGGGTGTATCAAACGTCACAACGTAACCGGGTGACTACAAAGGTGCACTACGGGTACCTCCGAAAGTGTCTGTTGGGTTGGTACGAATCGAGATCGGGATTTGTCACTCCGTGTGACGGAGAGGTATCTCTAGGCCCACTCGGTAGAACATCATCATGAGCTCAATGTGACTAAGGAGTAGTCACACGATGACGTGCTACGGAACGAGTAAAGAGACTTACCGGCAACGAGATTAAACAAGGTATAGGTATACCGACGATCGAATCTTGGGCAAGTTCTATACCGACAGACAAAGGGAATCGTGTACGGGATTGATTGAATCCTTGACATCGTGGTTCATCCGATGAGATCATCGTGGAGCAAGTGGGAGCCACAATGGGTATCCAGACCCCGCTGATGGTTATTGGCCAAAGAGGTGTCTCGGTCATGTCTGCTTGTCTCCCGAACCCGTAGGGTCTACACACTTAAGGTTCGATGAAGCTAGGGTTATAGGGAATTGTTATACGAGGTTACCGAAAGTTGTTCGAAGTCCCGGATGAGATCCCGGACGTCACGAGGAGCTCCGGAATGGTCCGGAGGTAAACATTGATATATAGGACGGATGGTTTCGGATACCGGAAGTGTTTCGGGCATCATCGGTAACGTACCGGGACCACCGGAGGTGGCCCCGGGGGACCACCGAAGGGGGGAAACGACCCCGGGAGACAAGGTGGGCCAAGTGGGGGTGGGAACCAGCCCCTAGGTGGTCTGGTGCGCCTCCCCACTCAGCCCATTGCGCAAGGGAGAGAAAAGGGGGGGGGGGGGGCAAACCCTAAGCCAGGTGGGCCTAAGGCCCACCAGTTTGTGCGCCACCCCCTCCTCCCCCTTCTGGCTGCCGCACCACCCATCTGGGAGGGCTGCCGCACCCCCTAGGGTGGGAACCCTAGGGGTGGCACCCCCTCTCCCCTTTCCCTATATATAGTGGGCACTTTTGGCCATTGGAGATTAGACTTTTCCCTCTCCCTCGGCGCAGCCCTGCTCTTCTTCCTCCTCCTCTCTGCCGGTGCTTGGCGAAGCCCTGCCGGGAGACCTCGTCTCTCCATCGACACCGTGCCGTCGTGTTGCTGGAGTTCTTCCCCAACCTCTCCCTCCTCCTTGCTGGATCAAGGTGCGGGAGACGTCACCGGGCTGCACGTGTGTTGAACGCGGAGGTGCCATAGTTCGGCACTAGATCGGAATCACTGCGAGTACGACTCCATCAATCGCGTTCTAGCAACGCTTCCGCTTAGCGATCTTCAAAGGTACGAAGATGCTCTTACCCCTCTCTCGTTGCTGGTCTCTCCATAGGAAGATCTGAATATGCGTAGGAAAATTTTGAATTTATGCTACGTTACCCAAAGTGGCAGCCGAGCCAGGTTTTCTATGCGTAGATTCTATGCACGAGTAGAACACAAAAGTTGTGGGCGATGATTTGTCAATTTGCTAGCTGCTACCAGTCTTATTCTTTTCTGGCGGTATTGTGGGATGAAGCGGCCCGGACCGACTTTACACATACGCTTGACTTGTTCCACCGACAGACATGCACACCGTGCATAAAGGTGGCTAGCAGGTGTTTGTCTCTCCTACTCTAGTAGGATTGGATTTGATGAAAAGGATCCTTATGAAGGGTAAATAGCTTTGGCATATCATCGTTGTGGCTGTCATGTAGGTAAGAAGGTGTTCTTGCTAGTAACCCAAATCAGCCACGTAAAACTTGCAACAACAATTAGAGGACGTCTAACTTGTTTTTGCAGGGTTTGACATGTGATGTGATATGGCCAAAGTTGTGATGTTGCATGTATGATGTATGAGATGATCATGTTATTGTAATAGGTTTCACGACTTGCATGTCGATGAGTATGACAACCGGCAGGAGCCATAGGAGTTGTCTTAATTTATTGTATGAGATGCAACGCCATGTGCTTACTACTTTTACTTCATTGCTAACGGTTAGCTATAGTAGTAGTGATAGTAGTAGTGGGCGTGACGACTTCACAGAGACACGATGATGGAGATCATGATGATGGAGATCATGGTGTCACGCCGGTGACGATGATGATCATGCGATGCCTGAAGATGGAGATCGAAAGAGCAAATATGATAATGGCCATAGCATGTCACTATATGATTGCATTGTGATGTTTATCATGTTTTACATCTTATTTCTTAGAACGACGGTAGCATAATAAGATGATCCCTCTTAAAATTTCAAGAACGTATTCCCCTAAGTGTGCACCGTTGCGAAGGTTCGTTGTCTCGAAGCACCACGTGATGATCGGGTGTGATAGATTCCAACGGTCGCATACAACGGGTGTAAGCCAGATTTACGCACACGAAACACCTAGGTTGACTCGACGAGCTTAGCATGTACAGACATGACCTCGAATACAAGATACCGAAAGGTCGAACATGAGTCGTATGGTTGAATATGATCAGCATGGAGTTGCTCACCATGGTGACTAGTCCGTCTCACGTGATGATCGGACACGGGTTAGTCAACATGGATCATGTATCACTTAGATGACTAGAGGGATGTCGATTTAAGTGGGAGTTCATACTTAATTTGATTAACTGAACTTAATTGTCATGAACTTAGTCTAAAAGTTGTCTTTATAAATATTGTAGATGTCCAACGTCAACCTCAATTTCAACGCATTCCTAGAGAAAAACAAGCTGAAAGATGATGGTAGCAACTATGCGGACTGGGTTCGCAACTTGAAGCTCATCCTTGAAGCAGCTAAAAAGGCTTATGTCCTTGATGCGCTGCTAGGTGACCCTCCCGCTCCCGCAGCAGCCCAGGACATTCTGAACGTCTGGCAAACGCAGAGTGATGACTACTCTCTGGTCAGGTGTGGCATGTTATACAGTTTAGAAACGGGGCTCCAAAGGCGTTTTGAGCAACACGGGGCATATGAGATGTTCCAGGAGCTGAAGCTAGTTTTTCAAGCTCATGCCCGTGTCGAGAGATATGAAGTCTCCAACAAGTTCTTTAGTTGTAAGATGGAGGAGAACAGTTCTGTCAGTGAGCACATACTCAAAATGTCTGGGTTACACGGTCGTCTGACTTCACTTGGAGTCGAACTTCCGAATGATGCTATAATTGACAGAATCCTCCAGTCTCTACCACCAAGCTACAAAGGCTTTGTGCTTAACTACAACATGCAAGGGATGGAGAAGACCATACCCGAGTTGTGATCGATGCTCAAGTCTGCAGAAGTAGAAATCAAGAAAGAACATCAAGTGTTGATGGTCAACAAGACCACTAGTTTCAATAAAGGCAAGGGTAAGAAGAACTTCAAGAAAGACGGCAAAGATGTTGCCGTGCCCGGTAAGCCAGATGCCGGGAAGAAAAAAGAATGGACCCAAGCCTGAGATTGAGTGCTTCTATTGCAAGGGAAAGGGTCACCGGAAGCGGAACAGCCCCAAATACTTAGGTGACAAGAAGGCCGGCAACGTTAAAGGTATATGTGATATACATGTTATTGATGTGTACCTTACCAGCGCTCGTAGTAGCTCCTGGGTATTTGATACCGGTGCTGTTGCTCACATTTGCAACTCAAAGCAGGAACTGCGGAATAAGCGGAGACTGGCCAAGGACGAGGTGACGATGCGCGTCGGGAATGGTTCAAAGGTCGATGTGATCGCCGTCGGCACGCTACCTCTACATCTATCGTCGGGATTAGTTTTAAACCTTAATAATTGTTATTTAGTACCAGCTTTAAGCATGAACATTGTATCAGGGTCTTGCTTAATGCGAGACGGCTACTCATTTAAGTCAGAGAATAATGGTTGTTCTATTTATATGAGTGATATGTTTTATGGTCATGCTCCGCTGATGAATGGTTTATTCTTGATGAATCTCGATCGTGATGTTACACATATTCATAGTGTCAGTACCAAAAGATGCAAAGTTGATAATGATAGTCCCACATACTTGTGGCACTGCCGCCTTGGTCATATCGGCGTTAAGCGCATGAAGAAGCTCCATACTGATGGACTATTAGAGTCTCTTGACTTTGAATCATTTGACACATGCGAACCGTGCCTCATGGGCAAGATGAATAAGACTCCATTCTCAGGAATAATGAAGAGAGCAACCGACTTATTGGAAATAATACATACTGATGTGTGTGGTCCAATGAACGTTGAAGCTCGCGGTGGTTATCGTTATGTTCTCACTCCCACCGATGATTTGAGTAGGTATGGGTATATCTACTTGATGAAGCACAAATCTGAGACATTTGAAAAGTTCAAGGAATTTCAGAGTGAGGTTGAGAATCAACGTGACAGAAAAATGAAATGTCTACGATCTGATCGTGGAGGAGAATATTTGAGTCACGAGTTTGGCACACACCTAAGGAAGTGTGGAATCGTTTCACAACTGACGCCGCCTGGGACACCACAGTGCAAGGAGTGTCTGAATGTCGTAATCGCACTTTATTAGATATGGTACAATCTATGATGTCTCTCACCGACTTACCGCTATCATTTTGGGGATACGCATTAGAAACTGCAGCATTCACTTTAAATAGGGCACCGTCTAAATCCGTTGAGACGACACCGTATGAACTATAGTTTGGCAAGAAACCTAAGTTGTCGTTTCTTAAAGTTTGGGGCTGCGATGCTTATGTGAAGAAACTTCAACCAGAAAAGCTCGAACCCAAAGCGGAGAAATGCGTATTCATAGGATACCCTAAGGAAACTATTGGGTATACCTTCTATCTTAGATCCGAAGGTAAAACCTTTGTTGCCAAGAACGGATCCTTTCTAGAGAAAGAGTTTCTCTCGAAAGAAGTAAGTGGGAGGAAGGTAGAACTTGATGAGGTAATTACACCCCCTCTCGAACAGGATAGTAGCGCAGCGCGGGAAGTTGTTCCTGTGGTGCCTACACCGACTGAATAGGAAGTTAATGATGATGATCATGAAGCTTCGGATCAAGTTACTATTGAACCGTGAAGGTCCACAAGGGCACGCTCCGCACCAGAGTGGTACGGCAATGCTGTGATGGAAATCATGTTGTTAGACAACGGTGAACCTTCGAACTATGAAGAAGCGATGGCGGGCCCAGATTCCAACAAATGGCTTCAGGCTATGAAATCCGAGATAGGATCCATGTATGAGAACAAAGTATGGACTTTGGTGGACTTGCCCGATGACCGGCAAGCCATAGTAAATAAATGGATCTTCAAGAAGAAGACTGATGCAAACGGTAATGTAACCGTTTACAAAGCTCGACTTGTCGCAAAGGGTTTTCGACAAATTCAAGGAGTTGACTACGAAGAGACTTTCTCTCCCGTAGCGAAGCTTAAATCAGTCTGAATCATGTTAGCAATTGCCGCGTTTTATGATTATGAAATTTGGAAAATGGACGTCAAAACAGCGTTCCTTAACGGGAACCTTAAAGAAGAGTTGTATATGATGCAACCAGAAGGTTTTGTCGACCCTAAGGGTGCTAACAAAGTGTGCAAGCTCCAGCGCTCCATCTATGGGCTGGTGCAAGCATCTCGGAGTTGGAACATTCACTTTAATGAGGTTATTAAAGCGTTTGGGTTCATACAGGTTTACGGAGAAGCCTGTCTGTACAAGAAACTGAGTGGGAGCTCTGTAGCTTTCCTCATACTGTATGTGGATGACATATTATTGATGGGGAATGATATAGAGATGTTGGAGAGCATAAAGGCCTATTTGAACAAGAGTTTTTCAATGAAGGACCTTGGAGAAGATGCATACATATTAGGCATCAAGATCTATAGAGATAGATCGAGACGCCTCATAGGTCTTTCGCAAAGTACATACCTTGACAAGATACTGAAGAAGTTCAATATGGAAAACTCAAAGAAAGGGTTCTTGCCAGTTTTGCAAGGTATGAGATTGAGTAAGACTCAGTCGCCGACCATGGCAGCAGATAGAGAGAAGATGAGTTATGTCCCCTACGCTTCAGACCTGATATAAACCTTGCCATAAGTTTGGTAGGGAGGTACCAAAGTGATCCAGGTATGGAACACTGGACAGCGGTCAAGAATGTCCATAAGTACCTGAAAAGGACTAAGGAAATCTTTCTCGTTTATGGAGGTGACGAAGAGCTCGTCGTAAAGGGTTACGTCGACGCTAGCTTCGACACAGATCCGGATGACTCAAAGTCACAAACCGGGTACGTATATGTGTTGAATGGTGGGGCAGTGAGCTGGTGCAGCAGCAAGCAAGAAGTCGTGGCAGCATCTACATGTGAGGCGGAGTACATAGCTGCTTCAGAAGCGGCTCATGAAGGAATTTGGATGAAGGAGCTCATCACCGACCTTGGAGTGGTTCCAAGCGCGTCGGGTCCGATGACACTCTTCTGTGATAACACTGGAGCCATTGCCATAGCCAAGGAGCCCAGGTTTCACCGGAAGACCAAGCACATCAAACGCCGCTACAACTCCATCCAGGATCATGTCCAGAGTGGAGTGATAGATATTTGTAAAGTACACACGGATCTGAATATTGCAGACCCGTTGACTAAACCTCTTCCATGAGCAAAACATGATCAACACCATAATGCTATGGGTGTTCGATACATCACAATGTAACTAGATTATTGACTCTAGTGCAAGTGGGAGACTGTTGGAAATATGCCCTAGAGGCAATAATAAAATGGTTATTATCATATTTCCTTGTTCATGATAATCGTCTATTGTTCATGCTATAATTGTATTAACAGGAAACAATAATACATGTGTGGATAAATAGATCACAATGTGTCCCTAGCAAGCCTCTAGTTGGCTAGCTCGTTAGTCAATAGATGATCGTGGTTTCCTGATCATGGACATTGGATGTCATTGGTAACGGGATCACATCATTGGGAGAATGATGTGATGGACAAGACCCAATCCTAAGCCTAGCACTAGATCGTATTATTCGTATGCTAAAGCTTTTCTAATGTCAAGTATCTTTTCCTTTGACCGTGAGATTGTGTAACTCCCGGATACCGTAGGAGTGCTTTGGGTGTATCAAACGTCACAACGTAACTGGGTGACTATAAAGGTGCACTACGGGTACCTCCGAAAGTGTCCGTTGGGTTGGTACGAATCGAGATCGGGATTTATCACTCCGTGTGACGGAGAGGTATCTCTGGGCCCACTCGGTAGAACATCATCATGAGCTCAATGTGACTAAGGAGTTAGTCACATGATGACGTGCTACGGAACGAGTAAAGAGACTTACCGGCAACGAGATTAAACAAGGTATAGGTATACCAACGATCGAATCTCGGGCAAGTTCTATACTGACACACAAAGGGAATCGTGTACGGGATTGATTGAATCCTTGACATCGTGGTTCATCCGATGATATCATCGTGGAGCAAGTGGGAGCCACAATGGGTATCCAGACCTCTCTGATGGTTATTGGCCAGAGAGGTGTCTCGGTCATGTCTGCCTGTCTCCCGAACCCGTAGGGTCTACACACTTAAGGTTCGATGACGCTAGGGTTATAGGGAATTGTTATACGAGGTTACCAAAAGTTGTTCGGAGTCCCGGATGACATCCCGGATGTCACGAGGAGCTCCGGAATGGTCCAGAGGTAAAGATTGATATATAGGACGGATGGTTTCGGATACCGGAAGTGTTTCGGGCATCACCGGTGACGTACCGGGACCACCGGGACCACCGGAGGTGGCCCCGGGGGACCACCGAAGGGGGGCAACGACCCCGGGAGGCAAGGTGGGCCAAGTGGGGGTGGGAAACAGCCCCTAGGTGGGCTGGTGCGCCTCCCCACTCAGCCCATTGCGCAAGGGAGAGAAAAGGGGGGCAAACCCTAAGCCAGGTGGGCCTAAGGCCCACCAGTTGGTGCGCCACCCCCTCCTCCCCCTTCTGGCCGCTGCACCACCCATCTGGGAGGGCTGCCGCACCCCCTAGGGTGGGAACCCTAGGGCTTTCACCCCCTCTCCCCTTCCCCTATATATAGTGGGCACTTTTGGCCATTGGAGATTAGACTTTTCCCTCTCCCTCGGCGCAGCCCTGATCTTCTTCCTCCTCCTCTCTGCCGGTGCTTGGCGAAGCCCTGCCGGGAGACCTCGTCTCTCCATCGACACCGCACCGTCGTGTTGCTGGAGTTCTTCCCCAACCTCTCCCTCCTCCTTGCTGGATCAAGGTGCAGGAGACGTCACCGGGCTGCACGTGTGTTGAACGCGGAGGTGCCGTAGTTCGGCACTAGTTCGGAATCGCTGCGAGTACGACTCCATCAACCGCGTTCTAGCAACGCTTCCGCTTAGCAATCTTCAAAGGTACGAAGATGCTCTTAGGAAGATCTGAATATGCGTAGGAAAATTTTGAATTTATGCTACGTTACCCAACAATTAAAGCAAGGATAATATGAAAGAGGAGAAGAACGAGGAGGAGGAGGAGAAGAAGAAGAAATCAATAAGAAGGAGGAGAAGGAGGAGAAGGAGAAGGACTAGAAGTTCCTTGGCCTTCTCCTCCTCCTCCTCCTCCTCCTCCTTCTCCTCCTTCTCCTTCTCCTTCTCCTTCTTCTCTTCTTCTTCGTCTTCTTTCTTTTCATTTTTCCTATTTCTTCTCCTCTTCTTGGAGCTAAATTACCTAATTATGTCTTTTTGGAGCTAAATGGGCTATTTATCTCATTTTAGAGGAAAACAAGCTAAGTATATAATATTCATGAGCTAACCAAGGTTCTTATGCCATTTTGAGGTTATTATGGCATTTTGGAGCTAAATGGGCTAAGTATGTCTTCTTGGGGAAATTAAAGCAAGGATAATATGAAAGATGAGAAGAAACACGAGTAGGAGAAGAAGAAGAAGAAATCAAGAAGAAGGAGGAGAAGGAGGAGGAGAAGGACTAGAAGGTCCTTGGCCTTCTCCTCCTTCTCCTCCTCCTCCTCCTCCTCCTCCTCCTTCTCCTTCTTCTCTTCTTCTTCTTCTTTCTTTTCATTTTTCCTATTTCTTCTCCTCTTCTCCTCTTCTTGGAGCTAAATTACCTAATTATGTCTTTTTGGAGCTAAATGGGCTAATTATCTCATTTTAGAGGAAAACAAGCTAAGTATATACTATTCATGAGCTAACCAAGGTTCCTATGCCATTCTGAGGTTATTATGGCATTTTGGAGCTAAATGGGCTAATTATGTCTTTTTGGGGAAATTAAAGCAAGGATAATATGAAAAAGGAGAAAAGAAACTTACCGTAGTGGTCATCAAGGAGGAGAAACACCACGGTTGCTCGCGGCGGCTTCGTTTGGAGGCGGATGCCCTGGAGAAGGGTCGTGCGATGCCGCTCGGGAGTTATTCTGCAGAAAAGATATTTTGCAATGTCTCAGTTAGCATGATGACACTCAATTATTAATACTAGTTGATAATGAATTTCACCGTGCAAATCGAAGAGAAGACGGGCATCGGCGGAGGGACTTGACCGCTCTTCTCACACAGACCCTGAAGAGTGGGTCGTATTAGTTAGTAATGAAACAGACATTACACACATGATTTGGCTAATGTGAAAAAAAAACATACAACAAAAAGCTCGTACAGGGCCCGTTGACCCGCCTCATTCCGGGCCCTCTCCTCCTTAATCAATCGTGTCGTGGTCTGGTCCCTCTCATCAAGAGCAGCCTCAAGGGCAGCCTGGCTTGCCAATCTCTCTTTCTCAAGAGCAGCCTGGTTTGCCGCTCTCTCTTTCTGAAGAGCAGCCTGAAACACCATTCCTCGTTCTTCCCTCTCCCTGTACCCTTCCCCTTCTTCCCTACCCGACCAGCACCTCTCCAAGTGGGCAATGCCGCCGACGAAGAAGAACCCACGGGTGGTGTCGACAGACTGTCTGCCAAGGCTCGACGGAGAGATAGGGGTGGAAGGGCAGTACCACCCCTCGTGCGGGGCGCCTCGGAAGAACCCGTCGAGAGATCAGGACCAACGCCCACCATCTTTCCACACCTTGTGACCTGCCATGATAAATATTTAACGAAATTAGTACAACATAAGAAATTGAATAACTGACATGAGTAATATTATGTACATGAATAACAAAGATTAAAATATATATAATTTAAGTTGTGAATCTTACAAACTAATAATCATCATCACTAAATGCATCATCATCATCACTATCACGCATGTCTTCATGAATGACATGCTCGTCGGGTTCAACGGCGTGAAGTTGTGAAAGGCCTTCCTTTAATCGTTGAAGCATTGACAGGTCATCCGCATCAGTAACCTCTACGAGTTCCAGGTCTTCTGGTTCCATCTCAGGGCTGGAGTCGGATTCATTGTCGCTGTCTACTTCCATGTTCTTGGGTGAAGCACGGCGGTTCTTGAAACGTTTCTTGGAAGGATGTGTTTCTTGGAATAATACTCCATCATATGTGTCTGGGTTGATGTGAGGTTCATAATCCTGTTCATTGGGGACAGGTGGCCTGACATGTGGCGGCACTTCATAAACAACATACCAACCTTCCAGATTCTTATTCGTTTGGCATACCCACGGTAGATAGAAAACTTGGGTCGCCTGTTGAGCCGTAATATAGACATCGGGAACATCTAAATGGGTGTTTGGATTGATTTCGACTAGTCCTATATGTTCATGAGTCCTTCTAGTCTTTTTCGGCTGGAACCAATAACATTTGAAGACTACGACGTTCGGTGGGTTTTCACCATAGAATTGAAGTTCATAAATTGCTTCAACTCTTCCATAATACTCGATAACACCTTCGCCAATAGCAGAGACACCACAATTTGTAGATTTCCGGTCGGGCATAGATAGCTCTTTGCCAAAGGTACGAAAGAGGTACCCGTTGATGTTGTATTTCTCATATGAACGGACCTTATAGTCAAAATCATTAGCGACTTGTCTCAATTCAGCGTCCATAGACTCTGAATTAGCCTACAAGTTTAAGACGAAATGGTTGTTGCATTAGCCGCAAGTTAGACCAAGAATGAAATGGTCCATTATTGATAATTACCGTTTGTTTGAACCAAGAGATGAAACCGGGATAGCCGCCTCCTCTCTTTGGCAGAAGCTCATACTCTTCGACGGAATCATTTTCGATCACCGCTCCATCCGAGAATTTGACGACGTAACGTTTGTTTGAAATATCCGGGAATAAGAGCAGTTCAAATGAATTAGAAGTTACGGGAAAATGTGCCGAGAACTCCCTCGATGTACGGCCACACTTCTGTTAGGTTGTTGAAGATATACAACGAAATGTTCCGCCATTCTTCGACATCCAACGTTATTGGTTTCGAAGCACTGGCTGGTGCGAGCTTCCCTTTGAATAGGCTGAGGTTGGACCCACCTTTTCTAGGGTCTGCATAATTGTGCCGAGGCTTCGGATTATGCAAATGATGATTTTTGGCTTCGTAGTGTGCTCTCATAAAGTTTGACACCTCCTAGGTAATGAATTCCTCAGCCATCGATGCTTCAATTCTATGCTTATTTTTACATTTAGCTCGAAAGGTCTTCTGCATCCTCTCAGTTGCATAGCACCAACGATCTTGCACGGGCCCACCCAATCTTGCCTCGGTCGGTAGATGTAAAATCAAATGCTGCATTGGATTAAAGAAGCCCGGTGGAAAGATCTTCTCTAACTTGCACAACAACTCCGGTGCAAACTCCCCCATGTCTTGTACCACGCCAGGCGACAATTCTTTCGCACAAAGAACATAGAAGAAATAGCTCAGCTCCGCCAGTACTAGCCATTCATCCTCAGGAATAAAGCCACGTAATATCACCGGCATTACCCGCTCTAGCCATATGTGCCAACCATGACTCTTGAGACCAAAGATTTTTATTTTTCCAAGACTCGCTCCCCTCTTCAGATTCGCTGCATACCCATCGGGGAACATCAAGTGCATTTTGACCAACAAGATAATTTCCCTCATAGTTGGCCTTCCAAGATTGAACCAGGCCTTTGGCTTCGACCACTTCTGCTTTCCTTTGCCTTCTCGCATGTTTTGTAACGGTCTATGACATAGTGTCTCTTGATCGACTCTAGCCTTAATATTATCCTTTGTCTTCCCATCTATGTCAAACAATGTACCAAAAATAGCCTCTCCGATATTCTTTTCAATGTGCATCATGTCGATATTGTGGGGAATAAGGAGGTCTTTGAAGTAAGGCAGATCCCAGAAGCATGGCTTGTGAGTCCAGGCATGTTTTGAATTATACCCCTTGAAATACCCTGGACACTCTGGATCAGGCTCGAGGGCATTTAACTAATCTAGGATCTGTTGGCCTGTGAACGCAGGTGGTGCCAAGTTTTTGACAATTTTACCTTTGGTAAAGTTCTTCTTGTCTTTTCTCAACTGATGGTCAGGATCCAGGAACTATCTATGCAAGTCAAAGCAAGAATACTTCCGACCCTCCTGCAACCAATGAAACTGAAGAGCTGCCTTGCATTGGGGGCACGGGAACCTTCCATGCACACACCATCCAGAGAATAGCGCATACGCTGGCAAGTCATGCATAGAGTACATGTACCACACAAGCATTTTGAAGTTTTCTTTTATAGCGGCATCGTATGTCTTGACCGATTATCCCAAGCTTCTTCCAATTCATCCTTAAGAGGTTGTAGGTACACATTCATGTTCTTCCCCGGATAATTGGGCCCTGGAATTATCAACGTCAGAAATATGTTCTTTCTTTGCATAATCTACGTGGGGGAGATTGAGTGGAATGACAAATACATGCCAACAACTATATTGGGTTGTCGTCATGCCGAAGGGATTAAAACCATCCGTGGCGGCGCAGACTCAAGGATTCCTTGGATGTGCCGCTTTATCCTGATGCAATCCATCGAAATGTTTCTAGGCTTCCCCATCCGATGTGTGTACCATCATCTTATTCCCATCCGCATCTAGTTCGGTTCTTTTGCCCAATTTGGGCCATGTCATCTGTCTGGCTGTCTCTTCGACCATGAAAAGACGTTGAAGTCCTGGTACGATTGGCATATACCGAATAACACTAACTACGATTTTGGTCTACCTCTTCTCACCCATACCGTTGTCTACCACAAGATACCTGCAAGACTCGCAATTGGGACAATAGTCCAAGTGTGCATACTCCTTCCTAAATAAGACACATCCTTTCTCACATGCATCTATATTCTCATAGGGCATCTGAAGTACACGAAGTATTTTGTCCGACTCGTACAGATTTGCAGGCATGACATGGCCTTTGGGTAGGAAACGTCCAAAAGTGTCATCATCGCATCGTAGCATTCTCTTCCCAAGTTGAACTGAGCCTTCAGAGCCATTACTTGTGCAATTGCATCCAGCTGACAGAGCTTAGTGTGCTCATGGAGAGGACGTTTTGAAGACTCCAACATTTCATAAAAGGCCTTTGCAGATTCCTCCATCTCATCTTCCGAATCCCGAGCATCATCAAAGTCTTGCACCATGTCTTCGATCCCGGTACCATGCTTGTCCGTGCGACGACGGACCACCTCAGCTCTTGTGCGTTGTATAGACTCACCATGAATGTCCACACCATATAATTAGGCTTAAAACCCCTCCTCTGCAGGTGTTTAATCATTACAGCCTCTGTCGTCTTTTTATAGTTGTCGCATCCAGGACAGGGGCAATAGTTTCTTTCCTGGCCATTTGCGAATGCGCCTTTCACAAATTCCTTTGTTTTTACAAACCATTCTTTCGTCATCTCTTTCTGACCAGTATACATCCACGCACGATCACTCATCTTGCATAGCTACTAAAGACAGAAGAAATATATTTATATACAATTTAGCATTTATATTCATCGGTTAATCAGGTTCGCCATTTTTATTACGTCCACGCAACCTACACGCTAATAGGTAAAGATAGGTCCTAATCCCACCCGAGTATGTGTAGATTGGGTTCGTTTTCCCATGCTCTGCTCCGGATCTAACGCAAAATTTCGGCAGCACCTCCCCGCTGTTCTCCTGATACACGTCTCCGCAATAAATAGAGAGGATGTGCATCCGGAGAACAACAGGGAGGCACTGAAAAAATTCCGCATCGGATCCAGAGCACAGCATATGGGAAAATGAACCCAATCTACACATACTCGGGCTGTCCATGGATAATGTTGGACAATTCGAAAGGATGGCAGTTATAAATATGCAAAGACATGCATATTTATAGATGTCGCCCTTTCGAACGGGAGACGCATACTGGTCACGCATACTGATAAATTAATTGAATTACCTAAATCTAGAAAGTTTCATCCGGAAACCGAGCCACAGTAAATGAAGGGCGAGGAGGAGAAGAAATTTGTACTGACCCACGAATGTAGGGGCGGAGCTCGTACAACGCACGGGCAGGTCTTCGCACACCAGACCTCCCAACGACGAGACAACTATCACATGTAAATCCACCCGATCAACACAAATATTCTAATTATGTCATTTTAGAGGAAAACAAGTTAAGAATATAATATTCATGATCTAACCAAGGTTTTTATGCCATTCTGTAGCTAAATGGGCTAATTATCTCATTGTTGGAGAAAATAAGGTCAGGAGAATAAGATAGAGGAGAAGAAAGAGGAGGAGGAGAAGAAGAAGAAGAAATCAAGAATAAGGAGAAGGAGGAGGAGGAGAAGAAGGAGGAGGAGAAGGTATTCTTCTTCTCTTCTTCTCTTCTTCTTCTCTTCTTTTCTTCTTCTTTTGTGCTTCTCCTTCTTATTTTTGTCTTCTCCTCCTCCTATTCTTCTTCTTCTTCTTCTTCTTCTTCTCCTCCTCCTCCTCTTCTCCTCTTCTCCTCCTCCTCCTCTTCTTCTTCTTCCTATTCTTTCTATTAAGCTAAGTAACTAACTAACCTAACAAACCAAGCTAACTAAACCTATCGCTAAACCTAGATAGCACTAAACAGCAAAAAAAAACAAAAACAGAATCAACCACTATAACAAAAACAGAATCTACCACTAAGTAACTAAAAAAGAATCTAGCTACCACTAAATACCAAACAATAAAAAATCAACTTCTTCTTTTTTCTCTTCTTCTCCTTCTTGTTTTTTTCTTCTCTTCTTCTCTTCTTCTTTACTTCTTCTCCTTCTTATTTTTTCTTCTCTTCTTCTTCTTCTTCTTCTTCTCCTTCTTATTTTTTTCTTCTCTTCTTCTTCTTCTTGTTCTTCTTTTTCTTCTTCTTCTTCTTCTTCTTCTTCTCCTCCTCCTCCTCCTCCTACTCCTCTTCTTCTTCTCCTCTTCTTGTCCTCCTCCTCATCCTCTTCTCCTCTTCTCCTCCTCCACCTACCTAACCAAGCTAACTAACTAACCTAACTAAAACTACTAACCTAACTAAATCTACCACTAAAACTACTAACAATAACAACTACTAAAACTACTAAAACTACTAAAAAATAATAAAACTACTAAGAAATAATGCGGTTGGGGGTGGGGTGGTGGTGTGGGGGCTCACCGGGAGGGGCGGCTGTGGAGGGACCGGGGTGCTGGGGGTGCCTGGCGACGCCGGGGGCGCCAGTGGCGGCGGCGCGACTGTGGTGGGGCAGCGGCAGCGGGGGTGAGGTGGGGAGAGAGAGAGGGCGGCGGCGGGGGCGGCAAGGGCCGCTGTGGGGGCGACAGGGGTGGCGGCGGGGGCGACAGGGGCGTTGATGCGACGGGGGCGGCGGCGCGACGGTGGTGGCGGCGAGTGTTACAGAGAGAGGGGCGCACGGGGTGGGGAGAGAGAGGGGCGCGTGGGGTGACCGTTACAGAGAGAGAGATGGGCGGGGTGGGGGGGAAGGAGTCGTTATCGGTGTTAGAGCATTGCCGTCTGCCTCCGGACTCTTTGCCATCCGCTAGCAGACGGCAATGGTCCGATTCCAGTTTGACCTAGCCACCCCGCGGTCAGGTGGGCCTATCTATATCTTTGTCGTCTGCCTCTGGACTCTTTGTCGTCCGCTAGCAGACGGCAAAGATGTGACAGATGGCAAAAAGACTTTATGCCCTCAGCCTGTGCTTTGCCGTCTGTTTTGCTGAAGCTGACGGCAAAGACACTCTTTGCCATCAGCTAGCAGACGGCAAAGACTAGGCAGATCGCAAAAAACTGTTTTCCAGTAGTGAAGGCATGCTATCAACGCTCTTAGCCAAATCGTCTATTTTGAGTAGTTTTTCCTCTATGGACGCATTGAAAATATTTTGAGAGTTGATGAACTCTTTGATATTACTGTCTAAATCAGAGGGTAATTTGTTATGATTTCCATAAGTGTTGTTGTAGGAATTGCCGTAATTGTTAGAGGAGTTACTAGGAAAAGGCCTAGGAACATAGTTTCCTCTAAAAGCATTGTTGTTGCCAAAATTGTTCCTACCAACAAAATTAACGTCCAAACTAGCGTTGCTACTCTCAATCAAGGAAGATAGTGGCATGTCATTAGGATCTAAAGGAGCATTTCTACTAGCAACCAAATTCATCAACTCGTCCATCTTAGCACTAAGCGAGTTAATTTCTTCTATAGCGTGTACCTTTTTGCTAGCAAGTGACCTTTCAGTGTGCCACTGAGAGTAGTTGGTCATGATATTGTCTAGGAGTTTTGTAGCCTCTCCTAACGTGATTTCCATGAACTTTCCACCTGAGGCGGAGTCCAACATATTGCGAGAAGCAAAATTCAAACCAGTGTAAAAGATTTGTCTAATCATCCACAAACTCTAGCCATGAGCAGGGCAATTTCTAATCATTAACTTCATCCTCTCCCAACATTGTGCAACGTGTTCATGATCAAGTTGCTTGAAATTCGTGATATCGTTACGTAGAGAGATAATCTTAGCTGGTGGAAAATACTTGGATATGTAAGCATCTTTGCACTTATCCCAAGAATCGATAATATTTTTAGGCAAAGAAGAAAACTATGTTTTTGCGCGATCTCGCAACGAGAAAGGAAAAAAGCTTCAACTTAATCACATCATTATCCACATCTCTTTTCTTTTGCATATCGCAAAGTTCAATGAAGGTATTGAGATGGGATGCGACATCTTCACTAGGAAGGCCAGAGAATTGCTCTTTCATAACAAGATTCAGCAAGGCAACGTTGATTTCATACGATTACGCACTAGTGGCGGGAGCAATCGGAGTACTAATAAAATCATTATTATTGGTACTCAAGAAGTCGCAAAGTTTGGTGTTTTTAGCCATGATGACTTCAACAAACCAACAAGAACACAAGCAAGAAAGAAAACCGGCAAAGGAAAATGGCAAAGGGCAAAAGAAAAAGGCAAAAAGGCAAAAGAAAACGACAAGGGAGAAAGGCAAATGAAAACGGCAAATGTGAAGTGGGGGAGAGGAAAATGAGAGGCAACTGGCAAAAAAGGTAAATGCAAGAGATGAGTTTGTGACACCTACTTGGATAGATCTTGATTTGATATCTCCTCCCCGGCAACGACGCCAGAAATCCTTTAGCTACTGCGACAACAGACCTTCCCTGGTAACGGCGCGAGGAATCCTGCTACTACGAGCTACGCCTATAGGGACTTCCTTAGCAAATATGCAAAGGATTTCCCCGCGGCCTTGGAGCCTTGCGTTGGTGTTCCATTGTAGAGGAAAGGGTGATGTAGCACAGCGGCTGTAAGTATTTCCCTCAGTTTTGAGAACCAAGGTATCGATCCAGTGGGAGGATCGCGTCAAGTCACAAGTACCTGCACAAACACAAAGAGCTTGCACCCAACGCTATGAAGGGATTGTCAATTCCTTATAGATTGTTTGCAAATTGAGGACTGAAAGCACAAAGTAAACAAAGCAAAGTAAAAGTAAAAGTGGAGACGATAGTTGTGAATAGACCCGGGGGCCGTAGTGTTCACTAGTCAATTGATAGAACCGCGCAAACTCATGACTTTATCTATGTCAATGATTATATATATAGGCATCATGTCCAAAACAAGTAGATCGATACTTTCTGCATCTACTACTATTACTCCACACGTCGACCGCTATCCAGCATGCATCTAGTGTATTGAGTCCAAAAGAACAGAGTAACGCCTTAAGCAAGATGACATGATGTAGATGAACAATCTCAAATTTATGATGAAATCCCATCTTGTTACCCTTGATGGCGACAACATGGTGCGTGCCTTGCTGCCCCTTCTGTCACTGGGAAAGGTCACCGCATGATATGAACCCCAAACCAAGCACTTCTCCCATTGCAAGAATCATAGATCTAGTTGGCCAAACAAAACCCAAGACTCGGAGAGACTTGCAAGGATATCAAATCATGCATATGAAAAATCAGCAAAGACTCAAATATAATTCATAGATAATCTGATCACAAATCCATAATTCATCGGATCTCAATTAACACACCGCCAAACAGGATTACATTGGATAGATCTCCATGAAGAACATGGAGAACTTTGTATTGAAGATCCAAGAGAGAGAGAGAAGAAGCCATCTAGCTACTAACTACGGACCCGTAGGTCTGAAGTGGACTACTCACGAGTCATTGGAGAGGCGATGATGTTGACGTAGAAGCCCTCCAACTCCAAAGTCCCCTCCGGCAGGGCACCGGGAAGGGTCTCCAGATGAGATCTCGCGGAAACGGAAGCTTGCGGCGCCAGAAAAGCGTTTTCGTGGATGCCCTGATTTTTTCTGCGATTTTAGGGAATTTATAGGCCAAAGAGCTAGGGCAGGGGACCGCCAGGGAGGCCACAAGGCTGGTTGCTGCGGGCCCCCCTGGCCGCGGCAACATGGCTTGTGGGCTCCCTGTGGGCCCCTTGCCTTGGCCCTCAAGCCCCTCGATCTTCTTCTGTTCTGGAAAAAAAATATTTTGGGGATTTTATTCCGCTTGGACTCTCTTTCAAAATCATATCTCAAAAGAGTCAAAAACACAGAAGAAACAGGAACTGGCACTTGGCACTGAATTAATAAGTTAGTCCCAAAAAAGATATAAAAGGTATATAAAAATCCAAAGTTGACAAGATAACAGCATGAAACCATCAAAAATTATAGATACGTTTGAGACGTATCACTAGGGTGGATATATACCTTCTTGAGCATTTCATCAAGTTGCTTCGTGAGCTCCAATGGTTCGGATGAAGGCATTGTGTAATATTTCTTGCATATTGGACTACCGAGGGAAAAGGTTAATAGAAAAATCGAGTTCCCAATCTGGTGTCATTCCTAGTAGTTCTTCAGGGAATACATCTGGAAACTCAATGACTACTGGGATTAACTCCATGTCGGAGGCTACTCGGTAAATATCGTATCTTACTTTCGCATGGTACTTCGGGCCACAGACTACGCTGCTTGTCGTATTGGGTTTCTTAACGTGCCCACTCGGGTTGTGCAATTTCTACAAACTTGATGTTGTGTTAACCAATCCATTCCAAGTTTAACGTCCATCTTTGCAGACTCAATGGATACCAAAGTGGCAGGAAAAATTAACTCCCCGGTTGTTTATCTCCAGTCCATGTCATACCACATTGAATTTTATCATGGATCCCGGGATTGCACCACCATGAATATTTCAAGAAGTGAGAAAAAAAATAGGTTTTGTGGAACATAAATCCATGAAATAAAAAATGGGAAGCCCAAGAATCAAATAAAATTGTTGCAGGTATGCTATTAATAGGTTTTATGTCGGGACTAAGTCCTCAACATAAGCTTCTGGTTGTTGGCTTCCGCTTTAGGATTCGTGTCCAACGGGATAAGCGAGCCAAAGTCGCTAGAACGAAGTGGTGGAAGATCAAGGGGGAGGCATCCCCGGCTTTCATGGAGAGGGTCATTAAGGAGGGCCCTTGGGAGGAAGGTAGGCGTTGCAAACTTGATGTGGACGAGTATGGCGACCTTCTTGCGGAAGGTCGCTGTAGACGAGTTTGGGGTGACCAAGGGAAGTAGAAGGGAAGCTGAGGACACCTGGTGGTGGAATGATGAGGTCCAGAAGGTTATTAGGGAGAAGAAGGACTGTTTCAGATGCCTATATCTGGATAGGAGTGCAGCTAACATGGAGAAGTATAAGGTGGCGAACAAGGAAGCAAAGCGGGCGGTGAGTGAACTGAGAGGTCGGGCGTATGAGGACCTCTACCAACGTTTAAACACCAAGGAAGGCGAAAGGGACATCTACAAGATGGCCATGATTAGGGAGAGGAAGACGAGGGATGTCGGCAAAGTCAAATGCATCAAGGACGGAGATGATCAGCTTCTTGTGAAGGATGAGGCGATCAAGTGTAGATGGTGGGAGTACTTTGACAACCTTTACAATGGAGATGTTGAGAGCTCTACCATTGAGCTAGACGACTCCTTTGATGATACCATCATGTGCTTTGTGCGACGTATCCAGGAGTGTGAGGTTAAGGAGGCGTTAAAAAGGATGAAAGTAGGCAAAGCGATGGGTCCTGATGGTATCCCATCGAGGTGTGGAGAGGCCTTGGACACATAGCGATAGTATGGCTAACTAAGCTTTTCAACCTCATTTTTCGGTCAAACAAGATGCCCGAAGAATGGAGGCGGAGTATTTTAGTACCAATCTTTAAGAACACCGTTTAAGAAGGTTAACAAGCGTGACCAAAACCCAATTTGGTTTCATGCCTGGGAGGTCTACCATGGAAGCCATCTTCTTGGTACGACAGCTGATGGAGAGATATAGGGACCAAAAGAAGGATCATCATATGGTGTTCATTCATTTGGATAAGGCCTATGATAAGATACCTCGGAACGTCATGTGGTGGGCCTTGGAGAAACACAAAGTCCCAATAAAGTACATTACCCTCATCAAGGATATGTATGATAATGTTGTGACAAGTGTTCGAACAAGTGATGGCAACACCGATGACTTTCCGATTAGAATAGGGATACACCAAGGGTCAGCTTTGAGCCCTTATCTTTTTGATTTGGTGATGGATGAGGTCACAAGGGATATACAAGGAGATATCCCATGGTGTATGCTCTTTGCGGATGATGTGGTGCTAGTCGATGATAGCCGAACGAGGGTTAATAAAAAGTTAGAGTTATGGAGGCGGACTCTAGAATCGAAAGGTTTTAGGCTTAGTAGAACTAAAACTGAATACATGAGGTGCAGTTTTAGTGCTACTAGGCACGAGGATCGAGAGGTTAGCCTTGGTGGGCAGGTGGTACCGGAGAGAGACACGTTTTGATATTTGGGGTCTATGTTGCAGAAGGATGGCGATATCGATGAAGACGTGGGCCACCGAATCAAGGCTAGGTGGATGAAGTGGCGCCAAGCCTCTGGCGTACTCTGTGACAAGAGAGTGCCACAAAAGCTAAAAGGCAGGTTTTATAGGACAGCTATCCAACCTGCGATGTTGTATGGCGCGGAGTGTCAGCCAACCAAGAGACGACATATCCAACAGTTAGGTGTAGCAGAGATGCGCATGTTGAGATGGATATGTGGCCACACAAGGAAGGATCGGGTATGGAATGACGATATACGAGAGAGACTTGGGGTAGCACCGATTGAAGAGAAGCTGGTCCAGCATCGTCTCAGATGGTTTGGACATATTCAACGAAGGCCATCGGAAGCGCTGGTGCATAGGGGACGGATAAAGCGTGCTGAGAATGTTAAGACGGGTCATGGTAGACCAAACTTGACATGGGAGGAGTCCGTTAAGAGAGACCTGAAGGTTTGGAATATCGACAAAGACTTAGCCATGGATAGGGGTGCGTGGAAGTTAGCTATCCACGTTCCAGAGCCATGACTTGGTTTCGAGATCTTATGGGTTTCAACTCTAGCCTACCCCAACTTGTTTGGGACTGAAAGGCTTGGTTGTTGTTGTTGTATGCTATTAACAAGGAACATACCCTTGACTACTACGAGTTTTTCTTGGTCTTCCTCAATTGAGAGATGGCGCACTCGCCCTTGGATGAGCCTCTACAAGGAACCCATGTTGTTGACTTGTGGCTTGAGTGTTGTATAAGGCTTTCTATTCTCGAGGCACTGCCTTGCGTAGTGTCCAGTCTGAACACAAGTGAAACACATGTTGTTACCCTAACTGTCCTCCTTCATGGGGGGTGATACTTCTTGATGCGGTTCTCTGTCTTGTTAGTATTCTGCTGCCATGTAGGTTTGAATTCAAACTAAGGTTGCTGTCAGGTGTGGACCTTCTGAACCATCGGTCCATCTTTCTTGGGTTCAAACTTCCGTTTGTGGTCTTCATAAGCTGACTTGTTATAATGAACGAGCTTGTTCCCCCACTCAGCGATGAGAGCCTTGTTTAACAAAGTCTGGAAATCGAGAAAGTCTAGCATACTTAACGTGCATTAGAGGGTCTAGTTGAGTCCTCCAAGGAATCGGTCTATTTTCCATTTCGAGGTGGCCAAATCATTGAGGGAATAATGGGCCAGGTCGTTGATCTTGTTTAAATACTCACTTACTGATAGGTTCCCTTGTATAAGGGCAAGGCACTAACGTTGTTTAATTTGATAATGTCGGCGGGAATGTGGTACTTACAGAACATGTCCTCGAATTTGTCCCAAGTGATCTCGTTGTGTGTGGGCCACATGAATTTCGCATTATCCCACCATATAACAGCGGGTCCTTGAAGATAGTGAGTAGCAAATTGAACCTTGTCGGCTTCTTTAGTACGAGAGATTTCTAGTTTCTTCTCAATGATTATTAGCCAATCGTCTCCTTCTATTGGATCAACAGTTGACTGAAACAGGGAGGTTTGGTTTTTTGGGAATGTGACAGCTAGGAGTGGTTACCATTATGAATGTGGTTCTTCCTAACCATAGCCTACATACTTTTCAACAGTTCAAGAAAATCTTGGTTCCTTCTTTCCTCGAACATACCCATAATATGTTCTGTAGTGGGTGGATGTGGTGGAGGAGGTGGTGGTGCATATCCTTTAGGGGAATGTCATGCTTGCTCGATGGAGCGACGAAGAGGAGTATCGTCACCACTATGACTGTTACTACCGTAGCTTGTCATCCTATTTTTTTTTCCCAGTATGAGGTATCGAGATGTGCAAGATCCATAAATAGGAAAGAAAAGCAAGCGACAAAAGTTCGAGAAAACAGTGGAAACCAAAGTGAATAAAAGTTCCACCTTAATTATACATAGACTCATACAACCCAAGCATTATGACAACCTCGACTACTCCTTAAGAAAGTGACTACACTGATGCTCTACAGGTCCAGCGGCAGTGTCCTCAGTCTCGGACTTTGTCTCTGAGATGACGACGCGAATGGAAACCTCCGGATCAAAGGAAATGCAACACTGCTGCCTCGAGTGCTCTCCCTCAGGGGCAGGTGCTGAGCGAGGCTGAAGGATAGTGGCGGCGGGAGTAGCGAGAAGCAAAGCCCACTTGGCAGGAAACTTGCGCGGAGTCACTGTCGACGTGTCTGAGTTACTCCGAGGGGTAACCGGAGTGGGTGGAGTGGTGGAAACTGGGTTGGCGAACGGGGCAAAACCGAGTGAGAGATGGGTGAAAGTTGATCTACCGGGAGCCAGAGATGCACGAGTACAAGTCCGCTCCTGTGCCAGGTTAAAAATAAAACATAATTGGTCGTTATATAACGGGAAAGGTTGCTAGAAGAGTGGTCACACGTTGGATCAATGGAAAGGAATCTGATACTGTCATCTTTGAAAAAGGATGGATAGAAATAGAAACCTGGGTGCGTTTGCATCCGGACTTCAT
Source organism: Hordeum vulgare subsp. vulgare (assembly GCF_904849725.1). Classification (NCBI taxonomy): domain Eukaryota; kingdom Viridiplantae; phylum Streptophyta; class Magnoliopsida; order Poales; family Poaceae; genus Hordeum; species Hordeum vulgare. The sequence continues at coordinate 363,723,548 of NC_058523.1, forward strand.
TCTAGCACATGTCCATGAGGGCTTCAAATGCAGTGAACTGAATTGCCTGATCAGGGGTCGACGCCAAACCACTCGTAGAAGAATGGGTGTAGGTTACGGTCAGAGAACTGTTGTGCATAGTGACCTCCGTGTGGTAGTCATACCCCAATTCTGCCACCCGCCATCGATACACCTGGTACACCGGGCATCGCCGTCGGGGTAGATTCTCCGCCACACATTCCTAAGAAAGTGCGAAGATGTGAGGGGTGCTGGCTCAGACTGGTACGGTTATGGCACTGGGGCCATCTACACTCACAACCATTAGTCTATTAGTGAGAGACATATTCTATATGCATGCAATGCAACAATCAAATGCATAAACACACTTACGGCACTCACGACTACCAACTACCATTTATCTAACATGTCGGGGGTCTAGGGCATCCTACAATCAGCTTGACTATGATACCAAGCATTGTGGCACCCTGGCTCATAGAGACCGGTTTACCTTGCATTGCCGGCCCATGGATCATGTCTTCTCGCAACACACAAGAACTTGGTACAGAAATACAACCGCTTTATTGATTCTCTAACAGATACGTATGTTCAGGATTACATAAAGAGGAGAGGCCCAGCAGCACACTCGGTGCGGCTAAACAATATGTACATTATTTAGTAGACATACATGTGGCCTCGATGATCATGACACAACTACTTGGCAATGGAAAGACGATGTAGCAGAACTCCATCTCACAAGGACACTGCTCGGATATGACCTAGACTACGAATAAAAACTCATACTCCACATAAGGCTTCTCCTAAAACTAGCATGACACGCTAGCCGAGTACTTTGAATGTAGTCACAATTTCACAACAAACAATACAATAATGACAAACAATAATATGACATTTAAGCACGTTATAGACAATATATGACAAACTACTCATGAAGTGCAAGTGATAGTCACTTAGGTTCTATTTTACCAGTATGGTTACCGCGTATCCATATCCATCATCTTATCACAGTGATCACCTCCGGATCACAAAAGAAGCCACCTCTTTCATCTCGACAAACCATATACCATGTGCCATGATTATATCACTAGTGTGCAAGTTAATTATTTTTGTTGATCCATAGTGTGACCTAGTACAAATTATTTCCCTAACCGAGGACGCGGTTATCGATAGATTAAACACAAACTCTACATAGGTTAGCACATTGTACCCACACCATAGAACCCATGGCCTTGTGTTCCCATTCAGGGACCAATAACGTTCCGACAAAACCAACGTACTGCATGGCATTCTCCCATCCATTCCGAACAACTCCCCTTTGGTCTAAGTCATGGGTGGCCCTGGATGCGAGCGTGGACATCACCCTGCCACCGCCGTGGCAAAACAAAACAGTCCCAAACACGGAAAATGATACCAAAACAACTATGGGCACACATGGTTATACCTACCTACCAGACCAGGTTAGAGCATGCTCATAACCTTCTCTCATTGGAGGCACTGGCGAGAGGCATGTCTGCAGACCGAATAAGGGCCTTCCCATAAAGTAAAAATGTGGTTGTACCCTAAATCTCGGTTCGGTACCACCATGACTCGATCAACAACGTGTTCAAGTTGTATTATTAACATTTTTATTCTAAAATAAAAATTTATTCGAGCCATGGTATTTCATGAAAATGTCATTCAATGCATATGTACCAACGTGACGAATGACATTGCTAACATAAGTAACATTCTGATGAAACTACTACACTTCATAAATTTAACCAAGTAAACATCTTACTTCTCTCATACTAACATGATTATCATGAAATTTTAGTTAGAATTAGTGAGGAAAATTTTAATTTATTATATTCCACATATGAATTAAATTTCAAGCAAAACTCATAGTCATTGCAAGTCATCCTTGAAAATTTGTGATGGCTTGCCTTAGTTCAGAGGAGGGTCACAAAACTCATGGTCCTCTTCAAGGAAAGTTGAACCTTCTGAAAATAATGAAATTATAAAAATAAAATGTGACATTAAACATTTTAATGCACCAAAATATATGTACAATAAGGAAAAAACTGAATTTTGGCATGCCGATAGAGGAGCTTAATACAAAACAGTTGCAACAATGAATCATATTGTTTAGACTTATGGTTTAGGAATTAGAGCTGGTCAAAGTTGTAGTAAATATATATGATTTAAACATAAAATAAGAAATTCCATAGGGGCCATGTCGGAGGCATATTTTCAGAATTCGCCTCCACTCATACCGCCTCGGGAGCGAGGGAAGTGACTAACAAATGGGGCCCTCCTGTCAGGTTTATAAGAGAGAGAGGGGTGGAATAGGGACGGCGGCTCAGTCGATGATGATTCTCCAACGAGGGGGCACGGCTGCCATCGGCGAGGAGGGGAATGAATGCAAATCATCACGGCGAGCATGTACATACGAGGAAGTCAAGTAGGGGCGGACGAATGGTGTTGCAAACGTTCTTCTCAGAGACGTCGGATGGTGGAGTTCGTCGGAGTTGGGGATACCAGTGAGGTTGAGGGGGTCCAGTAGCTCCGTCACGCTGCAGGGAGGGTAACAAGCACGAGTGAGGTGTTGGAGAAGAGCGGAGGGCACCGAAGCAAGCTTCTGACAGAAGGGGATCCGTGGACAACTTCGGAGATGATTCGGCCGCTGGAGGCCTTCCCGGGCTTGCCGCGGTGCTTGTCTAGATGATTTGAGGGAAGAGGAGGTGAGTGGGGTGGCTAGAATGGCTTGGGGGTGTTCCTACTTATAGGGGAGGACAGAGAAAATCTTTTGGCAACTGACATAGAGGAGCTAGTGGAGTGGCCAGGGGCGACGACCGGGGCTCAGACAAATGGGAGAGCTCAAGGGAGATCCTCCAAACACAGTGGCAACACCGGGCCAAGCACATGACGGTGGGTGAGACGAATCGATCATGTGGTCACTGTTTTCCCTGCGCTGCCATGTCCATGTCTGTTGAGCCGACCACCGGTGTCAGGGAGCGATAGAGAGGGATGGGAGGATTAGGACAAAGCAGCAGGAGGTCGAATAAACGCCAGACATCACCCGACACGTTCACGTGCGAGACAGGACATTGGCCGACGCGCACAGCGCGCTAAGCGCCCGTCAAAAACCCTGGAGCCACGTGGTCACCGCGTGCACTTGAGCTACGTGCGCGCCAAGGAAGGCAGACCATGTTTGTGCTCAAGTCCCTTCAAGAGAAGTCCCATTTGTTGTCTTGGTTCATCCCCAGACTGCTTGGACAAAAAATGAGATAGCTGACTAGTTTCTAGATAGAACTATAGCAACTTAGAGAGAAAAATCTAGAGAGATATTGGAGTTGAAACTTGGAGGCCAAGGTTTGGGTTAGAAGGTAGCCATGCTGGAAATATTCCAGCTGAAATGGAGGAAGAAAAGGTGCACTTCCTTCACAAAGTGACCTTTCTCTCTAGAACACAAAATATTTTACCGGCCATTGGATACTTGCATAAAAAGGCGAGCCATGACCTAAATTATAAAAGGGAATTTATTTAGAATTTTCTAGGCAAGGAAAATGAGGGATGTTGTGGAGCTTAAGACAGAAATACTCCATTTCAAGGAGAAGATGATTATTGTTCTTAAAAGAAAAATATTTAAATTGCAATATCAGGGCAGAGATGATCTCTCAAGATGTTTTGAGGGAACTAGGAATCACTTGGGTGAAACTCAAAATAATGCCCAAGTGGAAATCCCCATGAGATGATTCAAAAACTCATTTTCAAATCAATATCCAATAAAAATCAAATAAAAGAAAAATAAAAACTAGGGTGTCACAGTTACCCTCCATGGGATGAAGTCTCCCTCAACGTGGACGTACAGTAGGACCACCTAGCAGAAACAAGCCAGAAATCTCCATGTCAATCTTTGTGTTTGATCTTCCTATCCCTACCCTCAACTTACATATGCATGTCTTTACTTTCCGCTGCTATACTCATAGATTTGAATGTGTAGGGTGTGCTTGACTTGCTACATTTACTAAAACTTGTTAACAATTAAAATTTGGAAAAGGATTAGTTTTTATTTGGTCATGTCGTCTAATCACCCCCCTTTGGACATACTTTGCATCCTACAAATAGACTAGGTTGAGTGTTGGGATTGGCTTCAGGCTTGTTTGGCCTTAGTGGAGTGCCAATGTTCACAAATTCACTGGCTTCATGAAGTGGTGATGATACCATTGGTGCATCAAGTTGAAGCACATGCTATGTTTCTCTTCAACAATGTCTTAGGTAGAAGCAATGTTTTGAGCAGCATCAGCTGCATTGTCTTCAGTTGTGGTGGTTTCGGCAGCTTGTACATCATGTGTTGTACTTCAACTGCGGTGGAAGCAGAGTCATGAAGAACAACTTGCCTCAATATTTTCCGAGGCGGGATGAGCCATGGAGATAGACGTCACAAGAAGGGGTTCCTCACGTGCATGTGGTGTTGCAGCTGGAACTTGAGGGGGCTTGGACACTTGGGTCGAACCCGAAGACTTTGTGTTCTTTGTCACCATCCTCTTGACATGTTTTTCTTTAGCTTCAGAAGCATGTGCAGACTTGCGTTTCCTAGATTCAACCACATCTTGCTTGGTATTTTAGCTGGTTAGAGCAGAGGAAGGAGCGGGTGTTCTTGTGCCACAGAAGCATGTTGGTAAGCCAATGCTGGGCATCTCTTATCGTGAAAATGCCTTGACTTGACTTTTCAATGATTTTGTGGTCAATAGTGGGCTGACGAAGCACTGTTCTCTTTAGCATTTCATTGTGAGCTTGGACCATGTGCACAAATTTCTTCTTGAGACGCTCAAGGGTGCCTTTGTCAGCCTCACAATGCTTCTCAAATTTAGCCTTCAGATATTTCATGAAGAGCTGATATCCTTATATCTGCCGGGCTGTGAGCTTGTGTACATTGCTCTTAAGTAGAGCCTTTTCACAACGATTCTTTTTGCGCTGCTGCACAACCTTTTGAGAAACAATTAGTTCTTCGTTCACCAACCCTTGAAATGTGATGCTTAGTCCAATTGGGATTTGTAGGGCGTCGATGGTGAGAGAGGGGTCAACAAACCATTTGTCAATGAACTAGTTGATGATATTTTTATCAATGAGAGGCAAATATTCAAGACATTTGGCCTCTTCCTCCGTTTGCTAAGTTAGCTTTGCAACGGCTTCATCATCAAACTCATCATCTGAGAGTTCAATCGTATTTGCAGCATCCATGAAGGAGACGTATGGCTTCGGTCCACGGGCAACAACCTGTTTTCGCTTGAGTGTCCTATTTGTGCAAGACTCATCCTTAGTTTCAGCTTGTTCAGCTGGTCTTGATCACGAGGCTTGAGGTGAAGGTCTAGGCCTTGAAGCCTATGAAGCCTTAGGAGTTGAAGCCTTTGCTTTCTCCATTGGATTCGGATATGTGACATGAGGCTGATCTTCTTCCTCAGATGTGTCATCAACCTCTCAGCAGCCATGAATAGTTGAGGGATCTGGTTGCTTTGGCATTGGAGGCCTTACCATGCCTGGCAAGAAGCCAATCTTGATGGTTTCAGCCTTCGTCTTCGGATGCACATTTTTGTAGAGAATATCTATCCATGGAGCTTTTCCTGCATTCTTTTTGGCATACTCATCTGTGAAAAAGTGATAGTTGAACCATTCTTCAACCAATATCTTCGGATCCATTGATTCGTTTCTTGCGCTGTTGGTAGCTCTCTTTTGAATCAGATTTGTTTCGATTATATAGTGTAGGTGGAAGATCTATGGCAGTCCTTAGAAGTCTGTGTCTACCTCCTTCCTTAGGAGTTTTGTCTCTTGACATAGTCCTGGAGTAGGACAAAAGCTTCACATAATTATTCAAATGATAATTGGCTCTAGGTGAATCCAGATGTATCTGTAAGCAATCTGCAAACGAATATAGACTATGATATCCAAGTGATTCTGCCGCAGACATGTACCTGTGAAAGAATTAGAGATGTGAAGGGAATAGAAGAGGTGATATGCACTCTCAAAAGGTTTTCACGATAAAAACATTGTGTGAAGAAATTGACCTCATTCACCGAAGACTTTCACTTTTTCTCAAGCCAAGGTGGTTTCAGATTCTTACAAGTTCGAAAATTTGCACAAGTGACAAGTCAACCAAGATTTGCAACTTGAGTAAAATCATTGAGGAAATACAGATGTATTGGTGAGAGTTGTCGAAAATTTTGTGGAAAAACAGCTTTCTAAAGTATTTGGTATCTTTTCAAATCAAATAAGTGGTAAAGTCAGCGAGTTATTTACCACAATTCAGAACATGAGGAACTATTTGACGAAGTGGAGAAGCCAAGCAGTTCGATCAGCCACACCCCAGATTGGTGGTGGCAGACGTTTACATCAGCGGCGCACGAGGATGGTCATGGCCGGCGTGAGTACGAAGACGAAGAAGGCATGGCGGCTAAGCATTTCTTTGCTGACGATGATGAAATCTAGCTACAATGCTAGGGTTTGGAGCTCAAGGGCAGCGGATGGGAGGTAAGAGTAATTTTGACCTGGGGGTCTTCTATTTATACCGTGGGGTTGGAACAGAAATATCCAAAAAAATTGGACGGATTTACCCGAGACTCTTCGACTTAGTGGGGCACATGGCATGCATGCAACACATCTTACAACCCACTACCCTTGATCTAGTGCACCACGCACTGGAATTTTAGCAATTTAGACGATAAAGAGACAAGAGTGAAAAACTTTTAATCATTTGTTTGGATTTGTCTTCGGCAGACAAGGATGATGCAAAGACAATCAACACGTGTCAACTAGAATGCATATGGTTGGAATTGAACAATGTTAGGAGAGATTAGCATAGCTGAGGTGTAAGGGTCCGATCTTATTTTCTTAGCTAAAATTCGAAGATAGATGTACAAGAAAGATCTTGTAGAGGACAAAACTCCATAGTTTCTCATATGACATATTCATATGACATGTGTTCACGTTCGAAGATAATCATACAATTCGACGACAAACTCAGTTTCATGAAGATATATGAATAAAAGATGATAAAACGCAATGTCTTAAGGAAGGGTTGCTGGCATTGCCCATCGTATAAGAATGTTTGACCCATATACGACACACAATTATCGTGGCGCTCCAAAGTCATATTCTTCGTTAATGTATTCACACTTAGAGTGTATGTCTTCATCTGAGGACATATGTTACTTCGTGTGTTGTGCATCAAAGTCATCAACGTGCATAACCGTTAGGATGTGTGTCCATTCAATGGACATTTGAGGATTCTAACATATTTAACTCACACCGCAACTTGCAAAACCCATTCTCATCCAAAGGCTACGTGAATGTATGAGCCAATTGCTCTTCTGACTTCACAGGTTCATTGACGATGCCACCATTCAACACATGATCACGTAGGAAATAATTTCGTATCTGAATGTGCTTTGTCTTTGAGGATGTACTGGATTGTATGTGATCTTGATAGTACTCTCGTTGTAGCGGTAGAGTGGTACTTTCTTCTTGTTGATGTCATAGTCCTTAAGAGTTTGCTTCATCTAGAGAAGCTGCATACAACAAGCGCCAGCAGCAATGTATTCGGCTTCAGGAGTGGAGCATGAGACACAATACTGCTTCTTCAAAGACTAATAGACAAGAGGTCGACCAGGAAAGTGAAATGTGCCTGATGTATAGTTGTGATCAACTCAGTCACTAGCAAAATATTAATCTGAATAATCAATGAGACCAAACTAGGAGCCCTTTAGATACCACAATCCACTTCATCGCGAGGTGATTCAATTCCTTTGGTATTGCTTGGAATCAGGCACACATGCAAACAATAAGCATTATGTGTGGCTTAGATGCACATAGGTACAATAAACAGCCAATCATGGAGTGATATACCTTCTGATCGATATCTTTACCAGTTTTGTTACTGAAGTGGTGGCCATTTTTTGGCATTGACGTCTTGTAACCTTTACAATCTTTCATGACAAATTTCTTGAGGCAGTCCTTAGGTACTGCTCGTGTGATATGAAGATCCCATTTGGTTGCTATCGAATTAGAAGCCCTAGATAGAACTTCCGCTCTCCCATCATCCACATCTGATATTGCTCTTGCATCATGAAGCTAAACTCATCAGTATATATATTGTAAGTACATCTAAATATAATGTCATCAACATAGATTTGACCACTAGTGCAGAAAAGCCGAACTATGGCATGGAAAACTTGGTCTTGCTGCCAAAATGGCCTTGCTCGCATGGAACCCCGACGCCACCAACATGGTGCCACAGTTAAAAAATAGTGGCGGCGTTGGGTTCCACGCTAAAAGTATATTACATGTTTATGGCATGTCCATTTTTCCAACGCCGGCAATTTGTTTCTTTGATAATAAAAATAATACTCCTTCAAAAACTAAGAAGTTAAACTTCACAAAAGGTATTGATAATTTAAATATACTCATAAACTTCATAGTTTAACACTTAGTACTAATAAATTAAACATACTCACAAACATATAGTTTAAAACTTAACTAGTAATGATCAACTAAATAGTCTTCATCATCAAAGAGTATCCGGAGCTGGCTCATCTTCTTCTGATTGCTCTCTCCATCTTGTTAGAAATAAGAAACAGTTTTCTGTAGATCAATCCTCTTTGTCCTGAGTTGTTTTTTCTTCAACTTTATATTATCCATCTCCTCGACCAATTTCTTAGTGAGGGCCTTAGCACCCTCTTTGAGCAGACTATCAATTTCTTCCTTCATTGCGGCATTGTCTTCTTTGAGATTTTTGATGCTCCAGTCTGAAGACTCTAAGAGCAACTCATTCCACTGCTACACGCTGCCCACCGCTTCTTTGTTGCTTGTTGAACTGTCAATGTGTGTTGTTTCAAATTATGTATAAGTACGAGTCATTATGAATAATGTTTGTAGTACTAATGGACTAAACAACTAGTAGTACTGATGAACTAAAGAACTAGTAGTACAACTATTTATATCTATCATGGAAAACTCATCTAATAAAGGAGCAAAATCAATCATCCATTCTAGTTTTCTAGCAATCCAGCATTCTAATTTTGTCGATCATGGAGAATTAGTTTCTAGAAATTTAGAATTCAAGATTTTTCTATCATGGTGAATTAGTTTCTATCAATCTATCATTCTAGTTTTTTCTATCATGGAAAATTTGTTTCTCGTAATCTAGCATTCTAGTTTTTTCTATCATGGCAAATTAGTTTCCAAAAATCAAGCATTCTAGTTTTTTCTATCATCGCGAAATAGTTTGTAGCAATCTAGAATTATAGTTTTTTCTCTGCATACAAAAAGAAGTAGAGATAGAAACATATATACTACTCAAGGAGACGCGGAGGTGCTCGGCAGCGAGGAGGGTCCACGGGCGGCAGGGCGGGCGGTGTGGTGCTGGGCGGCTTCGCGCATCGGACAGGGTGGCATTGGGAGGCATCAGGTGTCTGGCAGGGCGGAGACCGGTGGCATCGGTCATCGAGGAGGGTGGTGGCGGGCGGCGTCGAGCGGGGCATCGATCGAAGACGGGTGTCGTCGGCGGGTCGGCGGCAGGGATCGAGAGGAGAGAGGATTGGTGTAGTTGGGGATCGAGAAACTACGGATAAATAAAGAGTTTTTAATGCGTCGAGAGCTCCCAGTGCTAGCTTGGGCGTAATGGGCCTAAATGCATAATGTCGGGTATAATGTGTAATGCCAACACTAAGGTAATAGCTATGACGTACAAATTTAGCCCACACCAGCACTATTTGAAAATATTAGTGCTAGCGTTGGGCAAAAACGGCGCACCACCAATGTAAATTGTGTCTAGCCATTTCTCCACTAGTGGAATTACAAATAGTTAACCATGATATCATTTTGTGAAAAGAGTAGGATCGAGTGAACCATGTTTGAAGTCTTTCTCTTTGAGGAATTCCTTGAGTGTGTCATACCAGGCCCTTGGTGCTTGTTTGAGGCCATACAATGCCTTCTTGAGCCTGTAGACCATGACAGGGTGGTTTCGGTCTTCGAACCCATGTCGTTGAGCAACATATACTTCTTCCTCAATCTTACCATTGAGGAATGCACTTTTTTACATCCATTTGGTATAAGCATATGTCATGGTGGTTAGAATAAGCAAGCAATGTGCGTATGTCTTCATATCTAGCAACAAGTGCAAATGTTTCATCGAAGTCAATACCCTCAACCTGTGTCTAGCCTTGCGGGACAAGTCGAGCCTTTTTCTGACCACTTGGTGAGATTCGTTTTCCTTGTTGTGGAAGATCTAATTTGTTCCAGTGATATTGTGCTTGCGTAAATCAAGATGCTTGACTTTCTCCCCTAGGTTGTTGAGTTTTAATTGATGAAGCTCTTATTGCTTGGCTTGAATCCATTCCGATTCCATGAAGGATTCATCTATTTTGGTGGGCTCTGAGATTGACACAAAAGCAAAATTCCCTCAGAAGTTAGACAATTGGTTAGCACTTGAGCGAGTGAGAGGACCTCGCGCATTGATGCTATCGAGTATTTCTCGATTTACACTTCATTTACTAGTCGCGGCTAGAAGGTCGATGACTTCGGTCCTACTACTGAGCATTGTCTTCGTCGACAACATTATATTCATCAGCATCATTGTCTTCATGATGGGTAGGTAGAAGAATGATAACTTCCTCAACATTTGGTTCCTCAAGTATGATTTTGCTAGTGCCCATAAGCCTAACAACTTCATTAGATGGAAGTTCATCTAGCACAGGTGGCAAGTGCTCTCTTTGCAAGCCATTAGTTTTGTCGAATCGCACATCCAGAGTCTCAACAATTTTATTTTGAAAAATGTTGAAGACTCTGTAGGTGTGCGAATCCTTTCCAGAAAGCATAAAACACTCATGTGCTTTCGGTGCAAATTTTGAGGTGTCGAGTGGATCTTGAATCCAACTTCTTCCACCAAAGACATTGAAATAAGTTACGTTGGGTTTCTTACCAGGAAGTAGCTCATATGAGGTTTTCTTGAGGAACTTGTGAATATATACCCTATTGATGATGTGGAATGCGGTGTCATTGGCCCTAGGACAATACTTTTGTGGTGTGTTGTACTCATCAAGCATAGTGTGAGCCATCTCTATGAGCGTCCTGTTCTTGCGCTCCACAACGCCGTTTTACTATGGTGTGTATGGAGCAGAGAACCCATGAGTGACACCAAGGGACTCAAGATAGGTATCCAGACCAGTGTTCTTGAACTCTGTGCAATTGTCACTCTCGATATGCTTGATCATGACATTGTAGTTGGTCATGCACCTGTTTGCGAAGCGCCTGAAATCGTCTTGTACTTCAGTCGTATAAAGTAATATATGCACCCATGTATATCTATAATAATCATCAATGATTATGAAACCATATACATTTTCCATGTTAGAGAAAGTGGAGAAGTGAATAGGGCCGAATAAGTCCATGCGGAGCATCTCGAAGGGGACTGTAAGTCATCAAGATAGTCTTCGAGGGGTGTTTGGCCCTAGTCATCTTCCCGGCCTCGTAGGCACCAAAATGATGTGATTATTCTTGTCTAGTGTATGCAAGTTCCTCATACCATCATGTCCTAGCCTTCGATGCCATATCCAGCATTCTAAAGGGTTTGGTAGAAGATATGTGGCAACTTGTGGTCCTACAGAGAAGTGTACCATGTATAGATCACCTGTTCGAAAACCTCCGAAGACTTTTTTTATTTTAGAGGACATTACTACAATGCATGGAAATTTGCCAAATATTACAAGCATGTCAATATCACAAAGCATTGAGACTGACATTAAGTTGTAAGCAAGGGATTTGAAAAGCATCACATTTTCCATGTGCCTATCCCTTGTGATGGCAACTCAACCTTGTCCTAGTACCTTACTGCTTCTTTTGTACGCAAATATGATGTGATCTTTGGTTGGAGGTCTAAGAGTTCACTCCATCATTAGGCCTCGATCACCAGTCATGTGACTAGTACGTCCACTATCCATGATCCATTTGGTTGGACTAGATTGGTCTTCCTGCATTGGCAATTAGTCTTGTTCACCAATGCATGCAACAACATCATGCATTCATGAAGATATTGCAATGTAAGTAATAGTAGAACTTGACGATATAAATGGTAACACCATTTTCATTAGTTTTCTTGCATCCAGGAAAGAATATTTTTGGGTCTGTAGAGATAGTATTCCAGATAAGCTTCATCCCTTTTGGAGACCCAATACTACATGAAGATATAACTTGTTTTTAACTACCCACATCCTAATGGGTGGCTTAGAAGCAATGATACATCAAGAAACATTAGAGAATTGAGGCAATGTTTCCCTAATAGTGCGTTTCATAGGAGGATTTTAATACTTAAACGAATATGTAGAAAAGTTCTTAGATGGGTGCATAATGGTTCATGCCGTAGTGCTCATATTCATGAGTCTTTCGAGTCCTTCCCTGCGAAACCTAGTTGTTAGTGCGATCATATGAAGACCTCTGTCTTATCGAAGACATTGAAATGGGGAATGTCTTCTTCTTGAGAAATGTCGTGGCGATATTCACAGGAATCTTCTCAAGAAGATATTTGGGAACCCAGATCTTCTTCATGGCTGAACCATTCGTGCAGTTAGTGCCAATGAACCTACCAAATACTTCACCATTTTGACATTTGAAAACTTTATAGTTGGAATTGAAGGATTCATAAATACTGATAGGATTAGCGCAGTTCAAGCCAGATAAAGTGGATGGATCAACTAAGGGGACCTTTGCAGCTATTGGGCAACGTTGCATGGGAAACAAACCTTTTTCTACACACATGAAGACCTATCATGGTGATGATCATCTATGAGAGGGAGATTGGATCCACATACCCCTGTAGATCGCTAGGCGGGGAGCATTAAGAAACGCGGTTGATGTAGTGGAATGTCTTCGCGATCGAAATTGCTGTCGTTCCATGATCTGTCCCGATCTAGCGCCGAACGGACGACACCTCTGTGTTCAGCACACGTACAACTCGATGATGTTCTCCTCCTTCTTGATCCAGCAAGAGGGGGCAGAGAGGTAGATGAGTGCTCCGATAGCGCGACGGCGTGATGACGTTGGTAGTTGAGCTAGTCCAGTAGCACTTCGCCTAAGCACCGCTGAAAATTAGACTGGAGGAGAAACAAATCTAGAGAGACGGTAGGACGTGGCTAATTGTTGTGTCTCAAAAACCCTCAAAATATCTAGTACATATAGGAGGATAGGAGGGAGGCTACCGGCCCTAGGGATGCCACTTTGGACCGGTCGAAGTGGGAGGAGAAGACGAGTCCTCCTCCAATCCTACTCCTAGTAGGATTCCAATTCCACTTGGAAACCTTTTCCACCTTTTGTATTTTCCCTTATTTCCTACTCCATCCACATAGGCACTTATAGGTGGATTCGGCCAGCCCACCAGGGGCTGGTTTGTCTCCTCTCATCGCCCATGAAGCCCTAGGGTCGTCACACCCCTCTCGGTGGTCCCCCGGCACCTTCCCAGCACTCCCGGTACACTACCGATGAGCTCGAAAACTGTCCGGTGACCAAAATAGGACTTCCTATATATTAATCTTTACGTCTAGACCAATCCGGACCTCCTCATGATGTCCAAGATCTCATCTTGGACTCCGAACAACCTTCGGTAGCCAACACCTATAACTCAACTATACCGAAATGTCATCGAACCTTAAGTGTCCAGACCCTGCGGGTTCAAGAACTATGAAGACATGACCGAGACACTCTCCGGTCAATATCCAATAGCGTACCTGGACGTCCATATTGGATCCTACATATTCTATGGAGATCTTCATCGGTTGAACCTCTATGTCAAGGATTCAATTAATCTTGTATGCAGTTCCCTTTGTCCGCCGATATGTTACTTGCCCGAGATTCGATCGTCGATATCTCTATACATACTTCAATATCGTTACTGGCTAGTCTCTTTACTCGTTCCGTAATGACAGATCCCATGACTAACTCCTTGGTCACATTTCTTGCAAGTCTTATTGTGATGTTGTATTACAAAGTGGGCCCCGAGCTACCTCACCGTCACACGGAGTGACAAATCCCTGTGTTTATCCATGCCAACCCAACAGACACCTTCAGAGATACCCGTAGAGAACCTTTATAGTCAGCCAGTAACGTTGCAACATTTGATACACACAAGGTATTCCTCTGGTGTCCGAGAGTTGTATGATGTCATGGTCATATGAACGGATACATTGACATGAAGAAAACTATAGCAACAAACTATCACGATCACATGCTACGTATATAGTTTGGGTCTTGTCCATCACATCATTCTCCTAATGATGTGATCCCGTCATCAAGTGACAACGCCTGTCTATGGCTAGGAAATCTTAACCATCCTTGATCAACGAGCTAATCAACTAGAGGCTGACTAGGGATATTGTTTTGTCTATATATCCACACATGCATTTATGTTTCCATTCAATGCAATTATAGTATCGATAATAAACAATTATCTTGACATAGGGAATATAATATTAACTATTTTATTATTGCCTCTAGGGCATATTACCAACAACAGCAATCCATGTGGTTTTGTGTACTGCTCAGGCTTCCAGTAAGATCCATCAGCATTGATGTTTCTTTCAAAACCAACGCCTTGTTTCCTCGGGTTTTTGTTTAGGATTGTGTTCTTGAGGATATCACACAAGATCTGATATCCCTTCAGACTTTTGTACATGCCTGTCTGAAGCAATGTCTTCAACCTGTCATTGCCATGAGTGTTAGTAGTGGTTTCCTCAAATGAGGGGTTAGATACCACAAATATAGTTGAAGGAAATCCATTTTTAGAAGCATTTGAACATTCAACGGTAGAATAATTAGTTTCACAAGCAAGGCATTTTTATCATGGAGCATCAAATTTATCAAGAGCAGTACTGATTTTTTCATCAAGGAGTGAGTGGTTTTCCTTCTGAAGATTCTCATGTTCCTCTTTAAAGTTTTTAAGATCATGTTTTCTTTGAAGATATTCAAGAGAAACCATCTCACGATCAGTTGAGAGACAATCGTGACAATTTTGGAGATCCTCAAATGTTGATGCATTTTGTTATTTAGTGGCAATCTTAATGAGGTTAGAAAAATTGGGTTTGGATCGCTTCAAATTCACCGTCACTATCAGAGGTCAGAAAAGTTAGGTTTGAATCGCTTCAGCTTCACCGTCACTATCAGATTCATCTTCACTTGAAGATTATGAGGCATAAGAAGATACCTTAGAACCTCGAGCCATGAGACATATTGCAGGATCATTCTGTATGATGTTTTCCTTCATTTCATAGAGGTGATTCCAGAAGCTAGTGATGAAGGAAGCTTGAGGAGTTGAGCTTCCTTCGCAGAGCCTAAACTGCATACACACGTGAACCACGTCTTAGAGAGGCGCGAACATATGGCATTCTTTGCTCAGACACCTAGCCGAGTCTAGAAACGAATGTCTTTGTCGATAGAATATTTGCAGAGCTCTCAGATGACCCTATCAGTGATAGCCCGTAGATCATCATTTGATGCTTGTAGGAGATTAAACATCAAATTCTTCCATCGTGGATAGTTCATGCCATCGAAGACTGGGCATGCAATAGTGACCTTGATTATCCTTGTAGTCGACATAGCTAAAAGTCCATGTGGTTAAACCGAAACATAGAACAAGGGAGTATTTTTCTGTAATTCCAATTAAAAGTGCTAGTTATCAACTAGAGGGGGTGGGCTCAATAGGCGATTTTTATGAAAATCTTTGAAATAATATACGTATTCAAAGTAAGCGGAAGTGATACATGATCAGGTAGGGATAGCAATCAAGGATCTAAGCATATCATGCAGTACTACGGAGATATTCAAACATATAGATCATAGTTATCATGCACACTAAGATGAATCAAAGATAAACTTAGGTAGTGTGAAGCTAAATGATAGTTAGGAATGTCTTGGTGAATGTCTTCATGTTGAGATGATCAAGCAATGGCTTCATAGTACAATACATAAGTAATAGAGTGAAACATAGAACTAGTAGCTTGACGAAAACACATGATTTGTTGGACCAGTTCCAGTTGCAGTTACAACTGTACGTTTGGTTGGGAAGTCTTAGATCTCGTCATCACATTGATCTCCTTGAGCCAAGGTCTCTCACACCATGCCTAGTCACTCAGTTAAGAGTTCAGGGGAGACTTCTGAAACCCGTACAAACTTGGTCACCAACAATCCACAATGACACTTGGATAGTTCTAGATAATGGTCACCCGGCAATCCACAATGACTCTTGGATGCACTAGACAATGATGCCTAACCATCTAGAACATCACAATCTTCAAGAGTAACAAGTATATACTTCTCTTTGAATAGAACGACTTTGGTAATGATCAAACACTCTGGCTCTAGGTGTTCGGGTTTATACTTGTAGGATAGTTCTCTCTCTCAACGTCTTCGAGGTGCGTTGCTCCAAAAAGACAACAACCCTATCTAATTCTAACTATCCACCAAGTTGCGGTGGAGAGGGTAGGCTAGTTATGGCCAGCACACAACCCTACATGACATGACCGAAATGACCCTAGGTCAATGGCCAACCGACACGTGTTCCAACGACTGGATTTCAAAGAGACGCGCAAAAAACTTTACTTGGGCTACAAGCAATTCTGACTCAACCAGCTCTGAAAGAGATTTCTTCTTAGTGTCTTTGCTGAAATACATAGGCATCTTTGGTTGAGCATCGACCCCACTTAATAGTATGGTGGTTCCTGTGACATAGGAAAGAAGAAACAGAACAAACAAAAGGCTTCCTCTTCGCTTTTCATTATCTTGAAGCGGTTACCTTCGCGTACTACCATTGCCTTCATCCATCATCAGTGTCTTCAGATATTTTTGGGGGTCATCTTTGATGGTTAAATCGAATGTCCAGGGACTTCTATGTGTGTTAATATGTGAACTCTCACAAACACATTAGTCCCTCAACCTGGTTGCTCTTCAATACACCAAAACCAAGAAGGGCTGGACCTACATGCACATACAAATTCGTGCCTTGCATGACTCCTACTCCTAATAGAAGTAGGATTCTTCCTAAGATGGCCTTGAACTCTCCGGCTTATATTGAATCCTTGACTAGGAGCCTCCTAGGCCAATTGGTGACCCGACATTTTCAGTCGTTTAAAGTGAGTCAACCATGATTCACGGTACATGGACCTGCTTGTATCTAGACCCACACCTGGAATGACCTGCCCATGTAAAGGTTGGCTTATTTCAAGGGAAATACCAGCAACAACAATCGCACTAGAGTACTTGTCCTAGAAATGCTGCTAGACCGGCGACAGAGGGAGAGGAGGATGCAGATGCTAAGATGCGAGAGTGGGGATGGCTGCGGTAACCATGGACTATGCTGCTGAACAGATGGACCCAATGCAGAACCCACCGCCTTATTCGCATTTGCACCATAATCACCGATACCGTCATCTAGACATGCATGACTTAACTCCACCGCTCACCCGTATCACAATCAAATTGTTCCTTTCGTGAAAAGTGATGAATCATGATTTCTGTGCCCTTGAAATGCAACAAACTGATTTACTCTTCATAACCATATTATTGTAGGTTATAATGTAACTATGGGGTTTTATATTACTAGTAGGTAGCCTGTAAAAACATCTTTTATTGTGGAACAAAGGGAGTAGTAAGCAACATGTGGCGTGTTACTTTATTGTGCTTTTTGGGAATGACTTTGCGTCGGACTACGGAGAAATGACAATTTGATGCATTTTAAAAACTGTTATAGCACTAAGGAATGAGGATCTATGGTTAAAGTGTGCTCGTGTGATTGCGCTCTTTTCTTAATAATATTATGTTTTCCAGTGAAATTAGTGAATTATCATTTCCATGTGCGGATGCAAGGAATACACTCAAATGCGGCTACCTTACGCCACACGAGCAGATGAACATCTCAACCTACTTTAAGTTTTCATTGCTTTATTTTAATCCTAAATCCTATATGTATCTTGACACAAATTTTGTTACTTTCAAGATGTTGCTACTAGCAACATACAAAGTTTCTCACAAGAAGGGGTGGGACTGAATAGATAAATCCCATAAATCAAAAGTTATGTCATTTCATAGGAATATCGTCTTGCTAGAAGATGTTAGGCGACGCTGCGAGTGTTCCTCCGGTCGTTGCTCTCCTCGTATGCAAGGCCGCCCCCTCGCCGCCCCGGCGACCACCCACCCTCCCTCCACAGTCACCGTCCCAGGTACGTCCCTATGCCCGCCCCTCTGGACGTTGTTCCGCTCGCCGCTCCCCCATGCCAACTGCTGGGGGCCTCATTTGGCCGGGTTGGGTTGTGGAGAAGACCGTGTCAATGCCGCGGCGTTGACGGCTGGCTTTCCGCATCATGCGAGCTGTTTTGGTGACCAGTTGGCCGAGTCGGTCTCCCGGGATCTGGCCAGCATGCTGTCCACAATCGTCCGACAGATGTCGCCACCTAGCGCCTGCACACCACTTTACCCATCGACTAATGGCAATGTCCTAGGGGTTGGACGCTATGGTCGCAGGTTCCGAGCTCACTCTTCGTGTTGGGGAACATCGCATGGGCAACAAAAAAATTCCTACGCGCACCGAAGATCAATGTATGGAGATCCACAGTTATTAGAGGGGGAGTGCATCTGCATACCCTTGTAGATTGCTAAGCGGAAGCGTTAAGAAACATGGTCGATGTAGTCGAACGTTTTCCCAATCCAATAATAAACGTCCTGGTCAAGTGCCAAACAAACGTAATCTACACGTTTAGCACACTTCAGCTCGATGATGCCTTCACCATCTCGTTCCAGCGAGCGTAGATGAAGTAACAACTTCAGTTCTCCGGCAGCACGATGGCATGGTGGCTTTGGTGGTTGGGTTTTCCCCGCAAGGCTTCGCTAAGCGCTGCCGTGATAGGAACAAGAAAAAGGAATTACGACAGAGTGAGAGGACGGATGTGCCTTGGTACTTTGGGGTGTAGCTACGCTCCCTCTCCTTTAGTATATATAGGGGGAAGGGAGGAGGGGTGTCGCCCTATGGTTTCCCCTTTAGTGGGCGGCAGCCACTAAGAGATTGCTTGACCTTGAAGGAAGGAGGGGTGGCGACCACCTCCAGGCTAGCCCACCTCCTTGGCCGCATGGGCCTCAGGTGGGAGGGGCAGGCAACCCAATAGGGGCTGGTGCGCCACCTCTCACAGCCCATGGGGCCTGCCGGAGCAGGTGGAACCTCCCCGTGGACCCTCGGGACACTTCCGGAACGTGTGTCACAAAACCGGAATTTTTCCGAAACTCTTCTAAAACTTGAATACCAAGTTACCATATAACAATATTTGTTGGAATTATGCCCTAGAGGCAATAATAAATAAAGTTATTATTATAATTCCTGTATCAAGATAATCGTTTATTGTCCATGCTATAACTATATTGAATGAAGACTTATATACGTGTGTGGATGCATAGACAAAACACTGTCCCTAGCAAGCCTCTAGTTGTCTAGCCAGTTGATCAACGATAGTCTGTGTCTTCTGATTATGAACAAGGTGTTGTTGCTTGATAACTAGATCACGTCATTAGTAGAATCACGTGATGGACTAGACCCAAACTAATAGACGTAGCATGTTGATCGTGTCATTTTATTGCTATTGTTTTCTGCGTGTCAAGTATTTATTCCTATGACCATGATATCATATAACTTACTAACACCGGAGGAATACTTTGTGTGTATCAAACGTCGCAACGTAACTGGGTGACTATAAAGATGCTCTACAGGTATCTCCGAAGGTGTTCGTTAAGTTAGTATGGATCGAGACTGGGATTTGTCACTCCGTGTGATGGAGAGGTATCTCGGGGCCCACTCGGTAATACAACATCACACACAAGCCTTGCAAGCAATGTGACTTAGTGTAAGTTGCGGGATCTTGTATTACAGAACGAGTAAAGAGACTTGCCGGTAATCGAGATTGAAATAGGTATGCGGATACTGATGATCGAATCTCGGGCAAGTAACATACCGAAGGACAAAGGGAATGACATACGGGATTATATGAATCCTTGGCACTGAGGTTCCAACGATAAGATCTTCGTAGAATATGTAGGATCCAATATGGGCATCCAGGTCCCGCTATTGGATATTGACCGAGGAGTCTCTCGGGTCATGTCTACATAGTTCTCGAACCCGCAGGGTGTGCACACTTAAGGTTCGACGTTGCTTTATGCGTATTAGAGTTATATGGTTGGTTACCGAATGTTGCTCGGAGTCCCGGATGAGATCACGGATGTCACGAGGGTTTTCGGAATGGTCCGGAAATGAAGATTGATATATAGGATGACCTCATTTGATTACCGGAAGGTTTTCGGAATTACCGGGAATGTACCGGGAATGACGAATGGATTGCGGGAGTTCACCAAGGGGGGCAACCCACCCCGGGGAAGCCCATAGGCCTTGAGGGTGGCGCACCAGCCCTTAGTGGGCTTGTGGGACAGCCGAAAAGGGGCCTATGCGCATTGGGAATAAAATCAAAGAGAAAAAAAAGGGGAGGTGGGAAGGAAAGGAAGGACTCCCACACACCAAACCAAGTCCAACTCGGTTTGGGGGGGGAGACCTTCCCCCCCTTGGCTCGGCCGACCCCTTGGGGGTTCTTGGACCCCAAGGCAAGGCTCCCCCCTCTCTCTCCTATATATAGTGGGGTTTTAGGGCTGATTTGAGACAACTTTGCCACGGCAGCCCGACCACGTATCTCCATGGTTTGACCTCTAGATTGCGTTTCTGTGGAGCTCGGGCGGAGCCCTGCTGAGACGAGATCATCACCAACCTCCGGAGCACCGTCACGCTACCGGAGAACTCTTCTACCTCTCCGTCTCTCTTGCTGGATCAAGAAGGCCGAGCTCATCGTCGAGCTGTACGTGTGCTGAACGCGGAGGTGCCCTCCGTTCGGCACTAGATCGCGGGATAGTTCGCGGGGCGGATCGAAGGACGTGAGGACGTTCCACTACATCAACCGCGTTCACTAACGCTTCTGTTGTACGGTCTACAAGGGTACGTAGACCACACATCCCCTCTCGTAGATGGACATCACCATGATAGGTCTTCGTGCGCGTAGGAAATTTTTTGTTTCCCATGCGACGTTCCCCAACAGTGGTATCAGAGCTAGGTTCATGCGTTGATGTCTTATCGAGTAGAACACAAAAATTTTTGTGGGCGGAGATGTGCGTTTTGCTGCCCTCCTTAGTCTTTATTGATTCCGCAGTATTGTTGGATCGAAGCGGCTCGGACCGACATTACTCGTACGCTTACGAGAGACTGGTTTCATCGCTGTGAGTAACTCCGTTGCTCAAAGATGACTGGCGGGTGTCAGTTTCTCCAACTTCAGTTGAATCGGATTTGACCGAGGAGGTCCTTGGATGAGGTTAAATAGCAACTCATATATCTCCGTTGTGGTGTTTGCGTAAGTAAGATGCGATCCTACTAGATACCCATGGTCACCACGTAAAACATGCAACAACAAAATTAGAGGACGTCTAACTTGTTTTTGCAGGGTATGCTTGTGATGTGATATGGCCAACGATGTGATGTGATATATTGGATGTATGAGATGATCATGTTGTAATAGAAAATATCGACTTGCACGTCGATTGTACGGCAACCGGCAGGAGCCATATGGTTGTCTTTACAACTAACGTTTGTGCTTGCAGATGCGTTTACTATTTTTCTAGGATGTAGCTTTAGTAGTAATAGCATGAGTAGCATGACAACCCTGATGGCGACACGTTGATGGAGATCATGGTGTGGCGCCGGTGACAAGAAGATCGTGCCGGTGCTTTGGTGATGGAGATCAAGAAGCACGTGATGATGGCCATATCATGTCACTTATGAATTGCATGTGATGTTAATCCTTTTATGCACCTTATTTTTCTTAGAACGACGGTAGCATTATGAGGTGATCTCTCACTAAAATTTCAAGACGAAGTTGTGTTCTCCCCAACTGTGCACCGTTGCTACAGTTCGTCGTTTCGAGACACCACGTGATGATCGGGTGTGATAGACTCAACGATCACATACAACGGGTGCAAAACAGTTGCGCACGCGGAACACTCGGGTTAAGCTTGACGAACCTAGCATGTGCAGACATGGCCTCGGAACACAAGAGACCGAAAGGTCGATCATGAATCATATAGATGATATGATTAGCATAGGGATGCTTACCACTGAAACTATACTCAACTCACGTGATGATCGGACTTGAGCTAGTGTAAGTGGATCATGAACCACTCAAATGACTAGAGAGATGTACTTTTTGAGTGGAAGTTTAGCGAGTAATTTGATTAAGTTAAACTCTAATTATCTTGAACATAGTTTAAGTCCACTTTGAATATATTTGTGTTGTAGATCATGGCTCACGCGACAGTCACCCTGAATTTTAATACGTTCCTAGAGAAAGCTAAGTTGAAAGATGATGGAAGCAACTTTGTAGACTGGGCTCGTAATCTTAAGCTAATCTTACAAGATGGGAAGAAGGATTATGTCCTTAATGCTACGCTAGGAGATGAACCACCCGCGATGGCTGATCAGGATGTTAAGAACGCTTGGTTAGCACGTAAGGAGGACTACTCAATAGTTCAATGTGCAGTCTTGTATGGCTTAGAACCTGGACTTCAACGTCGCTTTGAGTGTCATGGAGCATTTGAGATGTTCCAGGAGTTGAAGTTTATCTTTCAGAAGAACGCCCGGATCGAGAGGTATGAGACCTCCGATAAATTCTATGCTTGCAAGATGGAGGAGAATTCGTCTGTCAGTGAACATGTGCTCAAAATGTCTGGGTACTCAAACCGTCTAGCTGAGCTGGGGATTGAACTCCCGCAAGAAGCTATCACCGACAGAATCCTTCAATCACTGCCTCCAAGCTATAAAGGCTTTGTGTTCAACTACAACATGCAAGGGATGAAAAAGTCTCCCGGCGAGTTGTTTGCGATGCTGAAACGCAGAGTCTGAACTCCGTAAAGAGCATCAAGTGTTGATGGTGAATAAGACCACTAGTTTCAAGAGAAACGGCAAAGGCAAGAAGGGTAATTCAAAGAAGAGCGGCAAGCCTGTTTACAATCCGACGAAGAAACCCAAAGCTGGACCTAAGCCTGAAACAGAGTGTTACTATTGCAAGGGTATGGGTCACTGGAAGCGCAATTGCCCCAAGTATCTGGCTGATAAGAAGGCAGCCAAAGAAGAATCAGGTATATTTGATATACATGTTATTGATGTGTACTTAACCGGCTCTCGTAGTAGTGCCTGGGTATTCGATACCGGTTCTGTTGCTCATATTTGCAACTCGAAACAGGAACTGCGGAATAGACGAAGGCTGGCAAAAGATGAAGTGACGATGCGCGTAGGAAATGGTTCCAAGGTTGATGCAATCGCCGTCGGCACAGTTTCACTTCAGTTACCATCAGGATTAGTTATGAACTTAAATCATTGTTATTTAGTGTCTGCGTTGAGCACGAACATTATATCTGGATCTTGTTTATTGCGAGACGGTTACTCTTTTAAGTCAGAGAATAATGGTTGTTCTATTTCTTTGAGTAACATCTTTTATGGTCATGCACCCAGTGTGAGAGGATTGTTCATATTGAATCTTGATAGTGATACACACATACATAACATTGAGACCAAAAGAGTTAAAGTTAACAATAATAGCGCCATATTTTTGGGGCACTGCCGCTTAGGTCATATTGGTGTAAAGCGCATGAAGAAACTCCATACCGATGGACTTTTGGAGTCACTTGACTTCGATTCACTTGACACGTGCGAACCATGGCTCATGGGCAAGATGACTAAAACTCCGTTCTCCGGAACAATGGAGCGTGCAAGTGACTTGTTGGAAATCATACATACCGATGTGTGTGGTCCGATGAGCGTGGAGGCACGCGGCGAATATCGTTATTTTCTCACCTTCACTGACGATTTGAGTAGATATGGTTATGTCTACTTAATGAAGCACAAGTCTGAAACATTTGAAAAGTTCAAGAAATTTCAGAGTGAAGTTGAAAATCATCGTAACAAGAAGATCAAGTTCCTACGGTCTGATCGTGGGGGTGAATATCTGAGTTTCGAGTTTGGTGCTCACTTAAGACAATGTGGAATTGTTTCACAGTTGACACCGCCTGGAACACCATAGCGTAATGGTGTGTCCGAACGTCGTAATTGTACTTTATTAGAGATGGTGCGATCTATGATGTCTCTTACTGATTTGCCCTTATCATTTTGGGTTTATGCATTAGAAACAGCTGCATTCACTTTAAATAGGGCACCATCAAAATCCGTTGAGACGACACCATATGAACTGTGGTATGGCAAAAGGCCAAAGTTGTCGTTTCTTAAAGTTTGGGGATGTGATGCTTATGTCAAAAAGCTTCAGCCTGAAAAGTTGGAACCCAAAGAGGAAAAGTGCATCTTCATAGGTTACCCAAAAGAGACAGTTGGGTACACCTTCTATCTCAAATCCGAGGGCAAAGTGTTTGTTGCTAAAAACGGAGCTTTTCTCGAGAAGGAGTTTCTCTCGAGAGAATTGAGTGGGAGGAAGATAGAACTTGACGAGGTTGTCAAACCTCTCATCCCTCTGGATGGTGGCGCAGGGCAAGGGGAAACCTCTGTCGTTGCGACGCCGGTTGAGGAGGAAGTTAATGATGATGATCATGAAACTCCGGTTCAAGTTTCTGTCGAACCACGCAGGTCAACGAGACCACATGCTGCTCCAGAGTGGTACGGTAATCCCGTCTTGTCAATCATGTTGTTAGACAACAATGAACCTGCAAATTATGAAGAAGCAATGGTGGGCCCAGATTCCAACAAATGGCTAGAATCCATGAAGTCCGAGATAGGATCCATGTATGAGAACAAAGTGTGGACTTTGGAAGTGTTACCTGAGGGCCGCAAGGCTATTCAAAACAAATGGATCTTTAAGAGGAAGACGGATGCTGACGGTAATGTGACCGTTTATAAAGCTCGACTTGTGGCAAAGGGTTTTTCACAAGTTCAAGGAGTTGACTACGATGAGACATTCTCACGTGTAGCGATGCTTAAGTCCGTCAGAATCACGTTAGCAATAGCTGCATTATTCGATTATGAAATCTAGCAGATGGATGTCAAAACGGCGTTCCTTAACGGTTTCCTTAAGGAAGAGTTGTATATGATGCAACCCAAAGGTTTTGTCGATCCTAAGAATGATAACAAGGTATGCAAGCTCCAGCGATCCATTTATGGACTGGTGCAAGCATCTCGGAGTTGGAACAAACGCTTTGATGAGGTGATCAAAGCATTTGGGTTTATACAAGTGGTTGGAGAATCTTGTATTTACAAGAAAGTGATTGTGAGCTCTGTGGCGTTTCTAATATTATATGTGGATGACATATTGCTGATTGGAAACAACGTAGAGTTTTTAGAGAGCATAAAGGTTACTTGAATAAAAGTTTCTCCATGAAGGACCTAGGAGAAGCTGCTTACATTCTAGGCATTAAGATCTACAGGGATAGAGCAAAACGCCTGATAGGACTTTCACAAAGCACATACCTTGATAAAGTTTTGAAGAGGTTCAAAATGGAACAGTCCAAGAAAGGGTTCTTGCCAGTTTTACAAGGTACAAGATTGAGTAAGACTCAGTGCCCAGCAACTGATGAAGATAGAGAGCATATGCGCTCCGTCCCCTATGCTTCAGCCATAGGTTCTATCATGTATGCAATGTTGTGCACTAGACCGGACGTTAGCCTGGCCATAAGTATGGCAGGTAGGTTCCAGAGTAATCCAGGAGTGGATCGCTGGACGGCGCTCAAGAGTATCCTGAAGTACCTGAAAAGGACTAAGGAGATGTTTCTCGTGTATGGAGGTGACGAAGAGCTCGCCGTAAAAGGTTACGTCGATGCAAGCTTTGACACTGATCCGGACGACTCTAAGTCGCAAACGGGTACGTATTTATTCTTAATGGGGGTGCGGTAAGCTGGTGCAGTTCCAAGCAGAGCTTCGTAGCATATTCTACATGTGAAGCGGAGTACATGGCTGCCTCGGAGGCGGCTAAGGAGGGTGTCTGGACGAAGCAATTCATGACGGATCTTGGAGTGGTGCCAAGCGCACTGAATCCAATAACCTTGTTCTGTGACAACAGGAGTGTCATTGCCCTAGCAAAGGAACCACGGTTTCACAAGAAGTCCAGACACATCAAACGACGCTTCAACCTCATCCGCGACTATGTCGAAGGGGAGGACGTAAATATATGCAAAGTGCACACGGATCTGAATGTAGCAGACCCGCTGACTAAACCTCTTCCACGGGCAAATCATGATCAACACCAGAACTGTATGGGTGTTAGATTTATTACAATGTAATTCGCATGATGATGTGAGGGCTAGATTATTGACTCTAGTGCAAGTGGGAGACTGTTGGAATTATGCCCTAGAGGCAATAATAAATAAAGTTATTATTATAATTCCTGTATCAAGATAATCGTTTATTATCCATGCTATAATTGTATTGAATGAAGACTTATATACATGTGTGGATGCATAGACAAAACACTGTCCCTAGCAAGCCTCTAGTTGGCTAGCCAGTTGATCAACGATAGTCTGTGTCTTCTAATTATGAACAAGGTGTTGTTCCTTGATAACTGGATCACGTCATTAGGAGAATCACGTGATGGACTAGACCCAAACTAATAGACGTAGCATGTTGATCGTGTCATTTTATTGCTACTGTTTTCTGCGTGTCAAGTATTTATTCCTATGACCATGAGATCATATAACTTACTAACACCGGAGGAATACTTTGTGTGTATCAAACGGCGCAACGTAACTGGGTGACTATAAAGATGCTCTACAGGTATCTCCGAAGGTGTTCGTTAAGTTAGTATGGATCCAGACTGGGATTTGTCACTCCGTGTGACGGAGAGGTATCTCGGGGCCCACTCGGTAATACAACATGACACACAAGCCTTGCAAGCAATGTGACTTAGTGTAAGTTGCGGGATCTTGTATTACGGAATGAGTAAAGAGACTTGACGGTAATCGATATTGAAATAGGTATGCGGATACTAACGATGGAATCTCGGGCAAGTAACATACCGAAGGACAAAGGGAATGACATACGGGATTATATGAATCCTTGGCACTGAGGTGCAAACGATAAGATCTTCGTAGAATATGTAGGATCCAATATGGCCATCCAGGTCCCGTTATTGGATATTGACCGAGGAGTCTCTCGGGTCATGTCTACATAGTTCTCGAACCCGCAGGGTGTGCACACTTAAGGTTCGACGTTGCTTTATGCGTATTTGAGTTATATGGTTGGTTACAGAATGTTGTTCGGAGTCCCGGATGAGATCACGGACGTCACGAGGGTTTCCGAAATGGTCCGGAAACGATGATTGATATATAGGATGACCTCATTTGATTACCGGAAGGTTTTCGGAATTACCGGGAATGACGAATGGGTTCCGGGAGTTCACCGGGGGGGCAACCCACCTCGGGGAAGCCCATAGGCCTTGAGGGTGGTGCACCAGCCCTTAGTGGGCTGGTGGGATAGCCCAAAAGGGGCCTATGCGCATTGGGAATAAAATCAAAGAGAATAAAAAGGGGAGGTGGGAAGGAAAGGAAGGACTCCCACCCACCAAACCAAGTCCAACTTGGTTTGGGAGGGAGACCTTCCCCCCCTTGGCTCGCCCGACCCCTTGGGGGTTCTTGGACCCCAAGGCAAGGCTTCCCCCTCTCTCTCCTATATATAGTGGGGTTTTAGGGCTGATTTGAGACAACTTTGCCACGGCAGCCCGACCACATATCTCCACGGTTTCACCTCTAGATCGCGTTTTTGCGGAGCTCGTGCGGAGCCCTGTTGAGCCGAGATCATCACCAACCTCCGAAGCGCCGTCACGCTGCCGGAGAACTCTTCTACCTCTCCGTCTCTCTTGCTGGATCAAGAAGGACGAGATCATCGTCGAGCTGTACGTGTGCTGAACGCGGAGGTGCCGTCCGTTCGGCACTAGATCGTGAGACTGATCGCGGGATAGTTCGCGGGGAGGATCGAGGGACGTGAGGACGTTCCACTACATCAACCGCGTTCACTAACGCTTCTGCTGTACGGTCTACAAGGGTACGTAGATCACACATCCCCTCTCTTAGATGGACATCACCGTGATAGGTCTTCGTGCGCGTAGGAAAATTTTTGTTTCCCATGCGACGTTCCCCAACAATATTTGCCTTTGGACCATTCCGAAGCTCACCTTCATGTCTAGGATATCAACCGGGATTCCAAAAAACCTTCGATCACCAACACAATAACTAAAGTATATCTATATCGTCACTAAATGCTAAGTGTGCAGACCCTGCGGGTTCAAGAACTATGTCGACATGACCTAGACACTTGTTCAATCAATAACCAATAGCTGGAATGGATGCCCATATTGGTTCCTACATATTCTATAAGATCTATTTGGGTCGAACCACGATGTCAAGGATTCAGTCAATCTTGTACGCAGTTCTCTTTGTCCATTAGTGTGTTACTTTCCTGAGATTCGGTCGTTGGTATCTCCATACCTAGTTGAATCTCATTACTGGCAAGTATCTTTACTCTTTTCATAATACAAGATCTCGTGACTAACTACTTGGTCACATGGCTTGCAAGATTCATGGAATGCTATATTCCAGAGTGGGCAAAGAGATACCTCTCTGTCATACGGAGTGACAAATCCCAGACTCGATCCATGCTAACTCAATAGACACTTTGGAGATATATGTGGACCATCTTTATAATCACCTATTTACATTGTGACGTTTGATACACACAAGGCATTCCTCTAGTGTCAGGGAGTTGCATGATCTCATGGTCATAGCAACACACACATTGACATGCACAAAGCAATTTAGTCATACGATCAAATTCCATGCTTACAAATTTAGTCATACGATCAAATTCCATGCTTACGGATTGGGTCTTCTCCATCACATCATTCTCCTAATGATGTAATCCTGTTATCAAATGACAACTCATGTCTATGTCTAGTAAACCTTAACCATCTTTTATCAATGAACTAGTCTAGTAGAGGCTTACTAGGGACAGTTTGTTGTCTATGTATCCACGCATGTATTTGAGTTTCCAATCAATATAATTATAGAATGTATAATAAATGATAATCATGATCAAGGAAATTTAATAATAACCACTTTATTATTGCCTCTAGAGCATATTTCCAATAGTATCCCACGTGCACTAGAATCAATAATCTAGTTTTAGAAGGTAATGAATCTAACACCCATCGAGTTCAGGTGATGATAATGTTTTGCTCGTGGAAGATGTTTAGCCAACGGTTGTGCAACATTTAGTTCCATATGTACTATGCAAATGTTTATGTACTTCTTGATATAATCGCGGATGAAATTGAAATGGTGCTTTATGTGTCTGGTACTTTTGTGAAACCTCGGTTCCTTGGCTAGAGCAACGGCACAAGTGTTGTCACGAAACAGGGATTTGGATCCAGTGTACTGGGCACAACTCCGAGATCCGTCATGAAGTGCTTCATCTATACACCTTCCTTCGCTGCTTCCGAAGCAGCTATGTACTCCTCTTAACATGTAGAATCAGCTACCATGCTTTGTTTGGAACTGCAACAACTTACCACTCCACCATTCAGAATAAATATGTATCCGGGTTGAGACTTAGAGTCATCCCAATCAGTGTAAAATCTTGCATCAACGTAACCCTTTTCACGTACTTGACCGATGTCCAATGATACAATCGTGGATCACTTCGAAAAATTTCGGCCATACTTATGGCAAGGCTAACATCTGGTCTTGTGCACAAAATCACATAGTTGATAGAGCCTATGGCCGAAGCATAGCAGATGACACTCATATTATCTCTCCTCTGTAGTCGTTGGGCATTTAGTCTTACCCAACTTCAGAACTTGCAGGATAGGCAAGTACGCCTTCTTGGATTGATTCGTTTTGAACTTCTTCAACACCTTATCAAGGTATGTGGTTTGTGATAGACCTATTAAGTGTCTCGATCTATCTCTATAGATCTTTATGCCTAGAATCTAAGAAGCTTCTCCGAGGTCTTTCATTGAAAAACTCTTGTTGAAATATATCTTCATGCTTTCCAAAAGTTCTATATTGTTTCCAATCAAAAATATGTCATCCACACATAATATCATAAATTCTCTAGAGCTCCCACTCAATTTCTAGTAAATACAAGATTCTCCATAAACTTGTATAAAACCTAACGCTTTGATCACCTCATCAAAGCAAAGATCCCAACTCCAAGATGCTTGCACCAAGCCATAAATGGATCGCTGGAGCTTGCATACTTTCTCGGTATTCTCTTGATCGACAAAACCTTTCGGTTGCATCATATACAACTGTTGCTTAAGGAAACCATTAAGTAACATTCTTTTGACGTTCATCTGCTAGATTTCATAATGAAAAATGCAGCTATTGCTAACATGATTCTGACAGACTTAATCATCGCTACGGGTGAGAAATTCTCATCGTAGTCAACTCCTTGAACTTGTGAAAAATCTTTTGCCACAAGTAGAGCTTTATAGATAGTTACATTACCTTCCCTGTCCATCTTCCTCTTAAAGATCCATTTTTCTGAATAGCCTTTCGACCACCAGGTAATACTTCCAAAGACCACATTTTGGTTTCATTCATGGACCCCATCTCAGATGTCATGGACTCTAACCATTTGTCAAAATCCATGCCCACCATCGCTTCTCCATATATTGTATGTTCGTCATTGTCGAACAACATGATGTGTAAGACAGGATTACCATACCACTCACGAGCAGTACGTGTCATTGTAAACCTACGAGGTTGGATAATAACTTGATCTGAAGCTTCCTGGTCACCATCATTAATTTCCTCTTCAACTAATGTATGCACCACAGGAACATCTTCTTGCGCCGTGCTACTCTACGT
Source organism: Hordeum vulgare subsp. vulgare (assembly GCF_904849725.1). Lineage (NCBI taxonomy): Eukaryota > Viridiplantae > Streptophyta > Magnoliopsida > Poales > Poaceae > Hordeum > Hordeum vulgare. The sequence continues at coordinate 363,754,490 of NC_058523.1, forward strand.
TTGAAATGACTGTTCATTAACCTCATCAAGTTTTATCTTGCCCCCACTAAATTCATTCGAGACAAACTCTTTCTCGAGAAAGGACATGTTCTTAGCAACAAACACTTTGCCCTTGAATTTGAGATAGAAGGTATACCTAACTGTTTCCTTTGTGTATCCTATCAAGACACATTTATCCACTTTGGGTTCGAGCTTATGTGGCTGAAGCCTTTTTACATAAGTGTTACAACCCCAAACTTTAAGAAACGACAACTTAGTTTTCTTGCCAAACGATGATTCAATCATTGGCGTCTCAACGGATTTAGATGGAGCCATATTTAAAGCGAATGGAGTTGTCTTTAATGCAATACCCCAAAATGATAGTGGAAAATTTGTATGAGACATCATAGAATGCACCATATCTAATAAGGTACCATTATGATGTTCGGACACACCATTACGCTATGGTGTTCTGGGTGTCATGAGCTGCGAAACAATTCCTCACTTTCTTAAGTACATGCCAAACTCATAACTCAGATATTCTCCCCCTTGGCAGTTTAAAGGAACTTAATCTTCTTGTTACGATGATTCTTAACTTCACTCTGAAATTGCTTTACCTTTTAAAACATTTCAAACTTATGCTTCATCAATTAAATATATCCATATATACTAAAATCATCAGTGAAGGTAAGAAAATAATGATATCCACCACGTGCATCAACATCATTGGACATCGCACATTAGTATGTATGCTCTCCAACAATTCACTTGCATCTTCATTTTATCGGAAAACTGGGTTATTCGTCATCTTGCCCATGAGGCATGGTTCGCATGTGTCAAGTGATTCAAATCAATTGATTCCAAAAGTCTATCAGCATGGAGCTTCTTCGTTGGTTGTACACCAATATGACCTAAGAGGCAATGCCATAAGAAACTGATACTACCATTATAAACTCTACATCTTTTGTCATTAATGTTATAAATATGTGTATCATCACTATCAAGATTCAACAAAAATAAACCATGCACATTGGCTGCATGACCATAAAAGATATAACTCTTATAAATAGAAAAACATTATTCTCTGATTTAAATGAGTAACCGTCTCGCATTAAAGAAGATAAAGATATATTGTTCATGCGCAACTCTGGCACGAAGTAGCTATTATTTAGGTTCACAAATAATTCTGATGGTAATTGAAGAGCGAGCGTGGCGACGGCAAACACATCAAGCTTGGAACCATTTACCATGCGCATCGTCACTTCGTGCTTTTCCATGCTACTTCTATTCCGTAGTTCTTATATTGAGTTAAATATGAGCAACTGATCTAGTATCAAATAACTAGGCACTACTAAGACAACTAGTAAGGTACACATCAATAATATGTATATCAAATATACATTTTATAATGTTGCCATCCTTCTTATCTGTGAGATACTTGGGGCAATTACACTTCCAGTGGTCAGTTCCGTTGCAATAAAGGCACTTAGTTTCAGGCTTGGGTCCTGCCTTGCGTTTCTTCATGAGAGTGGCAACTGCTTTGCCCTTTTTATTGACGTTTCCCATCTTTCCCTTGCCCTTCTTGAAACTAGTGGTTTATTCACCATCAAATTTTGATGCCCCTTCTTGATTTCAACTTCCATGACTTTCAGCATCGCGAATAGCTCGGAGAAGATCTTGTAGCTAGCTCAGAATGACTGGAGGACTCTCTCAGTGACCGTCTCACATAGAAGCTCAAATCTTAGCTGATTCAAATGGTTGTAGTACCCAGACATTCTGAGTATGTGCTCACTGATAGAACTATTCTCCTCCATCTTGCAGGCAAATAATTTATCGAAGGTTACCTCTCGATCCAGGAGTTTTCTTCAAAAATAAAGTTCAACTCCTAGAACATCTCATAGGCTCCATGATATTCAAAATTCCTTTGAAGTCCCAATTCTTAGCCATATATCATGGCACACTAAACTATCGAGTAGTATTCAGCATGCTCTTGCTGGACATTCACAACATCTACAGACGACACTTGATGGGATGGCTCACCATGCGGCACATGATGGACATAATCCTCTTGCAAAGCCGTGAGGATAATCCTCAAATTATGGACCCAGTTACCAAAGTTACTTCCATCATCTTTTAGCTTAGCTTTCTCTAGGAATGCATTAAAATTCAGGGGAGCTAGTGCTCGGGTCATTGATCTACAACATAATTTGCAAAGACAACTTAGACTTTTTTTCATGATAATGAGTTTAATTAATCATATTACTTAAGAACTCCCAGTCAAATCAACGTCATCTATGTTGTTGGAGTGTAATATGATCCCAATCCACCAACCCAAGTTGGATCATCATGTGAGATGAGGTGTATTCAATGGTGAACATCTCCATGTTGATCGTATCTACTATATCACTCATGTTCGACATTTGAGTCTCTTGTCTTCCGAGGTCATGTCTGTAAATGCTAGGCTTGTGAAGTTTAACCAAAGTGTTATCCAAATGCAAAAATGATTTACACCCGTTTTATGAGAACGTAGAGTCTATCAAACCAGATCATCACGAGGTTCTTCAAAATGATGAACCTTCACAATGGTGCACACTTGGGGATAACAAAATTTTCTACTAAAATATTAGTGAGGGGTCACCTCATAATGCTACTATCGTCCTAAGCAAAAAAATATGCATAAAATGATTAACATCACATGGAAATCATATAAGTAACATGATATGGCCATCATCATCTTGTGCTTTTCACCTCCATCTCCAAAGCGCTAGCATGATTTCCATCATCACTTGCATGACATCATGATCTCCATCATCGTGACGCCATGTGGTTGTCATGCCAACTATTGCTTCTATGACTATTGCTAACTCATAGTGATAAAGTGAAGCAAAAAAATGGTGAAATAAATTAAATAAAACCCTATGGCTCCTACCGATTGCAAAACGTGATAATCTATACAAACCATGATCATCTCATACATCACATATATCACATCATGTCTTTGGCCATATCACATCACAACATGCCATGCAAAAACAAGTTAGACTTCCTCTACTTTGTTGTTGCAAGTTTTGCGTGGCTGCTATGGGCAACAAAGAAGAACTGGTCTTACCTGTGCAAAGTCACAATTGTGATACTCAAGTTGATACTTAATCTTCTACACGGACCGCCTCTATCAAGTCCGATTCAACTAAAGTGGGAGATGGTGACAGCCGCAAGCCATATTTATGCAAGAAGTTGCATGTTAGTTGATGGAACCGATCTCTCGTACGTGGACGAGTAAGGTTGGTGTGGGCCGCTTCATCCCACAATACCGCCGAACCAAAATAAGACTAAGGAAGTAGTGTCGGGGGGATGACCCCGGGGTAGGCTCAACGAGCCTGCTCCTTTATCTCCAGCCCAAAAGGAATGACCGAGAAGAATTCTACTAGGCCCAAGTGCCTTGGCCGGCTAGGCAACACCTACCAGCTAGGGGGCGAGACGGCCAACTCTCTGGCCGGCCAGGCAGCACCTGCCGGCTAGAAACAAGACACTTACCTCTTCCTGGCCGCCTAGGCCAAGCCAGCCGGCTAGGGACGAGGCGGCCGTGCCCAAGATGGCTAGTCAAAAAGGCTAGCCGGCCGGGGATCTCAAGTCACATCAGATCATAGGTCATTACGAGACCCTACGATTAAAGGTGGCCACGCGTTAGCAAAGGTACTGGATTGGAGTGCACGGCGGGTACCAGTGTCAGCGACCACGCCCCTGACCTCCCCCGGCTCTCATCCATCACCCAGCACAGTGTCGGCCGTCAAACTCCGACTCCATTACTGCACTCCCATGACGAATCTCGCTGGAAGATGCCGGACATACCACACCTCTCCTGCGTCAACCTTACGCGAGAGCCTCATTCGTTAGCAGGCGGGTCCTTCGGACAGACGGGACCTCACAGCCGGCGGGCCCCTCAAGCGACAAGACAAGACCCACGTGGGCCCCCTAGCCAGCCGGAGAGGCTGCCAGCCGGGTCCCACTCTTGTACCCGTTATCCATATTGTAGGCCGGTGGGTTCGTATATAAAACCCCCCGGCCCCCCTCCATACAGAGGGTCGGTCAACTGAACACACACACACACACCAACCACATAGGAGAGGCAGAGACAAGCCAGCTGCTCCTTCTTCCTCCTCCGCAATACAGCTCCACGAGCAACCTTGTAATCCCATCCATACATATCATACACTCCGGCAGGACTAGGGGTATTATCTCTACGGAGAGCCCTGAACATGGGTACATCATGCATTCCGTGCTTGTACCAACCTCGCCCTGAGCGCCCTCTATTGCCACTTTGGTTCCTACCTTCTCTAGGCTACCCATGGCTTATGTTGTGAGTATTCACCGACATTTGGCGCCCACCATGGGGCAGATCACGGCATCGGCTGGCTTGACGCACTGGGCGGGGCCCCGCACCTACACCACCGGATGCATCGCGTCCTGACCGATCTGCATGCCTGTGGAGCCTACCATCTATGAGGCAACACCGATGATGATCGACGTACCTGTCAGCCATGCGGATTCGCAAGAAGAGTCCGATGACGAGGCGCCTCCCAGCATCGTCGTCGCTGCTATGGAGAACCTCAACATTCTCTTTAGCGACCTGTGCCTCAACGATGGTCCACGCTACTTTGGCGAGGACTTCGATGTCGAGGCGTTGTGCGCCAGCTTCAGTAGGCTCTCTATCGCTGAGATGCCTATGCACGACATGTACCCCAGCAACGAACTAGTCTTCGACGGTCCTCCGCCGTCTGTGGGGTTCTTCACCCCATACCATGTTGGCACCGTCTCCAACGTTGTGGAGGTGATGGTCATCGGCGCCGGCACCAGCACGGCTTAGGGAAAAGCGTCAGCAGACGTTGCTAATCCTGCTGTTGTCGCCGCTGACACTCTTCAGGCTGCGCTTACCGTCCTGAAGACGCACATCGCCGCCTCCACAAACCCTAATGATGCGCGAGCTTCGCTGGAGGAGGCTCGTAGGCAGATCTTGGAGGAGGGCATCGCCATCGCTTCGGCGAAACGCTGGATGGAGGCCCTGCAGCGTGAGTATAACTCCGCATACAGCCTCACTCTGGTTTCCAAGGCCCCTAGCCGGCTTGGCTCAGTCCGCGGCCGCAGTTGGTTCATTGCCGAGATTCTAGGCGGCAAACAACCCGTCTACAAGACTCGTGCAACCAACTTGCTGGGGCCCCAGGCGGCCATGGTAGAAATGCCGAGTTTGGAGGGCGAGGAGCGCGCCTTCTAGGAGAAGCGGGTCAAGGATCTCCTTGACGCCGCCAACGTGCAGCAGACACCGCTTGATCCTGGTCAAGCCCAATTAGAGTCTCCGGGACCAAACCCCGCACCGCACCGCAACCCAACCGGTCATCAGAACGTTGAGGGATCTTCCTTGCATCGCACTTTCGGCCGGAAGGGTGAGGGAAGCCAAGATAGGCGCTCCCAGCGCAAGAGCGAGCGTACTTCGAGCCGGAGTCGCGGAGGTGACGAGAGCTACTCAGTGTATGAGGTTCCTCATCAGGGAGGACCCATGCCACCGGTTCGCAAGGTGCCCTTCCGATCGCGGCTCGGATCAGCGCTCGCGTTCCGAAGGGCGATCAGGACGCCCGCAGGCGTCTCAACGCTTTGGCCCAGTCAGCCCTTCTAGAGGAAGACGGCCCCATCGGTCCGGCCGGCTTCGGCTCCCGGATACAAGGGGAGCCGTTTCCCCGAGGCTTCATCTTGCCTCGGGATACTCCCAAGTACAACGGCACCGCCAAGCCGGAGGACTGCCTGATCAACTACACCATCGTCGTTGGCATTGCCACGGGCAACAAACGTGTAGCAGTCCACTACGTGCCACTCATGTTGGTCGGCTCGGCTCGGACTTGCCTTAACAGCCTTCCAGCCGGCAGCGTCAACTTATGGGCGGACTTTGAGGAGGCGTTCGTCCACAACTTCACTGGCACCTACAAGCGTCCTGGCCGGCCTCGCGAGCTGGCCATGTGCGTCCAGAGGCCCGACGAACCCCTTCGTGACTATGTCACTCGCTGGACAGAGCTTCGCAACTCCTGCGAGGGAGTGCAAGAGGTACAGGCCATCCAGTATTTCATCGAGGGTTGCCGAGACGGCACTCTCCTCAAGCACAAGCTCATGTGCTCCGAGCCCACCTCTCTGGCGGTGCTCATGGCGAAGGCGGACAAATATGCCACGGCTGACTCCGTGATGCGAGTCAAGGTGACCGCCTCGGACAAGGTTGTCCCCATGCCGGCTACTCCTAAGCCGGCTGCAGATAATCGAGGCGGCCAGAACAACAACAAGCGCAAGGCAGATCAGCTGGATTCGCGCTCCAACAACAAGTTGGTAGCCAGTGTGGAGGGTGAGGCGTCGGCTTCTCAAGCCAGCTCTCAAAGGAAGCGGCCAAACAAGAGCAACTGGTTGCCACGCAGACTTTCGAGCAGCTACTTGACGCACCCTGCCAAATAAATTCTGGGGCACACCCTTCTACCCACACCCTTCGACAGTGCAGCTTTGCACGATGGATGTCGCAAGGGGAGGGCTTGCCGGCTGCCCCAGGTGCACAAGCTGCACCTCAAGCCCCAGCTCTTGGTCCTGCTACGGTTCAACCGCCGCCGCCTCGCAACGAAAGCCGCCTCCACGACGACTACCCCAATCAAGACGGAGCATTCATCGTCTTCACCAGTGAAGGCGACGACAAGCATAGCCTTTGCCAGCGACGGCGTGAGGTGAATCCCACGGTCCCCCCGGTTCCCCAATACATGCATTGGTCTGAAAAGAAAATCACATGGAGCCGGGTCGACCATCCTGCGGTGATGCCCAACCCGGGCTCATACCCGCTCGTCCTTGACCCCACCTTTGCCTCCAAGAGGCTCACTTGTCGGTTCTCCCGGGTGCTGGTCGACGGCGGCAGCAGCATCAACATCCTCTACCTCGACACGCTCCTCAAGCTCGGGCTCAAGGAGAAGGACGTCTTTCCGACCAGCACTGTCTTCCACTGCATCGTGCCGGGGCAGTCCTGCTCGCCCATCGGCAAAATCCAGCTGGACGTCCTCTTCGGCGACAAGGCTCACTTCCGCCGCGAGTCCATATGGTTCGAGGTAGTGGACCTCAGCAGCCCGTATCACGCGCTGTTAGGCAGACCGGCTTTGGCCAAGTTCATGGCTATCCCCCACTACGCCTACCTGAAGACGAATATACTAGGTCCAAAGGACATCATCACCATTACTGGCGACTACAAGAAGTCGCTCAAGTGTGCACAGGACAGCAGCCGCCTGGCCGACGCAATGGTGATTGCTGAGGAGAGGAGACATATTGACAGGCTCACGGCTCAGGCTACCGAGCAGCGGGCGATCCCTTCTCCTCAATCCCAGTCGGCCGGCTAAAGAAACCAAGGAGGTGCCACTCGACCCTGCAAACCCCAAGCCGTGCGTCACCATCGGGGCTGGCCTTAGCCGCAAATAGGAAGGCAAGCTCATCGTCTTCCTCCGTGAGAATAGGGACATATTTGCGTGGTCCCCCAAAGACATGCCGGGTGTCCCGAGGAAGTACGCTGAGCACAAACTTCACGTGCGACCGGATGCAAAGCTGGTAAAACAACCTTTGTGCCGCTTCGCCAAGGGGAAGCGGCGCACAATTGGAGAAGAGATTACCCGGCTCCTTGTAGCCGGCTTCATCCTGGAGGCTTTCCACCCGGACTAGTTAGCTAATCCAGTCCTGGGGCTGAAGAAAAACAACACATGGCGAATGTGTATCGACTACACAAGACTGAATAAGGCGTGTCCGAAAGACCCTTTTGCGTTGTCGCGGATAGATCAAGTGATCGACTCCAGCGCCGGCTGCGAAATGTTGTCGTTTCTAGATGCTTATTCAGGCTACCATCAAATCAAGATGGATCCAGCTGATCGCCTGAAGACCTCCTTCATCTCGCCCTTCGGGGCCTATTACTACACCACCATGATGTATGGTCTGAAGAACGCTGGTGCGACATTCCAACGCTGCATGCAGAAGTGCCTCCTGCCATAGATTGGCAGAAACATCCACGTCTATGTGGATGACATTGTCGTCAAGACCAAGCAGCACTTCAGCCTCCTCGATGACTTGCGGGAGACGTTCGCCAACCTGCGCGAGTACAAGATCCGGCTCAACCCGGAGAAGTGTGTCTTTGGGTTCCAGGCGGCAAGCTCTTGGGGTTCTTCGTGTCTGCTGCTATCCCGCAGACAACAGTGACAGAAATTGACACGTTGACAGAGGCTGGGCTTGCGTTTCTTTTTTCCCTTGAAGAGGAAAGGGTGATGCAGAACAGGAGTAGTAAGTATGTCCCTCAGTTTGAGAATGAAGGTATCGATCCAGAAGGAGGGTCTCGTCAAGTCCAGAGTACTTGCGCAGACACAAACAAGCTTGCACCCAATGCTTCAAAGGGGTTGTCAATCCCTTCAAGATTGTTTGCAAAGTGAGATCTGAACGCGGGAAGTGCAACGAAGTAAAAAGTGTAAGGCTAAAAATATGGTGTGGAGTAGACCCTGGGGGCCATAGTGTTCACTAGAGGCTTCTCTCAAAATAACAAGTATTACGGTGGGTGAACAAATTACTGTCGAGCAACTGATAGAACCGCGCAAGGTCATGACGATATCTAAGGCAATGATCATACATATAGGCATCACGTACGAGACAAGTAGACCGATACTTTCTTCATCTACTACTATTACAATACACATCGACCGCTATCAAGCATGCATCTAGTGTATTGAGTTCATGACGAACAAAGTAATGCTTTAAGCAAGATGACATGATGTAGAGGGATAATCTCAAACCAATGATGAAAACCCCATCTTTTTACCCTTGATGGCAACAACATGATGCGTGCCTCGCTACCCCTTCTATCACTGGGTGAGGTCACCGCATGGTATGAACCCAAAACCAAGCCCTTCTCCCATTGCAAGAATCATAGATCTAGTTGGCCAGACAAAACCCAGAACTGAAAGAGAATTACAAGGATATGAAATCATGCATGAGAGAGATCAGAAGAAACTCAAATAAGATTCATAGTTAATCTGCTCATAAATCGAAAATTCATCGGGTCTCGACAAACACACCGCAAAAGAAGATTACATCGGATCTCCATGAAGATCATGGTGAACTTTGTATTGAAGATCCAAGAGAGAGAACAAGCCATCTAGTTACTAGCTAAGGACCTGTAGGTCTATGGTGAACTACTCACGCATCATCGGAGAGGTCATGGTGTTGATGGAGAGGCCCTCTATATCCGAATACCCCTCCGGCAGGGTACCAGAACGTGCCCCAGATGGGATCTTGTGGAGACAGAAGCTTGCGGCGGCGGAAAAGTACTTTCGATGATCTCCTGATTTTTTTGGGATTTTTAGGGAATATATAAGCGCAACCCCTAGGTCAGGGGACGCTTAGGGGGGCCACAAGCCTTGGATGGCGAGGCCTCCCCCCTAGCCGCGGGGTGGGGGCTTGTGGGGCCCTTGGGGCTCCCCTGCCTTGGCTCCCAAGCTCCCCGATCTTCTTCCGTTCCAGAAAAAATCTTTTTGGGGATTTTTTTCCGTTTGGACTCGTTTCAAAATCTCCTCTCAAAGGGGTCAAAAACATGGAAAAAACAGGAACTGGCACTTGGCACTGAGTTAATAAGTTAGTCCCAAAAAATAAATAAAAGTCATGCAAAACATCCAAAGTTTGACAAGTTAATAGCATGAAACCATCAAAAATTATAGATACGTTGGAGACATATCAAGCATCCCCAAGCTTAACTCCTGCTCGTCCTCGAGTAGGGAAGTGATAAAGAATGAATTTTTGATGTTGAATGCTACCTAGCATAGTTTTCCTTTGCAAGTTATTTCATGTGACATGAATGTTCAGATCCGTAAGATTCAAAGCAATAGTTTGGTATTGACATGAAAACAATAATACTTCAAGCAAAATAGCAAAGTAATCATGAACTTTCAAAATAACAAGGCCAGAGAAAGTTATCCCTAAAAACTCATATAGTCTAGCTATGCTCCATCATCCTCACACAACTAATGTAAATCATGCACAACCCCGGAATTGGCCAAGTAATTGTTTTCGTACTCTTACTTTCTCAAACTTTTTATAACTATTACGCAATACATGAGCGCGAGCCATGGATATAGCACTATAGGTGGAATAGAGTGTGGTGGTGGTTGTGAGAAAAAAAGGAGGAGATGGTCACACTGACTCGGCGTATCAATAGGCTATGGAGATGCCCATTAATAGATATCAATGTGAATGAGTAGGGATTGCCGTACAAGAGATGCACGAGAGCTATAAGTATGTGAAAGCTCAAAAGGAAAACTAGTGGGTGTGCATCCAACTTGCTTGCTCATGAAGACCTAGGGCAATTTTGTGGAAGCCCATCATTGGAATATACAAGCCAAGTTATATAATAAAGATTCCCACCATCATATGGTAGTGACAAAGCAAGAAGCTCTCAACCATGAAGAACATGGTGCTAACATGAAGCACAAGTGTGGAAAAAGATAGTAGCAATGTCCCTTCTCTATTTTTCTTTTTTTTCATTTGGGCTCTTAGGCCTCTTTTTTTATTTTCTTTTCTTTTCTCTTTTTTCTTATTTTTGGGCTCTTTGGCCTCTTATTTTTTTACTCACATGGGACAATGCTCTAATAATGATGACCATCACACTTTTATTTACTCACAGCTCAAAGATCACAATGATGATGACTCCATAGGAAATGCTTCCGGTAGTGTACCGGGATGTGCAACGATCTAGCATGGCGTATGACGTTGAAACATCTCGCTAGCCATCTTACCATCCTGCAATGCCAAAATGAGAGTGACGACACAAGTCATGAGATGGAACGGTGGGAGTTGCATGGCAATATATATCGGAATGGCTATCAAAATGCCAAAATAGGTAGATATGGTGGCTGTTTTGAGGAAGGAATTTGGTGGGTTTGTGCACCGGCGAGAATTGCGCGGCACTAGAGTGGCTAGCAATGGTGGAAGGTGAAGGTGCGTCTATACCATGGGCTCACATTAGTCATGAAGAACTCACATACTTGTTGCAAAAGTTTTTATTAGGAATTGAAACAAAGTGCTAAACGCATACTCCGAGGGGAAGGGTTGGTAGGTGTAAACCATCCCGCGATCCCGACCTCAACACAAAGGATGACAATCAATAGATCAATTATGCTCCGACTTCCTAACATAGCGGTTACCCATACGTGCATGCTACGGGATTCACTAACTCCAACACAAATATCTCTGGATTCACAACACCCTACTAACATAACTCTCAATATTACCGAATCCATGTCTCAAAACTAATTGAGAGGAATCGAAACTTCTCATTCTACTCAATGCACATGAAGATGGAGGTTTTTGCATCCTCTTTCGGTACCTAGCACATTTGGGACTACTGTCATAGCATAAGCCAACTACCAAATCACTCACCGCCGTGCTCTAAAGATATAAGTGAAGCACAAGCGCAAAAGTATCTAGCTCAAAAGATATAAGTGAAGCACAAGAGCAAAAGTATCTAGCTCAAAAGATATAAGTGAAGCACTATGAGCATTCTAGCAAAATCACGATGAGTGCATGTCTCTCTCTCTCAAAAAGGTCTGCAGCAAGGATGATTGTGACACAACAAAAAGAAAAGACTCCTATGATACAAGACACTCCAAGCAAAACACATTTCATGAGGTGAATAAAAATATAGCTCCAAGTAATGTTACCGATGGATTGAGGATGAAAGAGGGGATGCCTTCCCGGGGCATCCCCAAGCTTAGGATTTTTGGTGTCCTTGAATTTGGCTCCAATCTTGAGCTCTTTCCACTCCTTATCTCATCTTCCATGAGAACATCACCCAAAACTTGAAAACTTCACAACACAAAACTTAAACAGAAACTTGTGATAACATTAGTACAAGAAAACAAACTACCACTTCTTTTGGTACTTTAGCAAACTTGAATTCCATCTATATTGATGATGGGCTACTGTATTGTCACTTTTCCGTGGCTAGTACCCCCCGATACTAACCATAGTTTCATCAAAACAAGCAACCACCTCAACAAAAAACAGAATCTGTCAAAAACAGACCAGTTTGTTGCAATCTATATACTTCGTATACTTAGGTACCTCAAAAAATATGAAACATTACGACGGCATGGGAGAAAAGCATATCAATCAGCATAAAAAATAATCAACTCAAAAGCTCTTTCTGAATAAAAATGAAAAATCATTTCGTGAGTGAAAAGTTTCTGTCTTTTTCCAGCAGGATCAAACAACCATTACCAAGACTAGTCATAAAGGCTTTGCTTGGCTCAAACACAAAAAGAAACACAAACAACACAATCACAACAGAATTATGAAAGTGTGGACGCAAAAAAACAGAAAGAAAAAGATAAAATCATTGGGTTGCCTCCCAACAAGCGCTATTGTTTAACGCCCTTAGCTAGGCATAGAAGCGATAGAATCACGTATCGTCGTCTTTGGTGCTCAACCCATAAGTGGCCCTCATCATGGATTAATAGGGCAATCTTATTTTCTTTCTAGGAAAGTATTCCATGCCCTTCCTTAAAGGAAATTGAAATCTAATATTCTCTTCCTTCATATCGATGATAGCATCCATAGTCCTTAGGAAAGGTGTACCAAGAATAATGGGGCATGTAGGATTGCAATCAATGTCAAGCACAATGAAATCCACGGGTGCATACTTCCTATTTGCAATTATAAGAACATCATTGATCCTTCCCATGGGTTTCACGACAGTAGAATCAGCAAGATTCAAATGAAGAGAACACTCTTCAATCTCATTAAAACCCAGAACATCACATAAAGACTTTGGAATTGCAGAAACACTAGCACCCAAATCACACAAAGCATTGCACTCATAGTTTTTTATTTTGATTTTGATGGTAGGTTCCCACTCATCATGAAGCTTTCTAGGGATAGAGACTTCCAATTCAAGTTTCTCTTCAAGAGATTTTTTCATAGCTTCGACGATATGATCGGTAAAGGCTTTGTTTTGGCTATAAGTGTGTGGAGAGTTTAACATGGACTGCATCAAAGAAATGCATTCAATCAAGGAGCAACTACCATAATTGAATTCCTTGAAATCGATGGGAGTAATTTCATTAGTACTCAAAGTTTTAACGCCTTCTACTCCACTTTTAATGCTTTTAGCATCAAGATAGATGGACTCCGAATCATTGGGGCACTTTTCAACCAAAGTGGATTCATATCCAGCCCCATAATCATTAGGTTTGACACAAGAAAACAAAGATTCAACGGGAGTCACACCAAGCACTTTAAGATCTTCGTGATTCTCATCACGAGTTTCGGGTTTAGCAGCCATTTTATTGACTAAAGAAGCTTGCTTATAAGAAATCTGGCCCACTAGCTTTTCAAGACGAGCAAACTAAGAATTCAGCGCAATGAATTCTTTGGCCATATCATCAACTTCTCTACTCATAAAAGCCAGAAAAGAATTTTGCTCCTTCAGCTCTCTACGGAAGTAACTATTATATTCAAACTGTGTAGACATGAAGCCTTTAACACTAGTTTCAATCTCTTCTAACTTCGCAAAGTGATCATCAAAATCCCTTAGTGGGACCATTCGGGCTTTAGCAGGCAAGCAAGCACACAAGCAAACAAAGAGCAAGCGAGAAAAAGGGTGAACGAAAAGGCAAAATGGTGAAGTGGGGGAGAGGAAAACGAGAGGCAACTGGCAAACAAAGTAAATGCAAGAGTTGAGTTTACGACACCTACTTGGATGAGCTTGACTTGATCTTCCTCCCCGGCAACGGCGCCGGAAATTCTTGTGCAATCCCACACACAACAGTGCCAGAAATTGACACATTGAAAGAGGCTGGGCTTGCGTTGGTTTTTTCCCTTGAAGAGGAAAGGGTGATGCAGCACAGGAGCAGTAAGTATTTCCCTCAGTTTGAGAACCAAGGTATCGAATTAGATGGAGGGTCTCGTCATATCCAGAGTACCTGCGCAAACACAAACAAGCTTGCACCCAACGCTTCAAAAGGGTTGTCAATCCCTTCAAGATTATTTGCAAATTGAGATATGAAGGCGGAAAGTGCAATGAAGTAAAAAGTGTAAGGCTGAAAATATGTTGCGGAGTAGACCCTGGGGGCCATAGTGTTCACTAGAGGCTTCTCTCGAAATAGCAAGTATTACAGTGGGTGAACAAATTACTGTCGAGCAATTGATAGAACTGCGCAAAGTCCTGATGATATCTAAGGCAATGATCATACATATAGGCATCACGTCCGAGACAAGTAGACCGATACTTTCTGCATCTACTACTATTACTCCACACATCGACCACTATCCAGCATGCATCTAGTGTATTGAGTTCATGACGAACAGAGTAACGCTTTAAGCAAGATGACATGATGTAGAGGGATAATCTCAAACCAATGATGAAAACACCATCTTTTTACCCTTGATGGCAACAACATGATGTGTGCCTCGCTACCCCTTCTGTCACTAGGTGAGGTCACCGCACGGTATGAACCCAAAACCAAGCACTTCTCCCATTGCAAGAATCATAGATCTAGTTGGCCAGACAAAACCCACAACTCGAAGAGAATTACAAGGATATGAAATCATGCATAAGAGAGATCAGAAGAAACTCAAATAAGATTCATAGATAATCTGATCATAAATCCAAAATTCATCGGACCTCGACAAACACACCGCAAAAGAAGATTACATCGGATAGATCTCCATGAAGATCATGGAGAACTTTGTATTGAAGATCCAAGAGAGAGAAGAAGCCATCTAGTTACTAGCTATGGACCTGTAGGTCTATGGTGAACTACTCACGCATCATCGGAGAAGTCATGGTGTTGATGGAGAAGCCCTCTGGGTCCAAATCCACCCTCCAGCAGGGCACCAGAACGTGCCCCAGATGGGATCTTGCGGAGACAGAAGTTTGCGGCGGCGGAAAAGTACTTTCGATGATCTCCTGATATTTTTGGGATTTTTAGGGAATATATAGGTGCAACCCCTTGGTCAGGGGACGCTCAGGGGCCCCACAAGCCTGGATGGCGCAACCTCCCCCTTGGCCGCGGGGTGGGGGCTTGTGGGGCCCCTGGGGCTCCTCTGCCTTGGCTCCCAAGCTCCCCGATCTTCTTTCGTTCCACAAAAAATATTTTCGGGGACTTTCTTCCATTTGGACTCCGTTTCAAAATCTCCTCCGAAAGGGGTCAAAAACATGGAAGAAACAGGAACTTGCACTTGGCACTGAGTTAATAAGTTAGTCCCAAAAAATAAATAAAAGGCATGCAAAACATCCAAAGTTTGACAAGATAATAGCATGAAACCATCAAAAATTATAGATACGTTGGAGACGTATCATACGCTCGTGGCATCGAGGCGAGCCCCGAGAAGATCGGCACCATCGAGCAGATGGTGAAGCTGGCTCAGATCCTAGACGTCCAGAAGTTCGCCGGCTGCCTGGCATCCCTTAGCTGGTTTGTCAGCCGGCTCGGCGAGAAGGCCCTTCCACTCTATGAGCTCATGAAGAAGATGACAAAGTTCGAGTGGAACGACCAGGCGGACGAAGCCTTCCGCGACCTCAAGGAGGTCATCTCGAGCCTGCCAATCTTGGTAGCGCCGGCTGAAAGGGAAGCCATACTCATATACATTGCAGCGACAACTCGCGTGGTTATTTTAGTGCTGGTAGTTGAACGCAAGGAGGAGGCAAGGTACTATTAGTGTAACGCCCTATCTACTACCTCAGCGAGGTCTTGTCCGCCTCCAGGAAGAACTACCCCCACTACCAAACAATGTGTTATGGTGTTTACCTTGCTGCCAAGAAGTTGAAGCAATACTTCCGACAGCATGACATCACTGTGGTGAGCACTGCTCCACTTTCAGGAATCATGGGAAACCATGACGGAACTGGCAGGATCGTCAAGTGGTCCACCGCCATGGTGGACCATGATATCCGATAGGAGCCTCGCACTGCCATCAAATCTCAGGTCATGACCGACTTCATGGTCAACTGCGCTGAAACCCAGTTTGAGCCACCACCTCCAGATTCCATGCATTGGCGGATGCACTTCGACGGCTCAAAGATGCAGACTGGTCTAGGAGCTGGCATCGTCTTGACGTCTCCGAAATGTGACCAGCTGAAGTATGCTCTCCAGATTCACTTCGCCGCCTCCAACAACGTCGCCGAATATGAAGCACGTGCTCACGGCCTCCGGCTCGCCAAGGAGATTGGCATCCGGCGGATCCTCTGCTTCGGCGACTCAGACCTCGTGGTACATCAAGTTTTTGGCGAATGAGATACCAGGGACGCCAACATGGCAAGCTAACGCATCCTCATCCAACATGGCACCATGTTCCCAGGGCGGACAACGAGTGGGCCAATACATTGGCTAATATTGGCTCCATGAGACAGGCTATCCCAGCCGGCGTCTCCCTCGAGCAGCTGCACAAGCCGTCTATCAGGTCGTCTCCAGAGTCGGCATCAATTTTTGTGCCGGCTGATTCTTCGGTGCAAGCGTCGTCGGCTACACCAGCTACGCCGGCTATAGCTCCTGTGGCAGCTGCGCTGGCTCTGTCGACTTGTGGGGACCCCGACTAGCAAGTCGAGTTCGCCGTGCCCAGTGACCCCAAGGATCAATGTTCACTGAACATAGATACTGAATAATAGAGTCTTACATCCAAGTACCGAAATTATTACATCAAAGAACCAGAAGGCCGGGTTCAAGAGCGAGGCCTAAAGCCAATTAAATAGATACATCGGGTAGTGGAAACTCATAAGGTCTAAGCGCTACCCATGCCATCAAGCCTACACCGACAGGCATTCTGACTTGGAAGCGTCCTAGATCGCAGGTTCGTCTCCGAAGGCGTACTCGTCACCAAACTCCGGCCCTTCCAGGTCTGGTCAATAATATAACCAGTGGCAAGCCAATGAGTACTTTGAATGTACTCGCAAACAGCCCATGATATGAACATTGATAGTGAAGAATAACAGTAACATGTATCTTTGGTGGAAATGCAATTTGGTGGAATGATCAGGTATATGCAACAAGTTAAAGAACTACTCTTGAAGAACAGGTTACAGATATCGACATATCTGACAAGGGTTGAACACACCGGGTTCACCCTATATGCCAAGTCACCGAAGTTGGTCATATCAATTCCTCAAGTAACTCCGGTTAGTAACACCATTCATCGAACTAACACACACACACACTTGGTTTATGCGGAAATATCAGGACATAGTTTAAGCAGGATTACCCAACTGTCCTTGACCATGGACACGGCTATTCGAATAGTTTACACTCTACAGAGGTAGTACGCTGGACCCACGAGATCCGGGAAACATCTGTGTCATCCACGACTCGCGGTATATCACATATACCCAAGGTAAGTACCCGATCATCGTCTTTCCCCTAACGATAATAGACAAAGAGGTCCACTCGATTGGTACCCAGCCCAAATGTTGTACGTCTTACGAGCACTGACTCTGGATAGTATCAACCATGCGGGGACCAACAGTGTGCCTGGAACTCATAATAATGGCATAGTGTCCTACCTGGCACGACCCCATCACGAGAGTGACGACAATCACTCCCGCCACTAGTAATGTGGCTCTTTGCTAGCACCGACTAGAGTAATCAACAAAGCCCCATCCCATAAAGGGGTATCGTGGTCTTACTGGTAAGGTTGGGACGGTCGATACATCATAAATCTAATCCCCTTTCTGAAACCATACTCACACAAAAACACCGGTGCATCACTTCACCAAAATCGATCACCAACTCATCATCACCCTCGGGCAGTAGTGGCACCCGACGGGGTTTTCGTAAACTCTTTGATTTAACTCAGCATCATGCTCATGATAATATGCTCTATCTTTACTTGCCAACATGGTATTAACATGACCCTCAAGGGGTAGGATCAAGCTCAATGCAATGATCCTATAACTTTACTAGTCAACATGACAGTAGCATGATGCTCATAGATGGTAGGGTCAAGCTCATCATTTTTGTGCTCCGAGGAGCCATATGCATAACATCACTATCATGCAAGTGCTTCGAAGAAGCCTTCGGTACCATCACACCAATGATGAACCGGCACTGTGCTCACAGGCAACGGAAAAATACTTGCTATTCTAGCATGCATCAATGTATGTGCTCAAGTCATGGTCAAAGGGCTGCTTGCCTTGGTCAGCTAGGTATCCGGGGTGTTCGAGGTCTTCCGCTCCAAATCCTCCGTCACTCGGTAACTCTACCGTCGAGAAAGGAATAAATAAATAATAGCTCACACCAAAACAGATCACAAGGTGCTTTTAAAAATGTTGAAAAGCTTGAATAAATTCAGTTTATTATTTTGGAAAATGTTTCCTATGGTTTTTATTAGCTAAGCGTATTTATTTAAAAGCAAACAGGAGCAAACAAATGCTTTTAATATCATTTTATTATACCAAAACAGATTCTGTTTTTGAAAAATCAATTACTACACATTTTTAGAAAATTGGTGGTGGAAGAATCATATTTTTCTATTGGATAAATATTTTTATAAAAATGATTTAAGCTTGTAGGTTGAAAATAAAAGAAAAGGCCAGCGGGGGGACCCAGCCGGCCTAGCCAGCAGACCGGCCACCAGGCGCGCACGTGCCAGGTTCAAAGCTGACATGCGGGCCCCTAGGGTCAGCGTCAGCGGCTGCGCACGCCGGCTGGCCCAGGACAGCGACAGGTGGGCTCCACCTGTCGGGTCATTCTCCTATCTCCAGCCAGAGAGGTGGAGACGGACGCCGGCGAGGCTACCGTTGCCCTCAGGCCAATCTAGGAGCGGGAATGGGTCCCTCGTTCCTCCGCCTACTTGCTCGTGGTCGGGACGTCACCGGAGGTGGTCTGGGTCGCCGGCGACGAGGTGACCGTGGTGGAAAGGTTTCGGGATGGCGTCGAGCTAGTGGCTAGGGGCACGGATTTTCTCCGTGAAGTTGGGGGAAATGATCCTGGCGTCAAGGGAAGTGCAATGGGAGGTCGGGTGGCGCAGGAGTCGGCGTTTATCCGTAGATCGATCGGAGCTCTGAGGCGGAGGGGCCTCGGTCGATCTCGAGGACCGGCGCTCTGCGAGCTCGATTGGGCGGCTAGGTGGAGTCTAGTGGTTGTGCTGAAGCTGCCTGGGGGGTGCTGGGGCGCCGAGGAGACCTATTTATAGGCTAGTGACGGTGAGCCGACTCGGGCGCGCCAGTAACTCACCGTGGCGCGCTTGGGTGCATAGTGAGGTGCTGGCCGTGAAACCACGGGTTCGGGACGTGGTTTAGGACCTTCCGGTGCATCGGCCGCAGAGGGAGAGCGAGTGGGGTCGAGCTGCAGCGTTCGTGCATGCTCGGCCACATCGGGCGTGCGCACGCACGCGTCGCCTGAGTTCTTGCACGAGGAGAGGGGGCCCCTGATGGTAGCTTTGCACAGATTAGCTGTCGGGGGAGCATTTGGACACTACTGGGGAGGTTGGAACTGGCCGGGGGCAACGTCCCCTTGCTGGAGGTTCTCTGTAGCGCGTCAAGAGCGCAGTTTTGGCATGCCATGGCATGCTGGCGCGCTCTGGGGCACTTTGGACGTGTCCTCCATGTCCTGAGTGTTGCTGGGAGTGTGCCTAGCCGTTGTGTGCTAGTGGGAGCACGAGCTGGTCAAAGGAGGCAAAGAACACCAGTGTTGCCAGCCCTGGCCTTTGGCTCAAATTGAAGATCTTGTCACTTGTGCTTGGAGTTGGGGAGAGGCTGGTTGACTGAGTGCTGAGGGTGTTCTGGGGCTCTAACTCACCAAGTTTGGGGCTTTGCCATTGGGTAAAACAGTGGCTAGGAGGGTTTTTACCTTCCTGTCATAAGGTGTTCGAAAGTGATTTGGGGTGCATCCACTCCACCAGTGCAACTGACACTTAACAGGTTTGGTCTTGTGGTAAAAACATGGGGTTTCACCAAATTTGAGCTCCATTGAACAAGTTTAGCTTTGTAAACATGGAAATGCTCCAAAATGACCTGTTCTGTCCTTTACAAAGGAAGTGTGGCCAATCAGAGTCTCACAAATCTCATCTTTGGTGTGGAGTCCTCATTTGGGGTGTCAAACACCTCTGCAAAGTTTCAGCTCCATTGGAGAAACTTTGCAATGTAGAGTTGTTCCATCTCTTCTCTGGACAGAGAGGGTATTGGGCTCATTTGGTGCACTTCCCCACCTCGGATCTAGGTGAGATTTTATGTAAGCACCTAATATGGCTTGGGAGGGCTCCTGTAATGTTATGGGAATTTATTGAGATTATTTCCTGTGGAAGCATCTCAAAAAGCTAAAACAAACACAAATGGTTTTCAGGGTTTTACTCAAATAATATTAATATAAAATAGGGTTGAAAATCTTATATATGGAAAATATATGTCCTTCTAAGCTTCCATGAATTTACTCAGAATTTTCTAAGGCAGGAAAGCAATTTTCCTTGTGGGAATATCATTCCTGGCCTTAGAAACAGACATGAATATAAAATAGGAAAATAATATTTTAAATCACCAATTAATGTTTTTAATGAATGAAAATAATATTTGGATCAGATTACCAACTTTGGTTGGAAGTGCCACTTGGCTTCATGAGCTAGTGGTGTATCCCAACACGATGAAGGTGATCTTGATATAAAGGAAAAAGGGTTTTTGAAGAGAGCAAAATAATAAGTTTTTCATGGGTTTGAGTCATCAAGCAAGCAAGCATTCACTCATACAAGGGCTTACATTGCACTCACAACATTATTTGAAAAAGTTTTAACAAGCTCTGATTTTGCAACATAAAATACTTGTGGTGAAAAACAGGGTGTGTCAGTCCTAATCCCTCTTACAAGAATCTCGTCCCCGAGATTCCTAAGCTAAGCGTTAAATAGCTCGGGAAATTCTGATCGGAGATAGTCTTCACATTCCCACGTGGCTTCTGCTTCGGTATGGTTGCTCCACTGAACCTTGAAAAACTTGATGGTGCGGCTTCTGGTGCAACGTTCGGCTTCATCCAAAATGAGGATCGGTTTCTCGCGGTAGGTAAGGTTCGGTTGAAGGTCAATAGCTTGATGATCAATGTCCTTGTAAAGATCGGGACGGTTCGGCACTTGCAAACACTTCCGGAGCTGTGACACGTGAAACACGTTGTGCACACCCGAAAGCTCAAGAGGTAGCTCCAACTGATAAGCTACTTCCCCGCGCCTTGCCGTGATCTTGAAGGGTCCAATGAACCTTGGAGCTAGATTCCCCTTGACATGGAAAGGCTTGGTCCCCTTGAGAGGCGTGACTCGCAAGTACACCTGGTCTCCGGAAACAAACTCCACATCTCTGCGGCGAGGGTCCGCATAGCTCTTCTGCCTTGACTTAGCTGCCTTCAAGTTCTCTCGGACAAGCTCAACCTTGTCCCCTGCTTCCTGCAGTGCTTCTAGTCCGAAAACTAGTCCTTCACCGGTTTCGGACCAATTGAGCGGGGTGCGGCACTTCCACCCATATAATGCTTCAAATGGGGCCATCTGAAGACTGGACTGGTAGCTGTTGTTGTAAGAAAACTCAGCAAACGACAGGCAATCTTTCCACTTGGCACCATGAGCCAAAACACACGCGCGGAGCATGTCCTCAAGTATCTGGTTTACCCGCTCGGTCTGTCCGCCCGTTTGCGGGTGGAAAGCCGTACTAAAGGAGAGTTTGGTTCTGAGAGCTTCTTGAAACTTCTTCAAGAATCTTGAGGTGAATTGCGTGCCGCGGTCGGACACGATCTCCTTGGGAACTCCATGGAGACTCACCACTCGATGAATATATAGACTGGCCAGCTGGCTGCCATCGTAGGTGGTGTTAACGGGGATGAAATGGGCCACCTTGGTCAAATGATCGACTATGACCCAAATGGAGTTATGACCCTTATTCGATCGGGGCAACCCGGTGATGAAGTCCATGCCGACTTTATCCCACTTCCATTCCGGCACTTGAAGAGGTTGCAGCAATCCAGCAGGTCGCTGGTGTTCAGCCTTGACTCGCTAGCATACATCGCATTTAGCGACATAGGAACCAATTTCTCTCTTCATGCCATGCCACCAGAATCATTCTCGGAGGTCTTGGTACATCTTGGTACCACCTGGATGGATAGAGTACGGTGTGTCATGAGCCTCTTGCAGGATAAAGGCCTTAAGTTCGGCCTTGTTAGGTACGCATAAGCGCTTCCCGTACCACAGTACTCCTTGCTCATCAATCAAGAATCCTGGGGCTTTGCCCTCTCGCACCTTCCTCTAGAGGCCTTCGATACTCTTGTGTCCCTTCTGGGCTTCCTTGATGTCGTCTGCCAGAGTAGGCTTCACTTCGAGGTTGGCCAGGTATCCTGGTTCGACTATCTCAAGCCCGAAGCTCTCCATCTCTTCATACAAGACGGGTAACCTTTCCTTGAGCATGACGTTCAAGGAGCCTGCCTTCCGGCTTAAGGCATCGGCTACCACGTTCGCCTTGCCGGGATGATACTGAATGCTGAGGTCGTAATCCTTGATATTCAGCTCCCTTTGGGTGAAGATATATTTCAGACTTTTGTGGTCTGTATATATCTCACATCGCTTCCCCAGAAGGTAATGTCGCCACGTCTTGAGAGCATGCACTACGGCTGCTAGCTCGAGATCATGGGTGGCGTAGCTCTCCTCATGCGGTCGCAGTTGCCGTGACAAGTACGCCACGACCCTGCCATCTTGCATCAGGACTCCACCGAGCCCGGTTCCAGAGGCATCACAATATATCATGAATTCCTTGTTGATACCTGGGGTAGCCAATACCGGGGCGGTAGTTAGCCTCTTCTTCAACTCCTGGAAACTTGCTTCACACGCCGGTGTCCACTCGAACTTTCGGCCTTTCTTCAAGAGCTGAGTCATAGGTCGAGCGATGCTGGAGAATCCTTCTACAAACTTGCGGTAGTATCCTACGAGCCTGAGGAAACTCCTGACATCCTTCACATCCTTTGGTGATTCCGAGATGGTCACTTTAGTAATCTTGGACTGATCTACGGCCAATCCGCTTGCCGTCATGGTACGACCCAGAAATCCAACTTCATTCAGCCAGAACTGACACTTGCTGAATTTGGCATAAAGTTGGTGCTCTCGAAGCTTTCCCAGAACTAACCTCAGGTGTTGCTCATGCTCCTCTTCGTACTTGGAGAAGATTAATATGTCATCGATGAACACGACGAAAAACTTGTCCAAATATTCCATGAAGACCTTGTTCATGAGGTACATGAAGTAAGTTGGGGCATTTGTCAAACCGAAGGACATGACAGTGCATTCATATAGACCGTATCGGGTCACGAATGCAGTCTTGGGTATATCTTCGGGTCGAATCTTCAACTGGTAATATCCTGATCGAAGATCGATCTTGGAAAATACCCTGGCCCCGTTTAACTGGTCAAACAGGTCTTCGATCTTGGGGAGCTGGTACTTGTTCTTAATTGTGACTTCATTAAGAGAATGGTAATCGACGCAGAGTCGAATGGTACCATCCTTCTTTGAAACAAATAGAACAGGTGATCCCCAAGGTGATGCACTCGGACGGATGAACCCTTTCCTGAGTTGCTCATCTAGCTGCTTCTTCAGCTCTACCAGCTCTTCGGAACCCATCTTGTAAGGCTTTTTATATATAGGCCTTGATCCGGGCATGAGCTCAATGATGAACTCGATGTCTCGGTCAGGAGTCATTCCGGGTAGCTCGTCAAGAAAGACGTCCGGGTATTCACAGACTACAGGCACTTGATCAAGCTCTACCTCGGATAGACTGTTGACTCGAGGCACTTGAGCCGATACTGGCTCGGAGACAAACTTGACCTTGACCCCTTGGTTGCTTGTCATGGTAATGGCCCTGATGGCATAGTCCAAAAGACTCTGGTGCTTGGCCAACCAATCCATGCCGAGGATTACTTCTAAACCTTGCGATTTAAGCACAATGAGGTCTTCCAAGAAACTCGTTCCATTGATAACTATCTCGACCCTTGTACACCCTAGGCTGGTTCTCAATACTGCTCCCGGGGTTTGAATTGCCATCTGTCCACGAGTAGAGTGGGTTTTAAACCACACTTCTCCACAAACCTTTGAGTAACAAAAGAATGCGAGGCACCACAATCAAACAACACTCTTGCTGGAGTTGAGTTGACGAGGAACGTACCCAGAATGCGGTCCGGGTCTTCCTGCGCCTCTTCTGCAGTGATGTGATTGATCCGGCCCCTGCCATTGAACTGCTGGTTGCGGGGAGCCTGGTTCCTTCCTGGTGCACCTTGACCGGGGTTGGGTGCATTGGGATGCGGTGCGTCGGGCTTCTTGTTGGGGCACTGCCTGGAATAGTGCCCGGTCTGACCACACCCAAAGCAGGTGACCTGCCCTGGAGGGTTGGTCTTGACTCCATCGTTGTTCGGCGGGTTGACTACTGTCTTGGCATGCTGCTGAGGCTGATAATTCTGGCGGAACACCGGGTGCTTGTACTGCTGCTGCTGAAAGTTGGGTCTTGCAGGTGCTGACTGCCATGGTCTTGGTCTTGCACTAATGGGTCCTCCATTGCCTATCAGTTTGCGCTTGCGGGTGTTGTCCATCGCACGACGATTTTCTTCCAGCATAAGCGCCTTGTTAACCAACTCGCTGAAGGTCTTGCAGTCGCAAACCACCAGCTGGTATTGCAGGGACTGCTGTAACCCTTCCATGAAGCGTTCCACCTTAGCGGCCTGAGTGTTAACATCTTCGGGCGCGTACCTCGACAAGAGGTTAAACTTCTGAAGGTACTCCTTAACAGTTCCACTGCCCTGCCTCAAGGCTCGGAATTCCCGCTTCTTAATGGTCATCATTCCAGGTGGAATGTGAGCCGCGCGAAATCCTTCCTTGAACATCACCCAAGTGATGACTTGCCCTATCCGCATGATCTAGAATCCATCCCACCATGCCCTGGCGGTGCCTCCGAGACAGTGAGAAGCATAAAGGACCTTCTCACGATCGTCGGTGCACTTGCCCAGCGCAAGGAGGTCTTCAATGGTGCGGATCCAGTCATCGGCGTCCAGTGGTTCAGTCGTCTCCGTGAATATGGGGGGCGTAGTCCGCATGAACTCAGAAAGAGTAGAGCGGCCACCGCCATTCCCATTCCGCGGTGGGTTATCCACTAGGACTTGAGTCAGCTGCTAAATAGCGGCATTGTTGGCTTGACGCTCCTCCCGAAGAGCTTGAATGAACTGAGTCATCGTCAAGTTCTCAGGAGGAGGTGGTGGCGGAATGTCGCTAGGCTGCTCGTGGTGACCTCCAGCGTGAGCTTCTCCTTCGGTTCCTTGCCGCGTTCCTGAGGAGCCCGCGCCGGGGTTGCCGAAGGTGCTGTTGCGGGTTGCGTTCACCATCCTGTCATAGAAACAGACACGTCAAAATGCCACCTTGCTCGGAAATACAAGGATTCGTTCCTAGTAAGAGGGGGTCCAATGCGTGCAAGTGCAAAGTTTTCAAAACCAAAGTTTTTGAAAAACGGAAATTGCATTCATAATAACTAGGTGATGTAGTCACTTACAGGCTGCCTAAGGCAATATGTGACTTACATCATACACACATACGTAAATTAAAAACGGATACATGGATACCCTATGCTCGGGGTATTCCTAATTGCCTATGCTAAATCCTACACGGCAGACTGCTCGGTCTCATAGGCGGGTTCAACAGGATCCTCATCTTGGTCTTCGTCTTCATCAACATCTTCTTCCTTTATAGGAGTGGAAGAAAGAATCCGCACATCACGGCATCTCTTAGGCGAGGCGGTGAAGATCACAATGTACTCTTCCGCTGTCAGGCGGCGACTCCGAAGAGGGACTGCTTGGGTGGGTAACACACCACCCCTAGTAGCAACAACTGTCCTTCCTTCAGGTTCACCTGCCTTCTGTACCTTGCGATTCTTCATCTTTTTAGTATGGAGCAGGCCCTTGACTAGGTGCAGCTCTTGGCGAAGCTTGGCTGATTCCTTAACCAGGAAGTGCGTCAGGTTGTCCGACGAGAGGCTGAAGTAGGTTTGAAACCTTAATGGCATCCCATCCTCCATGGCTGGGGTGAGTGTCCAACTCCCATCCACTCCTTCCTTAATGAAAAGTAGGTGACAAGTGACAGGCTCTTTATCTATCTCAGGGAGGATGTTGCGGAGACGCACGAGCGCCTCTCGTGCGGCCGTCTCCACTGCCAACATCAGCTCTCCCATTTGTGGTCCTTCAAAGAACCAACTAGACGGGGAGTCATTAGCCTTCACTGTCACATCCATGTGATATTCCTTAGTGTCGGCGTTGACCCAGCGCTCGTGGTAGAGGAAGATGGGCGTGCGACGTACGTGGCACTTCTCGAGACAATCCACCAGGAGTAGTGGAAAGCCAGACTCCAGAAGCGTCTCAGGTACGGCAGCCATCTACAAGGTATAGGAGAGAAGTCAGAAGGTTGTATGTGCAAAAATTTTGTGCAAGGCTCGCGTTCTAACGTTCTCGGCTAACGTCCAGGCTATCTAAGGCTTCCTATAGTCAGGATGGCTCTGATACCAGTTCTGTGGGGACCCCGACAAGCAAGTCGAGTTCGCCGTGCCCAGTGACCCCAATGATCAATGTTCACTGAACACAGATACTTAATAATAGAGTCTTACATCCAAGTACCAAAATTATTACATCAAACGACCAGAAGGTCAGGTTCAAGAGCGAGGCCTAAAGCCAATTAAACAGATACATTGGGTAGTGGAAATTCATAAGGGCTAAGCGGTGCCCATGCCATCAAGCCTACACCGACAGGCATTCTGACTTGGAAGCGTCCTAGATCGCAGATTCGTCTCCGAAGGCGTACTCGTCGCCAAACTCCGGTGCTTCCATGTCTGGTCAATAATATAACCAGTGGCAAGCCAATGAGTACTTTGAATGTACTCGCAAATAGCCCATGATATGAACATTGATAGTGAAGAATAACAGTAACATGTATCTTTGGTGGAAATGGAATTTGGTGGAATGATCAGGTATATGCAACAAGTTAAAGAACTACTCTTGTAGAACAGGTTACAAATATCGACATATCTGACAAGGGTTGAACACACCGGGTTCACCCTATATGCCAAGTCACCGAACTTGGTCATATCAATTCCTCAAGTAACTCCAGTTATTAACACCATTCACCGAACTCACACACACAGACTTGGTTTATGCGGAAATATTAGGACATAGTTTAAGCAGGATTACCCAATTTTCCTTGACCGTGGACACGGCTATTCGAATAGTTTACACTCTACACAGGTAGTACGCTGGACCCACGAGATCCGGGAAACTTCCGTGTCATCCACGACTCGCGGTATATCACATATACCCGAGGTAAGTACCTGATCATCATCTTTCCCCTTACATACTAGACAAAGAGGTCAACTCGATTGGTACCCAGCCCACATGTTGTACGTCTTACGAGCACCGACTTTGGACAGTATCAACCATGCAGGGACCAACGGTGTGCCTGGAACTCATGATAATGGCATAGTCGTCCTACCTGGCACGACCCCATCACGAGAGTGACGACAATCACTCCCGCCACTAGTAATGTGGCTCTTCGCTAGCACCGACCAGAGTAATCAACAATGCCCCATCCCATAAAGGGGTATCGTGGTCGTACTCGTAAGGTTGGGACGGTCGACACATCATAAATGTAATCCCCTTTCCGAAACCATACTCACACAAAAACACCAGTGCATCGCTTCACCAAAAGTGATCACCAACTCATCATCACCCTCGGGCATTAGTGGCACCCGACGGGGTTTTCGTAAACTCTTTGATTTAACTCACCATCATGCTCATGATGATATGCTCTATCTTTACTTGTCAACATGGTGTTAACATGACCCTCAAGGGGTAGGGTCAAGCTCAATGCAATGATCCTATAACTTTACTAGTCAACATGACATTTGCATGGTCCTCATAGATGGTAGGGTCAAGCTCATCATGTTTGTGCTCCGAGGAGCCATATGCATAACATCACTATCATCCAAGTGCTTCGAAGAAGCCTTCGGTACCATCACACCAATGATGAACCGGCACTGTGCTCACATGCAACGGAAAAATATTTTCTATTCTAGCATGCATCAATTTAAGTGCTCAAGTCATGGTCAAAGGGTTGCTTGCCTTGGTCAGCTAAGTATCCGGGGTCTTCGAGGTCTTTCACTCCGAATCCTCCGTCATTCGGTAACTCTACCGTCGATAAAGGAATAAATGAATAATAGCTCACACCAAAACAGATCACAAGGTGCTTTTTAAAAATGTTGCCAAGCTTGAATAAATTCAGTTTATTATTTTGGAAAATGTTTCCTATGGTTTTCATTAGCTAAGCATATTTATTTAAAAGAAAACAGTAGCAAACAAATGCTTTTAATATCATTTTATTATACCAAAACAGATTCTGTTTTTGAAAAATGTCAAACTCTACTGAATCAATTACTACACATTTTTAGAAAATTGGTGGTGGAAGAATCATATTTTTCTACTGGCTAAATATTTTTATAAAAATCATTTAAGCTTGCAGGTTAAAAATAAAAGAAAAGGCCAGGGGGGGACCAGCCGGCCCAGCTAGCAGACCGGCCACCAGGCGCACGCGTGCCAGGTTCAAACCTGACATGCAGGCTAGTGGGATCAGCTTCAGCGGCTGCGCACGCTGGCTGCCCCAGGACACCCACATGTGGGCTCCACCTGTCGGGTCCTTCTCCTACCTCCAGCCAGAGAGGTGGAGACGGACGTCGGCGAGGCTACCGTTGCCCTCAGGCCAATCTAGGAGCGGGAATGGGTCCCTCATTCCTCCGCCTACCTGCTCGTGGTCGGGACGTCACCGGAGGTGGTCTGGGTCGCTGGCGACAAGGTGACCGTGGCAGAAAGGTTTCGGGATGGCGTCGAGCTAGTGGCTAGGGGCAGGGATTTGCTCAGGGAAGTTGGGGGAAATGATCCTGGCGTCAAGGGAAGTGCAATGGGAGGTCGGGCGGCGCAGGAGCCGGTGTGTAGCCGGAGATCGACCGGAGCTCCGAGGCGGAGGGGCCTCGGTCGATCTCGAGCACTGGGGCTCGGCGAGCTCTATTGGGTGGCTAGGGGGAGTCTAGTGGTTGTGTTGAAGCTGCCTGGGGGGTGCTGGGGCGCCGGTGAGACCTATTTATAGGCCAGCGACGGTGAGCCGACTCGGGCGCACCGGTAACTCACTATGGTGCGCGTGCATGCACAGTGAGGTGCTGGCAGCGAAACCACGGGTTCGGGACGTGGTTTAGGACCTTCTGGTGCATCGGACGCAGAGGGAGAGCGAGTGGGGTCAAGCCGCAGCGTCCGTGCATGCTCGGCCGCGTCGGGCGTGCGCGGGCACGCGTCGCCTGAGTTCTTGCGCGAGGAGAGGGGGCCCCTGATGGTAGCTTTGCACAGAGTGGCTGTCGGGGGAGCGTTTGGACACTACTGGGGAGGTTGGAACTGGCCGGGGCCGACGTCCCCTTGCTGGAGGTTCTCTGTAGCGCGTCCAGAGAGCAGTTTTGGCATGCCACGGCATGCTGGCGCGCTCTGGGCGCTTTGGACGTGTCCTCCATGTCCTGAGTGTTGCTGGGAGTGTGCCTAGCCGTTGTGTGCTAGTGGGAGCACAAGCTGGTCAAAGGAGGCAAGGAACACAAGTGTTGCCAGCCCTGGCCTGTGGCTCAAATTGAAGATCTTGTCACTTGTGCTTGGAGTTGGGGAGAGGCTGGTTGAATGAGTTCTCAGGGTGTTCTGGGGCTCTAACTCACCAAGTTTGGGGCTTTGCCATTGGGTAAAACAGTGGCTAGGAGGGTTTTTACCTTCCTGTCAGAAGGTGTTCCACAGTGATTTGGCGTGCTTCCACTCCACCACTGGAACTGACACTTAACAGGTTTGGTCTTGGGGTAAAAACATGGGGTTTCACCAAATTTGAGCTCCATTGAACAAGTTTAGCTTTGTAAACTTGGAAATGCTCCAATATGACCATTTTTGTCCTTTACAAAGGAAGTGTGGCCAATCAGAGTCTCACAAATGTCATCTTTGGTGTGGAGTCCTCATTTGGGGTGTCAAACACCTTTGCAAAGTTTCAGCTCCATTGGAGAAACTTTGCAATGTAGAGTTGTTCCAACTCTTCTCTGGACAGAGAGGGTTTTAGGATCATTTGGTGCACTTCCCCACCTTGGATAAAGGTGAGATTTTATGTGAGCACCTAATATGGCTTGGGAGGGCTCCTGTAATTTTATGGGAATTTATTGAGATTATTTCCTTTGGAAGCATCTCAAAAAGCTAAAATAGTCAGAAATGGTTTTCAGGGTTTTACTCAAATAATATTAATATAAAATAGGGTTGAAAATCTTATATATGGAAAATATATGTCCTTCTCAGCTTCCATGAATTTACTCAGAATTTTGTAAGGCAAGAAAGCAATTTTCCTTGTGGGAATATCATTCCTGGCCTTAGAAACAGACATAGATATAAAATAGGAAAATAATATTTTAAATCACCAATTAATGTTTTTAATGAATGAAAGTAATATTTGGATCAGATCACCAACTTTGGTTGGAAGTTCCACTTGGCTTCATGAGCTAGTAGTGTATCCCAACATGATGAAGGTCATCTTGATATAAAGGAAAAAGGGTTTTTGAAGAGAGCAAAATAATAAGTTTTTCATGGGTTTGAGTCATCAAGCAAGCAAGCATTCACTCATACAAGGGCTTACATTGCACTCACGACATTATTTGAAAAAGTTTTAACAAGCTCTGTTTTTGCAACATAAAATACTTGTGGTGAAAAACAGGGTGTGACATGACTCCAATTGCGGCACCGGCTACAACCACATTGCCAGCTACAACAACAAATCCGGCTCCGCCCTGCCTCGAATCATGTCGTCTCGACACCTAGTGGGTGCACGTCATGGAGGTAGACGGCGAGCAGGCTCCCATGACGTCATCAGAGACACAATGTCTCGAGCCTGCGACAGCTTCGTCAAGCGCGGGGGCTGCAGAAGCACCCGACCATCAGGTCAAGGCGGAGGCAGCCCTTATGTCGACTCCGTCATGGGCTCAACCCATCCTGGCCTTCCTCCTTCACGTCGAACATCCTCAAGAGGATGCGGAGGCGAGGCAGATCCAGCGCAGATCTGCATCCTATGCCATCATAAATGCGAGCTGGTACGGCGTAGCGTGACTGGCGTGTTCCAGTGCTGCGTCGAATCAAAAAAGGGACAGGAGATCCTCAGAGACATTCACCAGGGGGAGTGCGGGCATCATGCCGCCTCTAGAACCCTCGTTCCAAGGCATTCCACCATGGATTCTACTAACCCACGACCCTCGAGGAGGCCCTGGACATGGTCAACAAATGCGAGAGCTGCCAGCGCTTTGGCGCGCAAGGCCACATGCCGCCTTCGGCCCTCAAAACCATCCCCTTGTCATGGCCTTTCGCCGTCTGCGGGTTGTACATGGTGGGGCCTTTCAAGACGGCTCACGGTGGCATGACTCACATCTTGGTGGCCATCGACAAATTTACCAAGTGGATCAAGGCTAGGCCCATCAAGAAGCTTGATGGCCCCACGGCCGTCAAGTTCATCACGGACATATCTGTCCGGTACGACGTCCCCCACAACATCATCACCGACAATGGCACTAAATTCGCCAAGGGCACTTTGGCGCTCTACTGCTCCAAGGTAGGCATCCGTCTCGACTTGGCATCAGTGGCACATCCCCAGTCCAATGGCCAGGTGGAGAGGGCCAATGGCCTAATCCTGATCGGCATCAAGCCAAGACTGGTGGCACCACTTGTGAGGTCAGCCGACTGGTGGATCGAAGAGTTGCCGGCAGTACTGTGGAGCATCCGCACCACGCACAACCGGTCAACCGGCTTCACCCTGTTCTTTTTGGTATACGGATCCGAGGCCATCATCCCCACGGATATCGAGTTCGACATGGCTTGGGTCACCCTGTACACAGAAACGGAGGCAAAGGAAGCAAGAGAAGACGGTGTCGATCCCCTCGAGGATGTACGGGACCTAGCCTTGAGCCGGACGGCAATCTATCAACGGAAGCTGAGGTACTACCACAGCAAGAAGATCTAGCCTCTCTCTTTCAGAGAGGCAGACTTGGTGCTCAGAAGAATTTAGAGCACATTCGGCCAGCACAAGCTCTCATCCCCATGGGAGGGACCGTTCATCATTAGTAGGGCATTGCACAACAATGCATACTACTTGATCCATGCCCAGAAGCCAAGGAAGCACAAGAGGGACGACTCCGGTCAGGAGATGGAATGTCCATGGAATGCGGCGTTGCTTCGCCCGTTCTATTGCTAGAAGGCAAGTATCAAACATGGAAAGAGCATACACATATGTATCTTCCTCCCTCTTCAGGGATTTCTAATGAATGCAATGAAAAGAGCATGGACATTTGCTGATTTTTAGATTCATATCTAGAGTGCTCACTCTGTGAGTCCCTTGCTGGCTCTAATAAGCTCGGGGGCTTGGTAGCCGCCTGGATGACTTCCTATGTTGTAATAAAACATATAGTGTATGCCGAACCGATCCCTAGTCACCTCGTAACAGCTATAGACCGGTTCCCGGCTGTCCGGCTAGCAAGGAGACGCCAAGTAAGGCCGGATGCATGGAAAGTTTAACTACAAGAAGGTTGCCGGCTTGGGATGGCTTGATCATTTATGATCTCATTCTAGCTGGCCTCTGCTGGGTTATGTCTGAATCTTTAAGTCTTGATGGCTTCAAAACATCTATTTCCTATATTCCCAACGTCAGAAACCTCGACCCAGTCACAGACCGGCTCCCGGCTATCGGGCTGGCGTGGTGGAAACTAGGGGGTAGAGGGGTTGGAGAAAAAGAAGTCAAGCAGGAATCAAAAGATGAAGATATAAAACAGCACGCATGGCATTACGAATATAATGCATAATCCATAAATTTCAAAAGCATTGGCCCACGGTCGAAGTTCATTACACCCCCAGTGGGTGGAACTGTTGGACTGACAAAATATTGCAGACAACAAAAAGGAAAACAGGATCAGCTAAGGGGCGGCGGCCTTGTTTGTTACCCCGACTGCTGCTCTTGAAGTGGTGGCTTTACGATCGCCGGCTGCTCCCGAGCCGGTGGCGCCGTGTCCTCTGCGAGGGCTTTCAACTCCATCCGCGGAGGAGTTGGCATACGCCTCGCCGCTAGAGGCAGCGTTTTCCACTTCATGGGCCGCCTCGTCGAAGCTGCCATCGGCATCATAGGGCTGGAGGCCATGCAGATCCT
Source organism: Hordeum vulgare subsp. vulgare (assembly GCF_904849725.1). NCBI lineage: Eukaryota > Viridiplantae > Streptophyta > Magnoliopsida > Poales > Poaceae > Hordeum > Hordeum vulgare. The sequence continues at coordinate 363,787,763 of NC_058523.1, forward strand.
CAGGGATCACATTGCCGCCCTCACTCCGCTCCAAGTTGAGCTCATCCCACGCGGCCTATGAGGCGATGTCGCTGGCCCTCATGCGCAGCTCCTCCTCCACGGCCTGCAGCTCACCCTCTGAGCCGTCGCGCTGAGCGACGAGCTTGCCCAAGTCCAGGTTTCAGTACCAAGACTTGGCCAAGCGCAGGGCCATGTAGGCTCCAGCACGCGCGGCCGAAGCACGCCAGGCATTAAGGGGGTCTTCGCTAGCAGCAAGCCAACTGGAGAGCCTGCTCATCGACGCCGGCTCCACGTCGTCAGGCCACAGAGGCTTCACCATCGACGAGACTGCAACCTGGAGCCGAGCCATTGACTCGCTCAGGGAACGCAGGCGGGCTCTGAGGCCCACCACGATCTCCTTGACGCTCTAGCCAGAGGCAACGTCTACCTCGTGCCCGGCCATGCGGCGCTCCTCGCGGCTCACCTCGACGGCCGTATCGCCTGCGTCCCATGTATCAGGGAAGAGACCTGAGATAGGGAAGGGGTGCAAAGAAGAATAAAAAGAGGAGGCGGCAAGGAAGAAAATTCAAGACAAAACGGAGAAGACTGACGGTCGAAGTGGTTGTCAATCTCGTGAGCGCTCTCCAGGGCTTCAAGCTCCCCCACCTTGCTCGCTTGGGTGATGTGGGTGACTTCTTCTTGGAGGGCCGTCGCCGTGTCCAGTGCCTTCGCCAGTTGCGCTTGCTTCTGGATCAGGGCTTCCTCCTTCTCCTTCAAGGCTGCATCCTTGAGCTTCATCTCCTCGAGATGAACCGTCTCAAGACGCTCCACGTCGACAACATGGGAGGCGTCCTTCTCCTGCAGGGAAGCGCGCAGCTGCTCCTACTCAGCCTAGCGGGCCGCCTTGAGCTCCTTCTTGTCCGCCTAGAGAAGAGTCCGATGCTGCTGGAGCCGGCCGTCCGCCTCACGCAGGGCGTCCCGCTCCACGGCAACCTCGCCCAGCCGGGCCTGAAGTTCGGCAACCTGGCCGTCAGCCGCTTGGTTCCGAGCCCGCAGCATGTTGTAGGCTTGCACCTGGGCATCATAAAGATCCTACAAGCAATGAAGAAGAAAAAGTAAGATTCGTTCTGGATAATTCATAACCAGCCCGATTCTTGGGGGCTACACCCAGTTGGTGCGCTAGCACGCCCCCACTAGAAAAGCAAAGGAGAGATGAAGCTCGAAGAGATTCGGCCCGCCCAATGATTGGATGGCCCGATTCTAGTGGGCTACACCCAGCGCGTGTGCTGGCTTGCCTCAACTGATTCAAGAAGAAGAAAAAATTGAAGACAAAGACGAGACACTTAGCCTGTTGCGCTCCTCCAAATGCTCCAGATAGCCACCCGCCACGCGGGCCGCCTGCTCCACCTTGTATCGGCTGCTGGCAAACAGCGATACCAGCTCCGGGACAACTTGGAGCAGGGTGCCTGTAGGCAGCTTCTCACGCACAAGATTGGACGCTCAGCAAGCATTTATGGGCCGGCTCCTGGCTCTGGGGCCGTCTCCTGGAGCAGCCAGACCACGGTTGGAGACGACGATGGTGCCATCTCCAGGCACCCGTATGGAGGCCGGCTCCGTCGACGTTCCAGCCGGCGCTTTTGATGTCCGTTATGCTACTGCACAAAAGACCTTCCAGTGGCGCCATAAATGGGCACGTTGACGACACAAGGAATCCTTCTGCGTTGGTATTCCCTCGAAGCTGAGAGGATGATGTAGCACAGCAGAGGTAAGTATTTCCCTCAGTTTGAGAACCAAGGTATCAATCCGGCGGAGGAGTATCTCAAGATCACAATGTGCTTTTAAATGTTGCAAAGCTTGAATAAATTCAGTTTATTATTTTGGAAAAAATTTCCTATGGTTTTCATTAGTTAAGCATATTTATTTAAAAGCAAACAGTAGCAAACAAATGCTTTTAATATCATTTTATTATACCAAAACAGATTCTGTTTTTGAAAAATGTCAAACTCTACAGAATCAATTACTACACATTTTTAGAAAATTATTGGTGGAAGAATCATATTTTTCTACTGGCTAAATATTTTTATAAAAATCATTTAAGCTTGCAGGTTAAAAATAAAAGAAAAGGCCAGGGGGGACCAGCCGGCCCAGCCAGCAGACCGGCCACCAGGCGCGCGCGTGCCAGTTCAAACCTGACATGCAGGCCACTGGGGTCAGCGTCAGCGGCTGCGCACGCTGGCTGCCCCAAGACACCGACAGGTGGGCTCCACCTGTCGGGTCCTTCTCCTACCTCCAGCCAGAGAGGTGGAGACGGACGCCGGCGAGGCTACCGTTGCCCTCAGGCCAATCTAGGAGCAGGAATGGGTCCCTCGTTCCCCCGCCTACCTACTCGTGGTTGGGACGTCACCGGAGGTGGTCTAGGTCGCTGGCGACGAGGTGACCGTGGCAGAAAGGTTTCGGGATGGTGTCCAGCTAGTGGCTAGGGGCAGGGATTTGCTCAGGGAAGTTGGGGGAAATGATCCTGGCGTCAAGGGAAGTGCAATGGGAGGTCGGGCGGCGCAGGAGCCGGCGTGTAGCCGGAGATCGACCGGAGGTCCGAGGCGGAGGGGCCTCAGTCGATCTCGAGCACCGGGGCTCTGCGAGCTCGATTGGGCGGCTAGGGGGAGTCTAGTGGTTGTGCTGAAGCTGCCTGGGGGTGCTGGGGCGCCGGGGAGACCTATTTATAGGCTAGCGACGGTGAGCCGACTCGGGCGCACCGGTAACTCACTGTGGCGCGCGTGCATGCACAGTGAGGTGCTGGCAGCGAAACCACGGGTTCGGGACGTGGTTTAGGACCTTCTGGTGCATCGGACGCAGAGGGAGAGCGAGTCGGGTCGAGCCGCAGCGTCCGTGCATGCTCGGCCACGTCGGGCGTGCGCGGGCACGCGTCGCCTGAGTTCTTGCGCGAGGAGAGGGGGCCCCTGATGGTAGCTTTGCACAGAGTGGCTGTCGGGGGAGCCTTTGGACACTACTGGGGAGGTTGGAACTGGCCGGGGGCGACGTCCCGTTGCTGGAGGTTCTCTGTAGTGCGTCCAGAGAGCAGTTTTGGCATGCCACGGCATGCTGGCGCGCTCTGGGCACTTTGGACGTGTCCTCCATGTCCTGAGTGTTGCTGGGAGTGTGCCTAGCCGTTGTGTGCTAGTGGGAGCACAAGCTGGTCAAAGGAGGCAAGGAACACAAGTGTTGCCAGCCCTAGCCTGTGGCTCAAATTGAAGATCTTGTCACTTCTGCTTGGAGTTGGGGAGAGGCTGGTTCACTGAGTACTCAGGGTGTTCTGGGGCTCTAACTCACCAAGTTTGGGGCTTTGCCATTGGGTAAAATAGTGGCTAGGAGGGTTTTTACCTTCCCGTCAGAAGGTGTTCGACAGTGATTTGGGGTGCTTCCACTCCAACACTCGAACCGACACTTAACAGGTTTGGTCTTGGGGTAAAAACATCGGGTTTCACCAAATTTTGAGCTCCATTGAACAAGTTTAGCTTTGTAAACTTGGAAATGCTCCAAAATGACCATTTTTGTCCGTTAAAAAGGAAGTGTGGCCAATCAGAGTCTCACAAATCTCATCTTTGGTGTGGACTCCTCATTTGGGGTGTCAAACACCTCTGTAAAGTTTCAGCTCCATTGGAGAAACTTTGCAATGTAGAGTTGTTCCAACTCTTCTCTGGACAAAGAGGGTTTTGGGCTCATTTGGTGCACTTCCCCACCTTGGATCAAGGTGAGATTTTATGTGAGCACCTAATATGGCTTGGGAAGGCTCCTATAATTTTATGGGAATTTATTTAGATTATTTCCTTTGGAAGCATCTCAAAAAGCTAAAACAATCAGAAATGGTTTTCAGGGTTTTACTCAAATAATATTAATATAAAATAGGGTTCAAAATCTTATATATGGAAAATATATGTCCTTCTCAGCTTCCATGAATTTACTCATAATTTTCTAAGGCAAGAAAGCAATTTTCCTTGTGGGAATATCATTCCTGGCCTTCGGAACAGACATAAATATAAAATTGGAAAATAATATTTTAAATCACCAATTAATGTTTTTAATGAATGAAAGTAATATTTGGATCAGATCACCAACTTTGGTTGGAAGTGCCACTTGGCTTCATGAGCTAGTAGTGTATCCCAACATGATGAAGGTGATCTTGATATAGAGGAAAAAGGGTTTTTGAAGAGAGCAAAATAATAAGTTTTTCATGGGTTTGAGTCATCAAGCAAGCAAGCATTCACTCATACAAGGGCTTACATTGCACTCACGACATTATTTGAAAAAGTTCTAACAAGCTCTCTCTTTGCAACATAAAATACTTGTGGTGAAAAACAGGGTGTGACACGACTCCAATTGCGGCATCGGCTACAACCACTTTGCCAACTAGAACAACAAATCCGGCTCCGCCCTGCCTCGAATCATGTCGTCTCGACACCCAGTGGGTGGATGTCATGGAGGTAGACGGCGAGCCGGCTGCCATGACGTCATCAGAGACACAATGTCTCGAGCCTGCGACGGCTTCGTCAAGCGCGGGGGCTGCAGAATCCCCCGACCATCAGGTCAAGGCGGAGCCAGCCCTTATGTCGGCTCCGTCATGGGCTCAACCCATCCTGGCCTTCCTCCTTCGCGTCGAACATCCTCAAGAGGATGCGGAAGCGAGGCAGATCCAGCGCAGATCTGCATCCTACGCCATCATCAATGCGAGCTGGTACGGCGTAGCGTGACTGGCGTGTTCCAGTGCTGCGTCGAATCAAAAAAGGGACAGGAGATCCTCAGAGACATTCACCAGGGGGAGTGCGGCCATCATGCCGCCTGTAGAACCGTGGTTCCAAGGCATTCCACCACGGATTCTACTAGGCCACGATCCTCGAGGAGGCCCTGGACATGGTCAACAAATGCGAGAGCTGCCAGCGCTTTGGCGCGCAGAGCCACATGCCGCCTTCGGCCCTCAAAGCCATCCCCTTGTCATGGCCTTTCGCCGTCTGGGGGTTGTACATGGTGGGGCCTTCCAAGAAGGCTCACGGTGGCATGACTCACCTCTTGGTGGCCATCGACAAATTTACCAAGTGGATCAAGGCTAGGCCCATCAAGAAGCTTGATGGCCCCACGGCCGTCAAGTTCATCACGGACATATCTGTCCAGTACGACGTCCCCCACAACATCATCACCGACAATGGCACTAAATTCGCCAAGGGCACTTTAGCGCTCTACTGCTCCAAGGTAGGCATCCGTCTCGACTTGGCATCAGTGGCACATCCCCAGTCCAATGGCCAGGTGGAGAGGGCCAATGGCCTAATCCTGACCGGCATCAAGCCAAGACTGGTGGCACCACTTGTGAGGTCAGCCGACTGGTGGATCGAAGAGTTGCCGGCAGTACTGTGGAGCATCCGCACCACGCACAACCGGTCAACCGGCTTCACCCTGTTCTTTTTGGTATACGGATCCGAGGCCATCATCCCCACAGATATCAAGTTCGACTTGGCTCGGGTCACCCTGTACACAGAAACGGAGGCAAAGGAAGCAAGAGAAGGCGGTGTCGATCTCCTCGAGGATGCACGGGACCTAGCCTTGAGCCGGACGGCAATCTATCAACAGAAGCTGAGGTACTACCACAGCAAGAAGATCTAGCCTCTCTCTTTCAGAGAGGCAGACTTGGTGCTCAGAAGAATTTAGAGCACATTCGGCCAGCACAAGTTCTCATCCCCAGGGGAGGGCCCTTCATCATTTGTAGGGCATTGCACAACAATGCATACTACTTGATCGATGCCCAGAAGCCAAGGAAGCACAAGAGGGACGACTCCGGCCAGGAGATGGAATGTCCATGGAATGCAGCGTTGCTTCGCCCGTTCTATTGCTAGAAGCCAAGTATCAAACATGGAAAGAGCATACACATATGTATCTTTCTCCCTCTTCAGGGATTTCTAATGAATGCAATGAAAAGAGCATGGACATTTGCTGATTTTTAGATTCATATCTAGAGTGCTCACTCTATGAGTCCCTTGCTGGCTCTAATAAGCTCAGGGGCTTGCTAGCCGCCTGGACGACTTCCTATGTTGTAATAAAACACAGAGTGTATGCTGGACCGATCCCTTGTCACCTCGTAACAGCTATAGACCGGCTCCCGGCTGTCCGGCTAGCAAGGCGACGGCAAGTAAGGCCGGATGCATGGAAAGTTTGACTACAAGAAGGTTGCCGGCTTGGGATGGCTTGATCGTTTATGATCTCATTCTAGCTGGCCTCTGCTGGGTTATGTTTGAATCTTTAAGTCTTGATGGCTTCAGAAAATCTAAGTCCTATATTCCCAAAGTCAGAAACCTCGACCCAGTCACAGACCGGCTCCCGGCTATCGGGCTGGCATGGTGGAAAATAGGGGGTAGAGGGGTTGGAGAAAAAGAAGTCAAGCAGGAATCAAAAGATGAAGATATAAAACAGCACGCATGGCATTACGAATATAATGCATAATCCATAAATTTCAAAAGCATTGGCCCACGGTCGAAGTTCATTACACCCCCAGTGGGTGGAACTGTTGGACTGACAAAATATTGCAGACAACGAAAAGCAAAATAGGATCAGCTAAGGGGCGGCGGCGTTGTTTGTTACCCCGGCTGCTGCTCTTGAAGTGCTGGCTTCACCATCGCCGGCTGCTCCCGAGCCGGTGGCGCCGTGTCCTCTTCGAGGGCTTTCGGCTCCATCCACGGCGGAGTCGGCATACGCCTCGCCGCTAGAGGCGGCGTTTTCCACTTCATGGACCGCCTCGTCGGAGCTGCCATCGGCATCATAGGGCTGAAGGCCATGCAGATCCTCAGGGATCACATTGCCGCCCTCACTCCGCTCCAACTTGAGCTCATCCCAGGCGGCGTATGAGGCGATGTCGCTGGCCCTCATGCGCAGCTCCTCCTCCACGGCATGCAGCTCACCCTCTGAGCCGTCGCGCTGAGCGACGAGCTTGCCCAAGTCCAGGTTTCAGTACCAAGACTTGGCCAAGCGCAGGGCCATGTAGGCTCCAGCACGCGCGGCCGAATCACGCCAGGCATTAAGGCGGTCTTTGCCAGCAGCAAGCCAGCTGGAGAGCCTGCTCATCGATGCCGGCTCCATGTCGTCAGGCCACAGAGGCTTCACCATCGACGAGACTGCAACCTGGAGCCGAGCCATTGACTCGCCCAGGGCACGCAGGCGGGCTGTGAGGCCCACCCCGATCTCCTCCAGGCTCCAGCCAGAGGCAACGTCTACCTCGTGCCCGGCCATGCGGCGCTCCTCGCGGCTCACCTCGACGGCCGTATCGCCTGCATCCCATGTATTAGGGAAGAGACCTGAGATAGGGAAGGGGCGCAAAGAAGAATAAAAAAAAGGAGGCGGCATGGAAGAAAATTCAAGACAAAACAAAGAAGACTGACGGTCGAAGTGGTTGTCAATCTCGTGAGCGCTCTCCACGGCTTCAAGCTCCCCCACCTTGCTCGCTTGGGTGATGTGGGTGACTTCTTCTTGGAGGGCCGTCGCCGTGTCCAGTGCCTTGGCCAGCTGCGCTTGACTTTGGATCAGGGCTTCCTCCTTCTCCTTCAAGGCAGCGTCCTTGAACTTCATCTCCTCGAGATGAACCGTCTCAAGACGCTCCACGTCGGCAGCATGGGAGGCGTCCTTCTCCTGCAGGGAAGCGCGCAGCTGTTCCTGCTCAGCCTAGCGGGCTGCCTTGAGCTCCTTCTTGTCCGCCTGGAGAAGAGTCAGATGCTGCTGGAGCCGGCCGTCCGCCTCACGCAGGGCGTCCCGCTCCACGGCAACCTCGCCCAGCCGGGCCTGAAGTTCGGCAACCTGGCCGTCAGCCGCTTGGTTCTGAGCCCGCAGCATGTTGTAGGCTTGCACCTGGGCATCATAAAGATCCTACAAGCAATGAAGAAGCAAAAGTAAGATATGGTCTGGATAATTCATAACCAGCCCGATTCTCGGGGGCTACACCCAGTTGGTGCGCTAGCACGCCCCCACTAGAAAAGCAAAGGAGAGATGAAGCTCGAAGAGATTCGGCCCGACCAATGATTGGATGGCCCGATTCTAGTGGGCTACACCCAGCGGGTGTGCTGGCACGCCTCAACTGATTCAAGAAGAAGAATAAATTGAAGACAAAGACGAGACAATTACCCTGTTGCGCTCCTCCAAATGCTCCAGATAGCCGCCCGCCACGCGGGCCGCCTGCTCCACCTTGTATCGGCTGCTGGCAAACAGCGATACCAGCTCCGGGACAACTTGGAGCAGGGTGCCTGTAGGCAGCTTCTCACGCACAAGATTGGACGCTCGGCAAGCCTTTATGGGCCGGCTCCTGGCTCTGGGGCCGGCTCCTGGAGTAGCCAGACCACGGTTGGAGACGACGATGGTGCCATCTCCACGCACCCGTATGGAGGCCGGCTCCGTCGACGTTCCAGCCGGCGCTGTTGATGTCCGTTATGCTACTGCACAAAAGACCTTCTAGTGGCGCCACAAATGGGCACGTTGACGACACAAGGAATCCTTCTGCGTCGGTATTCCCTCGAAGCGGAGAGGATGATGTCGCACAGCGGAGGTAAGTATTTCCCTCAGTTTGAGAACCAAGGTATCAATCCGACGGAGGAGTATCTCAAGATCCTGCACAAACACAAAAACTTGCACCCGACGCTATGAAGGGGTTGTCAATCCCTTATAGATTGTTTGCCAAGTGAGAACTGAAAGCAACAAAGTAACAAAAAAAGTAAAAGCGGAGTTGTAAACGATGGATGTCAATAGACCCGGGGGCCGTATTGTTTACTAGTGGCTTCACTCATGAAAGCAAGTAGACGGAGGGTGAACAAACTACTATCGAGCAATTGATAGAACTGTGAGAGTCGTCACGATATCTATGCAATGATTATTTCTATAGGCATAACGTCCGAAACAAGTAGACCGATACTTTCTGCATCTACTACTATTACTCCACACGTCGACCGCTATCCAGCATGCATCTAGTGTATTAAGTCCATAAGAACAGAGTAACGCCTTAAGCAAGATGACATGATGCAGAGGGATAATCTCAAACCAATGATAAAACCCCCATCTTTGTACCCTTGATGGCAACTGCTTGACGTGTGCCTTGCTGCCCCTACTGTCACTGGGAAAGGTCACCACATGGCAGAACCCAAAACCAAGCACTTCTCCCATTGCAAGAATCATAGATCTAGTTGGCCAAACAAAAACCAAGACTCGGAGGGACTAACAAGGATATCAAATCATGCATATAAGAAATGAGCAAAGACTCAAATATATATCATAGATAATCTGATCACAAGTCCACAATTCATCGGATCTCGACAAACACACCGCCAAAGAAGATTACATCGGATAGATCTCCATGAAGATCATGGAGAACTTTGTATTGAAGATCCAAGAGAAAGAAGAAGCCATCTAGGTACTAACTACGGACCCATAGGTCTGAAGTGAACTACTCATGAGTCATTGGAGGGGCGAAGATGATGATGAAGAAGCCCTCCAACTCCAAAGTTCCCTCCGGCAGGGCGCCGGGAAGGGTCTCTAGATGAGATCTCGCGGAAACGGAAGCTTGCGGTGGCGGAAAAGTATTTTCGAGGCTCCCCTGATTTTTTGCGGAATATTTGGGAATTTATAGGCCAAAGACCTAGGTCAGGGGCGGCCAGGGTAGGCCACAAGCCTGCCCACCGCCGCCTCCCCTGGTGTCGGAGTGGGGGCTTGTGGGCTCCCTGGAGCCCACCTGGCTTGGCCCAAAAGCCCCTGAACTTCTTCTATTCGGGAAAAAATCATTTCAGGGTTTTTCTTCCATTTGGACTCCGTTCCAAAATCAGATCTGAAAAGAGTCAAAAACACGGAAAAAACAGGAACTCGCACTTGGCACTGAATTAATAAGTTCGTCCCAAAAAGATATAAAAATGTACAGAAAACATACAAAGAAGGCAAGATAAAAGCGTGAAATCATCAAAAATTATAGATACGTTTGAGACGTATCAAGCATCCCTAAGATTAACTCCTGCTCGTCCTCGAGTAGGGAACTGATAAGAATGAATTTTTGATGCTTTCATGCTAGCTAGCATAGGTGTCCTTTGTAATTCCTCTTATGTGACGTGAATGTTCAGATCCATTAGATTCAAAACAATAGTTTGCTATTGACGTGGAAACAATAATAATTCAAGCAAACTAGCAAAGTAATCATGAACTTTCAAAATTACAAGGCCAAAAGAAAGTTATCCCTACAAAAGCATATAGTCTAGCTATGCTCTATCATCATTGCACAATGAAATTAAATCATGCACAACCCTTGTATTGGCCAAGTCATTGTTTCACACCTTTAATTTCTCAAACATTTTCAACTCGCACGCAATACATGAGCGTGGGCGATGGTTATAGCACTATAGATGGTGTGGAATGTGGTGGAGGTTGCAAGACAAAAAAGGAGAAGATAGTCACATTAACTAGGCATATCAATGAGCCGTGGAGATGCTCATCAATGGATATCAATGTGAATGAGTAGGGATTTCCATACAAATGATGCACTAGAGCTACGAGTATGTGAAAGCTCTTAAAGAAAACTAGTGGGTGTGCATCCAACTTGCTTGCTCACGAAGACCTAAGGCAATTTTGAGGAAGCCTATCATTGGAATATTCAAGCCAAGTTATATAATGAAAATTTCCCACTAGCTATATGGTGGTGACAAAACGAGAGACTACCAATCATGAAGATCATGGTCCTTAATATGCACAAGTGTGGAAAAAGTGGTAGCATTGTCCCTTCTCTCTTTTTCTCTCACTTTTTCATATATGTATTTTTTTTGGTGGTATCTTTGGCCTCTTTTGTTATGGGCTTCTTTGGCCTCTTTTATTTCCTCACATGATCCAATAATGATGATCATCACACTTTCAACTCAAAACTTAGAGCAACTATGACTCTATATGGAATGCCTTCGGTAGTGTACCGTGGCAATGATCTAGCATGGCATAGACATCAATGGAAACATCATGCTAGCTATCTTACGATCGTGCAAAGGCAATGTAGACGTGGTGGCACATGTCATGGTGGTAGTTGCATGGCAATATATCTCGGAATGACTTTGAAAAAGCCATAGTAGGTAGGTAGGGTGGCTGTTTTGAGGGTGGCTAATGGTGGGTTTTGTGCACCGGCGAAACTTGCACGGCACTAAGAAGATAATGATGGTGGAAGGTGAAAGTGCATCTAAACCATGGACTCAACATTAGTCATGAAGACCTCATATACTTGTTGCAAAAGTTTTATTAGTCATCAAAACAAAGCAATCAACGCATACTCCTAGGGGAAGGCTTGGTAGGTATAAACCATCGCGCGATCCCAACCGCCACGCAAAGGATGACAATCAATATACTAATCATGCTTAGATTTCATCACATAGCGGTTCACCATACGTGCATGCTACGGGAATCACTAACTTCAACATAAGTATTTCTAGATCCATAACACCTTACTAGCATGACTTCAATATTACCATAACCACAACTCAAAAGTAATTGAGATGAATCAAACTTCTCTAACTATTCAATGCACATGAAGGTGGAAGTTTTCATATCCCTTTGGATAACTACCCCTTCTGAGACTACTTTCAAAGCATAGATCAACTACCAAGCCACGTACCGCTGTGCTCTAAAAGATATAAGTGAAGCACATAGAGAAAAAGTATCTAGCTCAAAAGATATAAGTGAAGCACATGTGAGCTGAATTGTCTACCAAAAGATATAAGTGAAGCTCGACAAAATCACGGTGTGTGCATGTCTCTCTCTCTAGGTGTGCAACAAGGATGATTGTGACACAACAAAAATAAAAGATTCCTATGATACAAGACGCTCCAAGCAAAAACACGTAACATGTGGTGAATAAAAATATATCCCCAAGTAACATTACCGATGGATTGAAGACGAGAGAGGGGATGCCTTCCCGGGGCATCCTCAAGCATAGGCTTTTACGACATCCTTGAATCTCTTGGGATGCCTTCGGAATCCCCAAGCTTGAGCTCTTGCCACTCTTTATCTTTTTGTCCAAAGAACTTCACCCAAAACTTGAAAACTTGACAACACGAAACTTAAACAGAAACTCCTGATAACATTAGTACAAGAAAGCAAACCAACACTTCCTTAGGTACTGTAGCAAACTTAAATTCTACTTGTGCTGATGTTGGGTTACTGTACTTTCAATCTTCTATTTCTAATACCCCCTGATACTATCCATAGTTTCATCAAAATAAGCAACCAACACAACAATAACAGAATCTGTTAACATCAGACCAGTCTGTAGCAATCTGTATGTTACGTATACCTCTCGTACTTCAAAAATTATTAACAATTACGACAGTCTGAAGAATTTGCGTAGAAATCAGCAGCAAAACGAATCAACTCAAAAGTTTCTGTCTTTCCCAGCATGACCAAACGATCATCCTCAAGACTAATCATAACGGTTTTGCTTGGCACAAACGCAAAGAGAAACACAAAAAACACAATCATAAAAGAATTATGAAAGTGTGGAAAACATAAAACAGAAAGAAAAAGGATAGAGTCGTTGGGTTGCCTCCCAACAAGCGCTTTTGTTTAACGCCCTTAGCTAGGCGAAAGTGATGGAATCACGTATAGTCATCTTTGGTACTCAAACCATAGGTAGCCCTCATCATAGATTCATAAGGCAATCTTATTTTCTTTCTAGGAAAGTGCTCCATGCCCTTCTTTAAAGGAAATTGGAATCTACTATTCCCTTCCTTCATATCGATGATAGCACCAATAGTCCTTAGGAAAGGTCTTCCAAGAATAATGGGACATGAAGGATTGCAATCTATGTCAAGTACAATGAAATCCACGGGTACATAGTTCTTATTTGCAACAATAAGAACATCATCGATCCTCCCCATGGGCTTCCTGACAGTATAATCCGCAAGATGCAAATTAAGAGAACACTCTTCAATCTCACGAAAACCAAGAATATCACATAAAGACTTTGGAATCGCGGAAACACTAGCACCCATATCACACAAAGCATTGCACTCATAGTTTTTTATCTTGATTTTGATAGTAGGTTCCCACTCATCCTGAAGTTTTCTAGGTATAGAAACTTCTAGTTCGAGCTTCTCTTCAAGAGATTTCATCATAGCATCTACGATATGCGCAGTAAAGGCTTTGCTTTGGCTATAAGCATGTGGACAGTTTGCAATGGATTGCATCAAAGAAATGCATTCAAACAAGGAGCAATTATCGTAATTGAATTCCTTGAAATCCAAAGTGGGAGTTTCATTACTACCCAAAATTTTGACTTCTTCTACTCCACTCTCCACACCTTTATCATCAAGATAGGTGGACTCCAAATCATCGGGGCGTTATTCAACCAAAGTGGATTCATATCCAGCCCCTCCATAAGTAGGTTTGACACGCAAAAACAAAGATTCAAGAGGAGACACACCAAGCACTTTAAGATCTTTGTGATTTGCATCACTAGAACGCACCCTTTTAAACCATTCATGTCTACCGCGAATTTGGGTGGTTCTTTCTTTGCTCTCATTCATGGAGATACGCATAGCTTTAAAAGTTTCATCCAAGTTGATCTTGGGAGGAGCACATCTAACTTTGAAAGCATTAATATCACAAGACATCCTATCAACGCTTTTAGCCAAATCGTTTATTTTGAGTAGTTTTTCCTCTATGGACGCATTGAAAATCTTTTGAGAGTAGATGAACTCTTCGATATTACTCTCTAGATCAGAGTGTAATTTCTTGTGATTTCCATAAGTGTTGCCGTAGGAATTGCCATAATTGTTAGAGTAGTTACTAGGAAAAGGCCTAGGAACATAGTTTCCTCTAAAAGCATTGTTGTTGCCAAAATTGTTCCTACCAAGAAAATTCACGTCCAAACTAGCGTTGCTACTCTCAATCAAAGAAGATAGTGGCATGTCATTAGGATCTACAGTAGCATTTCTACTAGCAGCCTAATTCATCAACTCGTCCATCTTAGCACTAAGCGAGTTAATCTCTTCTATAGCGTGCACCTTTTTGCTAGACGGCGACCTTTCAGTGTGCCCCTGAGAGTAGTTGGTCATGATATTGTCTAGGAGTTTTGTAGCGTCTCCTAACGTCATTTCCATGAATGTTCCACCTGAGGCGGAGTCCAAGATATTGCGAGAAGCGAAATTCAACCTAGCATAAAAGATTTGTATAATCATCCACAAACTCAAGCCATGAGCAGGACAATTTCTAATCATAAGCTTCATCCTCTCCCAAGATTGTGCAACGTGTTCATGATCAAGTTGCTTGAAATTCATGATATCATTAGGTAAGGAGATGATCTTAGCCGGCGGAAAATACTTGGATATGTAAGCATCTTTGCACCTATCCCAAGAATCGATACTATTTTTAGGCAAAGAAGAAAACCAAGTTTTTGCGCGATCTCGCAACGAGAAAGGAAGAAGTTTCAACTTAATCACGTCATTAACCACATCTCTTTTCTTTTGCATATCGCAAAGCTCAATGAAGGTATTGAGATGCGATGCGGCATCTTCACTAGGAAGGCCAGAGAATTGCTCTTTCATAACAAGATTCAGCAAAGCTGCACTGATTTCATACGATTCCGCACTAGTGGCGGGAGCAATCGGAGTACTAATAAAATCGTTATTATTAGTGCTCGATAAGTCGCAAAGTTTGGTGTTTTCCGACATGATGTCTTCAAGAAACAAACAAGCACACAAGCAAGCAAGAAACCGGCAAACGAAAACGGCAAGGGCAAGAGAAAACGGCGAAGGAGAACGGCGAATGAAAACGGCAAATGCGAAGTTGGGGAGAGGAAAAGAGAGGCAACTGGCAACAAAAGTAAATGCAAGAGAAGAGTTTCTGGGACCTACTTGGATAGATATTGACTTCTCCTCCCCGGAAACGGCGCCAGAAATGCTTCTGATGTCCGTTATGCTACTGCACAAAATACCTTCTAGTAGCGCCAGAAATGGGCACATTGACGACACCAGGAATCCTTATGCGTTGGTATTCCCTCGAAGCGGAGAGGTTGATGTAGCACAGCGGAGGTAAGTATTTCCCTCAGTTTGAGAACCAAGGTATCAATCCGGCGGAGGAGTATCTCAAGATCCTGCACAAACACAAAAGCTTGCACCCAACGCTATGAAGGGGTTGTCAATCCCTTATAGATTGTTTTCCAAGTGAAAACTGAAAGCAACAAAGTAACAAAGCAAAGTAAAAGCAGAGTTGTAAACGATGGATGTGAATAGACCAGGGGGCCGTAGTGTTTACTAGTGGCTTCTCTCATGAAAGCAAGTAGATGGAGGGTGAACAAATTACTGTCGAGCAATTGATAGAAATTTGCAGAGTCGTGACGATATCTATGCAATGATTATTTGTATAGGCATCACGTCCGAAACAAGTAGACCGATACTTTCTGCATCTACTACTACTACTCCATACGTCGACCGCTATCCAGCATGCATCTAGTGTATTAAGTCCTTAAGAACAGAGTAACGCCTTAAGCAAGATGACATGATGTAGAGTGATAATCTCAAACCAATGATAAAAATCCCATCTTTTTACCCTTGATGGCAACTGCTTGATGTGTGCCTTGCTGCCCTACTGTCACTGGGAAAGGTCACCACATGGCAGAACCCAAAACCAAGCACTTCTCCCATTGCAAGAATCATAGATCTAGTTGGCCAAACAAAACCCAAGACTGGAGAGACTTACAAGGATATCAAATCATGCATATAACAAATCATCAAAGAATCAAATATATATCATAGATAATCTGATCACAAGTCCACAATTCATCGGTTCTCGACAAACACACCGCCAAAGAAGATTACATCAGATAGATCTCCATGAAGATCATGGAGAACTTTGTATTGAAGATCCAAGAAAGAGAAGAATCCGTAGGTCTGAAGTGAACTACTCACGAGTCATTGGAGGGGCGATGATGATGAAGAAGAAGCCCTCCAACACCAAAGTCCCCTCCGACAGGGCACCGGGAATAGTCTCCAGATGAGATCTCGCGGAAACGGAAGCTTGCGGCGGCGGAAAAGTACTTTCGAGGCTCCCCTGATTTTTTGCGGAATATTTGGGAATTTTTAGGCCAAAGACCTAGGTTAGGGGGCGGCCAGGGAGGCCACTAGCCTGCCCACCGGCGCCTCCCCCTGGTGGCGGAGTGGGGCTTGTGGTCTCCCTGGAGCCCACCTGGCTTGGCCCAAAAGCCCCCTGGACTTCTTCCATTCGGGAAAAAATCATTTCGGGGTTTTTCTTCCGTCTGGACTCCGTTCCAAAATCAGATATGAAAAGAGTCAAAAACACGGAAAAACAAGAACTGGCACTTGGCACTGAATTAATAAGTTAGTCCCAAAAAGATATAAAAAGGTACACAAAACATACAAAGAAGGCAAGATAACAGCGTGAAATCATCAAAAATTATAGATACGTTTGAGACGTCTCAGCTGTCTCCATAGCAGGAGGTGGATGGGCCGCATCTGGCGCATCCATGTTCACCTCTGGCGCGTCCAGGGCCACGTCTGGCACGTCCAGGTTCAGTTCTAGTGCGTTGGCGACCGCCTCGGTCTCCGGTGATGCAGGGATCTCCTCGAGATCCACCGGCGCAGAGACGTCCGGCTCGGACGGCTGGGCCGCATCGGTCCTCTGGGTGCGCCTCGGGGCCGCCTCGCTAGCTGGCTCCTCCATGCAAGCGTGCGTTGAGCGGTCATCTCTAGCCGTCGTGCGCTTCTCCGCAGGCTTCTCGCCCCGGCTGGGCCGAGACTGGCCCTCGGCCATCTTCCCTGCAGCCACATCCAAGCGGCGGGCGGATTGTTCCTCATGTTCCTTCTGGGAAGCGTCAGTCGCTGCCCAGCCGGCTCGATCAGCGGCGGAGGCGGTGTCCTCCTCTACGTCCTCCGCCTCCCTGCCAAGTAGCACTTTGAGGAACAAGTCTTCATGCAAGACAAAGTAAAAAGAATGAAAGGGAACCCTTCCCCGCGACGATAGGCACTTGCCTCCTACCGCCACTAGCACGACACTTCTTAGCGCCGCCTGCTCGTGCTCTATCTGGAGGACCCGTCGCGGCTCGCTTGGGAGCCGACCTGGAAGCTGTGGCACCCTTGCCCTTCTTCCGGGACGCCTCGCCGAGCTCGGCCGCCTCGGCCTTATGGCGCCGTCCACGTGTCAGAGGCGGGCTGGTGACCTCCTCCACCCCATCGGAGTCTTCCTCGAAGGCTGCACCAGATAGGGAGGATGGAGTCTCATCATCATCCGTCCAATCAACAATGGAGGGCTTCAGATGCTCACCAGACGGCTCCGTCCCCTGCGACTCCAGCGCATCCTCCGAACCTTCGGAGGCGGAAGAGCGAGACTCAATCATGCCCTCGTCCTCGATCTCCGAGGCGTCAGACGTCACCACGTCGGGGGCATGTGGGTTGAGTGCCTGCAGCTTCTCGAACACCTGCACGATGGAGTCGGTGGCCGGCTCAAAAAGAGGACCGACTACAAGAAAAACTACAAGAACAAACGCAATGAGAGTGCTTACCATCGAAGGCGGATGGGACCTGCTGTAGGGAGCCACCCCTCACACCGAGTTCCCACTGTCGTCCATATGGGCAGTGGAAATCTGGTTCACCCCCCGCACCACCGCTCTGGCTGTGAAGCTCTTGGTGGAGGTCCGGCAGGGATCATACCGACCACTCATATGGCAGACCAGATGGGACCGCCTCTGTAGAGACAGGATTCTGCGGGAGACCATGGTGGTAAGTAGGTCACGACCAAGGAGGCCGCGTTCCTTCCGGATATCGAGGTGGGCGCCGATCTGCGCCACCTCGGGAATAGGCTTCGGATACTTCGCCCCCACTTCAACTTCGTCGGAGGATCGACATTCAACGGGGGCATGTTGAGGGCGTCGTGTGCGGGGCTGGTGTTCTTCACATAGAAGAAGCCTTTCTCCCACTGCTTGATGGATTCTTGCAGCGGCATCTGGGGGAAGCCGGACTTCGAGCGATGGTGTACCAGTGTGGCTCCGCATGGCGTCATCGGGTGAGGCCCGTCGAGCTTTTCAAGCTCGACATTGTCCATCTTCCTGGATTGCTGCTTGAAGAAGAACAACCTTTGCTAGAGGTCGAGGCAAGGCTCGATCCCCAGAAAGCCCTCGCATAGGACGGCGAAGGCCGACAGCTGAAGGATGGCGTTCGGCGCCAGGTGGTGCGGCTGCAAGCCAAAGAAGATGAGCCAGTTGGAGAAGAAGGTGCTCGCCGGGAGCCCGAAGACCGTGTAGAAGTGCTCGTCGAATATGACGATCTCTCCTTCGTGCAGCGTCGGGGCTGTCTCAGCGCCGGGGATCCGCACCAACACCAGAGAGGCCGGGGGCCGCATCCGGCGGTGGCAGAGCGGCTCTATGTGGCCGTCGCAGATATCACTGCCGAGCCAAGCTCCATGAGACAAGGTCTTCGAAGAAGAAGAACCGCTCGCCATTGCTGCGGACGACGGGTGCTCGGGAAGACTGGTGGCGTAACGGCGACGGAAAAGAAGAAGATGAAGGCAGACGGATTCTTTCTCTCTGGGCACAGGAAGGAAGAGGGCATCAATGCGGGGCGAGAACGGGGCGAATGGCCTCCTCGGTACCCCCGCATCCCATTTAAACCCCAAGAAGGATTGTGGGGAGGGGATCCGGCGCGCACGGAGCCCCACTAATCCCGTGTATTACGGGCGGTAGTGCTTCCCGAAACCCAACCGTCGCGGAGTAAATCCGCAGAGGATCCTCCGCGCGGCGGTCGTGGGGGCATCGTGGCGGGACCCACGGCCCATGCCCGGTACCGACTCCAGTAAAAACCATCATCACGTCAGGCCGGGCCTGGCATGTGGCGCGATTTTCAAAGCCTACGACAAAGCCGAGGCGTCGCTTGGATGCCAGTCGGCTTTCGAGCCGGCATTCCCTGCCACAGGCGGTGACAGGAATACGACAACAAAAAATCAAGCCGGTGAGGCCACCCGCGACGAGGCGGCGGGCCTCTCCAGCTTCGGGGACTACTGTCGGGGGGATAACCCTGGGGTAGGCTCAACGAGCCTACTCCTTTATCTCCGGCCCAAAAGGAATTACCAAGAAAAATTCTACTAGGCCCAAGTCCCGTGGCAGGCTAGGCGACACCTACCAGCTAGGGCGCGAGACGGCCAACTCTCTAGCTGGCCAGGCAACACCTGCCGGCTAGAAGCAAGATGGTTACCTCTTCCTGGCCACCTAGGCCAAGCCAGCCGGCTAGGAATAAGGCGGCCATGCCCAAGCCGGCTTGTCAAGCACGCTAGCCGGCTGGGGATCTCAAGTCACATCAGATCGTAGGTCATGACGAGACCCTACGATTAAAGGTGGCTACGCGTCAGCAAAGGTACTGGATCGGACTGCACGGCGGGTATCAGTGTCGGCAGCCACGCCACTGACCTCCCCCAGCTCTGATCCATCACCCAGCATAGTGTCGGCCGTCAAACTCTCACTTCATTACTGCACTTGGCGTGGGAACAGTGGAGGCGGCTGTACCACCTACCCATGACGAATCTCGCTGGACGACGCCGTACATACAACACGTGTCCTGCGTCAACCTTCTGCGAGAGCCTCATTGGCTAGCCGCAGGTCCCACGTCCAGACGGGACCTCGTAGCCAGCAGGCCCCTCAAGCGACAAGCCAAGACCCCCATGGGCCCTTGGCCAGCCGGTGAGGCTACCATCCGGGTCCCACTCTTGTACCCTTTATCCATATTGTAGGCCGGTGGGTTCGTCAATAAAACCCCCCGGCCCCCCTCCATGCAAAGGGTCTGTCAACTGAACACACACACACACACCAACCACATAGGAGAGGCAGAGACGAGCCGGCTGCTCCTTCTTCCTCCTCCGCAATACAGCTCGAGGAGCAACCTTGTAATGCCATCCATACATATCATACACTCCAGCAGGACTAGGGGTATTATCTATACGGAGAGCCCTGAACCTTGGTACATCGTGCGTTCCATGCTTGTACCAACCTCGCCCCTAGCACCCTCCGTTGCCACTTCCGTTCCTACCTTCTTTAGCCTACCCATGGCTCATGTTGTGAGTATTCACCGACAAGTAGTCAATCGGAACATCAATGCCCACAAACACTTTGTGTTCTACTCATGCATGTTATCTACGCATAGACTGAGCTCATGATGCCATTGTTGGTGAACTTGCATGGAAAACAAAACATTTCGTACGCACACCCAAGATCAATTTATGGAGATCAACAGCTAAGATTTGGGAAAGCATCTACATACCCTCGTAGATCAATAAGAGGAATCATTAAGAAACGTGGATGATCCAATGAAAAATTTCCCGATCAAGTGCCGAACGGACGACACCTCCGCGTTCAGCACACGTACAACTCAAGGACGCCTTCACCACCTCGATATAGAGAGCATAAGTGAAGTAGCAGCTTGAGTTCTACGACAGCACGAATGTCTGGTGGTGGTGTTCGTGGAGCTGTCCCGGCAAGGCTTCGCCAAGCGCTGCAGTGACACGAACAAGGAAGAGGAACTCCGAGAGCGAGAGGAGGTCCGTGCCATGGCTTTTTGTGGTTCGGCCACCCTCCCCCTCGTCTAGTATCTACAGGGGAAGGGAGGATGGTGGCGCCCTAGGGTTCCCCTAGGGTGGGGCGCTAGCCACCAAGCGGTGGCTTGGCCCTCAAGGAAGGAGGAGCGGCAGTCACCTCTAGGCCAGCCCACCTCCTTGGCCGCATGGTCCTTCGGTGCGAGGGGAGGCCATCCCAGGGGCTGGTGCGCCACCTCTCATAGCACATGGACCCGTCCAGGGTAGGTGGCTCCTCTAGATGGCCACGGAACACTTCCTGAACCTCCTCATAAGTCCGATATCTTTCCAAAACTCTTTAGGAACTCGAATTCCAACTTCCCATATATAAATAATTACCTCCAGACCATACCGAAGATCCTCATCCAAGACTCCAAAGATACTTCGGTCACCAACACAATAACTAAACTATATCTATATCGTCACGGAATGTTAAATGTGCAAACCCTGCGGGTTGGAAAACTATGTAGACATGCGAGAGACACCTCTATGGTAAATAACCAATAGCGGGACCTAGATGCCCATATTGGTTACTACCTATTCTACGAAGATCTACATCGGTCAAACCACGATGTCAAGGATTCAGTCAATCCCATATGTTGTTCCTCAAGATTCAGTCAATCCATCGGTATGTTACCTGCCCGAGATTCAATCATTGGTATCTCCATACCTGGTTCAATCTCGTTGATGGCAAGTCCCTTTACTCATTTAGTAAAACAAGATCCCGTTAATAACTCCTTGGTCACATTGATTGCAAGTTGTTGTGATGTTGTATTATCGAGTGGGCAAAAGATACCTCTCGCCATCATACGGAGTGACAAATCCAACTCTCGATCCATGCCAACTCAAAATACAACCTTGAAGATACCTGTAGAGCATCCTATAATCACCCAGTTACATTGTGATGTTTGATACACACAAGGCATTCCTCCGGTGATAGGGAGTTGCTTGATCTCATGGTCATAGGAATAGATCCATTGACATGTGCAAAGCAATAGCAACAAACTTAGTCATATGTCCAATGCTATGCTTACAGTTTCAGTCTTTTCCATCACATAATTCTCCTAATGGTGTGATCTGTTAATCAAATGAGAACTCATGTCTATGGCTAGAAAATCTTAAGCATCTTTGATCAACCAGCTAGTCTAGTGGAGGCATACTAGGGACACTTTGTTTTATATGTATAGACACAGATACTTGAGTTTCCAATCTATACAATTATAGCATGGATAATAAATGATTACCATGAACATGGTAATATAATTATAACCACTTTATCATTTCCTCTAGGGCATATTTGCAATACTTGGGTTGGTCGGAAGGGCCAACCAAGGCCATGTGGATCTCACTTGGTGGTGCGACGCCACCGGGGGGGATCCTATCCACTCGCTTCGCTCCACTACTACAAGAATGCCTAGTAGTGCAACCCGCCTTTGACCACCTAGCACTGCTAATGGGGCATTAGTGGCGGGCGCCCGCCCGCAACAGATAGGTCCCTAACTGTGGCGAGCGGCGTGGCCGGCCGGCCAATGTTGTCCATCTAGTGGCGGTGGCAGGCATCTATACCTATGGCAAGTCGTCCTCCTTGCCCACCAGTAATATGTGAAGTACGGGTAGTGGGCTTTTATTTCTTCTCGCCATTGATTGTTGCACCAGTCTAGAAAAAAACTCTACCATGGGAACATATATTATGTTGCCACAACAGCGTTAGCTCATACAAATAGGGGACAATTATAAATTAAATGCAAGCAAGTGAGGAATATAACTAGTGGTAATCACTGAAAGTAAGGAACGACAAGTACATTAACAACAAACTAGTTACACAAAATACATGTTCATCAACTACAAAGTGCATGACACCAAATATGTTTAGTCAAGGATTCTGTTTTGTCCGATGCAGTGCTCTAGGTAAGTATATTTTGTTGGTTTCACGCATCTTCTTTTGAGTTATTAGAGAATAGGACGGACAACAAGTGGACCTCCTTGTTTATGATAGTCGTTAACATGACTTGTAGTTCTTGGAGCACTAAGCCAGCTTTGGGCTGATTGTTTTGTACTTCTTGACCCCATTTGACGATTTTATAATGCTGATTTAACATCTTCGCACACTGTATGAGTTCTTCCATGTGAATGCATGTATAGAAGCCACATGTCATAATAGTCGGTGGTTGTTGCATACAAGATAGAGTGTTCCATTTGAAGGTAATCAATTTATTTCCACTTCATTTGTAGTTTTTTCAAACATGTGGCCTCTTGTATTATTTCAATCCAAATACAATCATCGAGAAGGTCCTTGAGGATGGACCAGTCTTTTCTGGGCTCTTTCCAAAATTGCACCTTTGTAGTCTTAGCACTAGGAGAACCTAATGGTTGATGCGCAAAAAGAATAAATATACCACACGATCATGAAAAAGTTGCAAATTTTGAGATGTGACAACATATATATATATATATGAAGGGAAGGTACATAAGTGAAAGCATAAAGAAAAATAAGGACATACTTGGGTCGGTATGGTACAAGGATGAAGTTTTTAAGCTTGTTTTGTTGCATGAAATCCAGAAGGTAACCCTTCATGAACCACCTCCTTCCTCATTTTTTTAGGTTTTCCTCCCTCATGATATAAGGGTCGACAATGGCAACATCGAAACCTATCTTTATTTTTACATGAGTTGCCTGAAAAAGTTCCCATATCCTCATTATAGAAGTTTGACTACAATAGAATCTATACATATAGAATATCTCTTTGAAATCTACATAAATTTTGGCCCGCTGAATTTTTCAAAGAAAGTATATCCCTTGGGCACCTTCGCAGTGCAATGGGTTGTGTTAAGGATGGATCCTTGATGTCACAGCCCTAGAATATAGATTGTAGTTAGTTGCATCAGTAAGCATTCATGAATGCATTCAAATCAATTTAATTCAAATTTTGGATGATCTACAAATGGGGATGACCAAACCCTAACACCAAACAACATCCAAATAGGTTCAACAAGAGAAAAATCCTGGCTACTCTATATTCAAAACAAAACCCTAGCAAGTCTATATGCAAAACAATTCATAAGTGGTGACAAATTAATGAACCAAAATGGTTTTCATAAAAGTCCATCATTTTTGATAAATGTTGGAAATAAAATATCAAGGGTGATATACATTTTCAAAATACTTTTGGCATTTTATTTTAAACTCAAAAGCCACTGAAATCAATTAATTAATTGATTTCAAATACTTCCTAGTTTTATAAAATGTTGAAACTATTTTGTGGCATTGATTATTTTTATTACTGTCACGTAATACTATTCTAGGATTTTATAAAATGATTAAATGTTTTATTAAAATCCTAAATCTAAATGCCAGAAAGAAATAAAACCAAATTAGGAAAAGAGAGAGAGGGAATTTACCTGGCGCTTACCTGGTCCAGCCCAGCCCATCAGGGGCACGGCTGTCTTCTTCCTCCTGCCAGGAGGAGAAGCAGCTGCGTGCCGACGCGCCGGCGAGCGCGGCCACGTCCCCTGGCCACCTCCTGCTTGCCCGAGCCATGCAGACGGCGGGGATGAGTACCCCATGCACGTCTCTCCCTTCTCCACCCCTCTCTGGCTCCCCTCCATCTCTCTCTCGCCCTCTCCCACCATGGCCGAGCCTGCTTGTCGCCGCCGATCGTCGTAGCCGTGGCCACGAGCCCCCTTTTAGCCCAACTGTTGTGCCCCAAAGCCCCGCTGTGCTCCTCCTCGTTCCCTGGAAGAAGGAATCAAGCCCGGAGGCCCCCTGTCATCGCCTCGCCGCCATCTTCTCCACCTCCGGCCGCCGGACCTCTCCCGTCGATTCGCTCCCTCCGGCACACCCCCGAGCCCTCGAACAACACCATCGGAACCGCCGTGAGCTCTTCATCATTTCCCCTCTCACCCCACGCTCTTCCGCGCACCGTATCCCCGTTCCCCACCAAGGCGGAGAGCTCCTCGCCGCCGGCCATGTCGTCGCCATCGCTGTGGTGTCTCTTCCACGCGCTCGAGCTGGGGATCGAGCTCCTGGAGCCGCCAGGAATGTGATGAGCCCATCAGCTGCCCTCCCCGTGCCCTGCAGCCATCACCGCGGAAGGCCGAGCTTCGGCCGCCGCTTCGGCTCGTCGCAGGCGCCTCTCCCAGCGACCCTAGCTTCTCCTGATGCCACTGCCAGATCGGCTGCTTCGCCAGCGTCCCGTAGCTACAAACCACGCCCGATTTGGTGCCGTGTAGCGCCGTTTAGGTCGTCTCCGGCGAGCCCTCTGCCGCGGGCTTGGTCGCCGGCGACCACCCTCCGGTGGGCCTCGACGTGGCCGACCATTAGGGCGTAATTAACCTCCCCTTAGTCACTGCCAGAGGGCCCCACACCTGGTCAAACCCAAATTAGGGGCTGGTCAGCGCCGGGTTAGCCCCTGGGTCACTGACCAGTGGACCCCACTGGTCAGGTTTGACCTGGCCTAGGCGTTGTTGACTGCTTACGCAGTGATGACATCACAGTGACGCAGTAATTGATTTTCTGTTTATAAAATAAATGGAGGAAATTACTAAAACTTGTAAAAATCATAAAAATTAAAATATAACTCGGATGAAAATAATTTATATATGAAAAAGTATCAGAAAAATCCAAGGAATCTGATTATGGCATTTCCATGCATGTTTGAAAAAGTTAACAACATCAAATAGGCAAAATGGTGAATAGGATAAATTTCATAATTAGTTTGGAGATGGAATTTGATACTTATTTGAATTCCACTTCAATTGTTATGACCAAACATTGGTCAATGCAAATCAGTACCCCAACATACTAACTCCGTACATGTTGGAACAATTTGTTATGAACTTCAGGTTGAATCAATTAAAAGGGTATCCGGAAAGATAACCGGCTTGAAGTGATGTTTGGATCCTAATTCAAACCAACTTCAACTTAAGAAATGATAGCCACATTAGCCCTGTCACCTTTCATTTCATGTCTTGAGCATGCATCATAGTGTTGCATTTCCGTGAAGTAATTGTTGTTCTTTCTTGTTTGTCGGTGTTGTTCCCCCTCGGTAAACGATGTCTCCGACGATGTGATCGTTGACATTGATGAAGACTCATTGCTATCTTCAGACGTGTCAGGCAAGCAAACCCCCTTGAGCATATTGAAATAAACCCACTCTCTCGCTCCTTCTCTCTTTTACTGCATTAGGACAAACAGGATTCAATTGTACATGTTATCGGTAGTTGAACCCATACCTTTGCATGACCTGATTTTGTCATAGTAAATAGTTGAAACCATTTAGCATGAGTAGCAACTGCTTGAGCCTTGATGTGCTTACTCATCCATGCTTGTTTACAATGCCTGCTAAGCTTAGAGTCGTGTCGGGTCTGATCCGTCTGGATGATGAATCGGAATGGTTGTGTTCATATCCTACAGTGTGAGAGTAAAGGTGTGAATCTGATTTGGTAAAGGTAGTGATGAGAGGCCATGTAGGAGTACATGGTGGGTTGTCTCATTGGGACCGTCCTTAAGAACTGAGTTCTGTGTATGTTATCCAAGACAAGATACTACCATGCATTGGGCCCTTAAATATGACCCCGCTCGGCTTATTAATTGCCTAGATCTCTGTCCAGGAGTTACAATTAGTTTCTGGTGTTTGTAGGAAAAGTGTTGGCGGCCGTGTTTAGCTCCGCCCGATGGGGTAGGCTTCACTACGGTAGATACACAGTGGCACGGTGTACCAAGTGGCACCCGGATGGTGGGCTTGGGAACCCTGAACGCATCGTTTGGGGCCGTAGAGGAAACCTCGGCCGGACTTCCTTGCGGGTTCAGTCTCAAATAGGCGATAAACCTGGACTAGGGTCTTGTGTGGTTAACGGTCGTGGCTGACACGCACGCCAGTGCTTCCGCTTGAAGGTTGCCGAGATGCATGACGTGCATATGGTGCTAAGTGGTGGGAGCATGTGTGAAGAAGTATACCCCTGCAGAGTGATTCAATCTGTTCGAATAGCCGCGTCCTCGGTTATGGACTACTTGGAAACATTACGTGGTACATAGACAATTTAAATGGATACTCTAAAACATGCAAGATAAGTGTGAGTGCTATGGAAGGCCTTCTCGTAGGGAGTCGAGAGTGGATCCATAGTGATGTATTGCATTGGTGAATATGTGGACACGTGTACGCTATCCCACCTCAAAGAAAGAACTTGCAGTCGTAGTAAAGGTTAGCCAAGAGTCAAAGCTGGCTTGCTGCAATGAAACCCCACAATCCTTTCATTGAAACATGATGCATATGTAGATAGTTCTGATGTAAGACTTGCTGAGTACCTTTGTACTCACGGTTGCTTTATTTATGTTTTTGCAGAGAAGACTTAGACTCATTAAAAGGTTCTACACGATGTGTTCGATGTTGACCGGAATATCTTGGGAATCCCAGACAGAGGTCTTGCTCCTTTGGTAGGGTCGTAGTAGCTTTTCAGGCTCTTCCAGCCACTTTTAGTAGATGTCTGTACCCAGACATGATTTGCTTCCGCTTGTTGTTTGTATGACTTGAGTGTCGGGTCACGAGACCCCTGTTTGTAATATCATACTATATTGGCTCTTATGAGTCTTTAATAAATGCTTGAGTCATAGAGTTATGTTGTGGTGCCATGTTGTATCTACACATATCGTGCATAATGTGTGTATGTTTGAAATGCATTATATGTGTGGGATTCGACACCTAGTTGTTTGCCTTTAGTAGTACTCTTTACAGGGAAATGCCTGTTTGTGATTCCATCGAGCCTTGGTAGTTGGATACTGCTCGGAACACATTGATTGACCGGCATGTATCCTTCTTTGTTGTTGTGTCTGTCCCCTCGGGGAAATGTCATGCGGTGTAATGGACTCCTTGTAGCTTGCTACGACTCGTCTACACACGCTGATGACCGACACCTGCCTTGCTGGGTTATGTATGCCTGTCCCTGTACGGTTGTACCGCTGGGGTTTATAACTAGTCATGTCGACCCGGATTCTTTGTCGTTTGAACGCTAGCAACATATTCATATACGTGAGCCAAAAGATGCAAACGGTCCCTGCCAAGGTAAGGTGGCAGCCGGGGAATTTACCGTGTGTGAGGCCGCAAAGTGATGTGATGTGTTACAGGCTAGGTTCTTATGACTCAGGATCGGGGTCCCGACACTTGATTATTATTATCTAGCACTAATTCCACCATTTTTTCATGTAGAATCTTCATCTCAAGCCTCACTTGCTTGTACGCTTTGTCTAGTAGCATTCTCTTACCCGAAATATAAACAAGTGCTCCTGGGTTGTGACCACATTGTTCATATGACAAGAACTGCTTCGGTGCCTTCTTTACCAATGGTCTACCATTTTCACGTGTGGTGGTAGAAGTTTCTCCCTTACTATTCATTTTCGCAAGCTTTGAATGCATGTCTATTTTTCTCACCGGTTGAATGGAAATGGCGGACATGACATCACTTCTTGGGCCACCAAATTGTCCAGTCTTGTCAAAGTAAAATTTGGTTGTTTGCAAGGTTGCGTCTTGGGAATGGGTGGCGGAGTATCATCATCTGTAGCATAATTGTAATTTTTTGATTTTCATGCACATTCTTAGCTGATACGGGGTCGCAAAGACCTAAAGGAGATCGTCTAGGTGGCGGTCCATCATTGTGGATGTTGGGAGATGTTGATGGTGTTGGTATGTCGGGGATGGTGGGAGATGGTGTACTATTTGGGGATGGGTTTTCCATTATGATATGCATCACACGCCACTTGAGGTCACCAACAAAGTATTACGAAAGGGGTTGTGGCTATTCACCCTCTTATGTATGGGAAGAATCAAAATTGTGATATTCTGGGAATACCCTAAGAAAAGAAACCTTCTGTGTGTTCTCATTTAATTTGTTGTTGTGCATGACATTACATGTTAAGACTCCAGCTTTTGCAACCTCGAACAAGTATCCATTAGTACCCACTCTAGCTAGGAGAGTGCATGGAATTTATTCCTCCAACGATTGTGGTGACCTATCATGAACATGTATGACAGTAATGACCGAGGGGCTTATGTTCTTTGTGGGATCAAGGGTTGGTGGTGTATCCAACAGTTCTGGCATATTCATCGACCTTTTTGACTGAATGTGCTTGTGAACCTCAGCCGAAAAATCAGGTAAGACTTCCTTTAACCTTTCATTGACTAACTAATATATTTTGACTTTGTCCCTTCTTAATTTTTCCGACTTAGTCATCCCTTTATTAGGGGGATAGTAGGCATGCTAGAAAGTATTGTCGGCACCAAGCTTCCAACCTCATGTCACACCGTAAGAAAGAACAATATTATGGACCGAAACGCTTATCCAGTAAGCCATCTGGCAGCCCAACAACTGAAGACAATGATTGAAGACCCACACGGAGTGAGACGCCAGAAACTTTCCTAACTTGGGAAACAAGATGAAGTTGAATTATAGTAGGTCACGGGTGCTTTTTAGACCCGGACTCTATTGTAAACTCGAGGCCTCTACCTCTATATATAGGAGAGCCCTCGAGTCAGAAATATCGAGTGAGAAACCCTCGAGAGCTAGGTTCAGCGATTTTGCATCCTTGTAATCGAGACCTCCATCAATAGAGACACCAAAGCATGCCATAGGCTTTTACCTCCATTGGAGGGGACGAACGTGGGTAAATTCGTCTCTCGTCCCTAATCAACCCCTTCGAGTGTGCACATCATTATGATGGCCTCACCACTAAGTCCATTCACGAGGACATACGTCGTGACAAAACCATGACAGTTGACACCCACCGTGGTGCTATCGCAAGGTGGACTTGAGTTCTAGGGGGAACCCGCACAGGGTTCAAGAGTTATGCGGTTGCCATGATGATCAAGAATCGTCGTAACAATCGCTACATCAACAATCCAGGTTGGTGCTCTGAGGTTGACTTAGCTAAGTATAATCCTCAGGTCCCATTTGGCCAGATCTATGCATCAGCACTCAGGTTGGACATCTAGACCACCATCATTGAGTCTACTCCGTAAGCCCAAAGTGATCGGTGTTAAGCCGGTCGTTGACACGTCCTCATCGGATTCATCCATGGACTTAGCCTTCCGGATGAGCTGGTGATCAGCGAGGATATCCTCGACAACCGTGACGTCAAGTCATCCATAGGGGCCCTTCGCTTACGGACCTGGGGCCCTTCGGAAGTAGAAGCCGCCACGAGCTAGATGAATTGCCTCGTCAAGTCACAGTCTACATGGCTGGAGGCGCGCCGGCTCCTGGTTCGTTTATAGTGGTAGCCACCAACGGTGTTGAGCGGATCGAGCAAATCGACGACTTAGGCCATGAATGATCTGGTGACTGAGATTACTAAACTCTTGGAGGGTACTGTCACCAAGGATTAGCAAGACTTCGCACAGATATGGACAAAATACAGAAGGAGATTGACGCCGAAAATACCTGGTTGGCGCAGTGGCAGGCTCGAATCTGTCATGAGTCGAAGCATTTACGATTAGATGCTTGGTGGCTTGGGCTTCGGCAAGATGGCTCTGAGGTGGTTCACCTAAGAAGGTACCAGTCGTGGTTGCCACAAATGTGATGCCGACCCACCTATTCGCCAGTTCCCGCAGACCTGGCGTTGCGCAAGACCCACCGCATGGACAGGTAGATCCGGCTCCGTCACCACCGGCTCTGCCCCCTGCGGCTCAGGTGTCACCGCAACATTTTCACAAACCGTAGGGTCACTTTTCCAACCTTCACTACTAGGAAAAAGCTTATACACAGAATCTTAGAAGTAGTGGTTGTTAAAACAAATTGCTACTGCTAAATAATAGTAGCGCGTGGATAAAAAGCTCACTACTTTTACAAAAAATAGCAGTAGCGCACTCAAGTAAACTGTGCTGCTAATATGATTCTTCTAACGTTGCTGCCATGTTTTCAAGAAACGCTCTACTACTAAGTTTTCCAGCAGCAACACATTTTTAGATAATGCGCTATAGCAAAGTAGCTATAGCGCTTGCTGAGTAAGAGCGCTACTTCTCTATTTGACTTGGCCCTGTGCGCGGGCGTCCCTCCCCCAATTCCCCATTCTTCTCACCCATGTCTCCAACTTCTCCCTCGCCGCCCCTGCTCCATCGTCGCCCTCAAAATCTCCCTCCGTTAACGTCACCGGAGCTGCCACCGGAGCCGCGCGCCATCGACACCACCGGAGCCATGCGCCCGCGGAGCCACCCTTGTAAGCTCCTCGCCGCCCGTGCCTCCCTCTCCGTCACCGGATCCACCTCGCTGCCACCAGAGCCACCCTCCATGCCACCGTCTCCCCTGAGCCACCCTCAACGCCCCTGCCTCTTGGTAAGCCCCACCCCTCCTCTCTAGGTTAATTTAGTTATGAACCCCAGAATTTACTTAAGTGAACTCTAGTTATGAATTAAGTTAGGAACCCTAATTAGAGCAATTTATATAGTACTTCGGTTATGTACTTAGTGAAAATGTTGTTAGTGAGGTTATTTTAGAGCAAAATGTTGTTAGTTAGGTTATGTTAGAGCAATTTATATAGTACTTAGTGAGAGAGGGAGAGGGCAATGTACTTAGTGAAAAAGTTGTTAGTTAGTTTATGTTAGGGCAATGTACTTAGTGAGAGAGGGAGACGGAAAGAGATGGAGAGGGAGGGGGAGGGGGAGGGAGAGTGAGAGAGATGGATAGGTAAGGCGAGGGAGAGGGAGAGGGATAGGGAGAGACATGGAGAGGGAGGGAGAGAGAGATATGGAGATGGAGATGGAAGGAGAGGGAGAGATGGATACCCAAGTGGCCTTTTGTTGTCTCTAAGGAATGAAGCCAAGTGGCCTATATTTTGCTCGAATGTTCATTCATTTTTGTTCTAGAAACATTCAGGTGCTAGATTTGTCCACTTTTTAGCAAAGGTCATGCCGAAAATTTTCGTTAATTTCGGCATGACTTGTGCTACAAACTAGGACATATCGAGTGCCCGGGATTGGCCGCACCGGGAATGAATCAATGTTCCTGCAAAATATAGTCCTTTTTATGTCATTATTTATTTTATTTTCTCAATCCCAGAAGTTGTTGTGGAAATATTTGCAATATATATGTATTGTGTTTTATTATTGTATATCTCGTGTCATACTTGCATGTTGAGAGAAAATAGGTAGTGGGAGCTAGCTAAATTAAATTGAGATGACTATTGTACAAATTATAACTAGAAAGTAACACATTAAACAATAAGAAACTTTTCTCATAGGAATTTGTCTTGACGTCGATTATGCCCGACCCGCATCCTCGTCGTCGAGTGGTCGGCGAGAACCTTCTTGATAGGCGCCCTGTTCGGGACTGGGCTTCGCCTGGCTGGCACTGGGAGGTGCTACCTTCTAGGGCGTGCACCTTCGTGAGGAATTCGGGTGTCGTCGTCAACCCGGAGCTTCTTTGGTGGCGGTCGCATGGGACACTATTGGTGCCGAGGGAGTCCGCCACCACGGAGGTGGTACATTTTTGAATCACGAAGAAAGGAAGTGTGTGACGATGAATATTGGGAGTGTGAATATTTTTGAGACTATCGGGTTATGTGTGACATGCCTTGATGTCAGCTGTCCTTCCCCTTGCAACGGCACTAGAAGAGTGTTGTTAGCACTCTCCGGCAATCGAAGATCGAAGAATGTTGTTGACGGCCCACCAGCGCGTGGGATCGTAACAGTTTTCGAGGGTAGAGTATTCAACCCAAATTTTTTGGTTCGCACGACGGGAGGTGAGAGAATACTCTCAAGTATTAGCAGCTGAATATGTCAGATTCAACCACACCAGAAAGATTAGTATCTGCCAGCAAAGTAGTAGTAGCAAAGTAGCGAGTAACGGAAGTGGCAAGGAACAGCAGTGGTGACAGCAGTAGCAAGTACGTAGCAACAGTAGCAAGCGACAGTAGTAGCAACAGTAGCAGCAGAGCAAGACAAGTAATAGCAGTAGCAACAGTAGTAACAGCAGCAGAGCAAGACAAGTAACAGCGGTAGCAACAGTACTAACAGCAGCAGTAGGACAAACTCGTAGGCAATGGGTCGGTGATTTGTTTGGATGATATTCATCATGCAACAGTTATAAAACAGAGAGATATGTGGCTAGCTCCCGTTCATCAATGTGATGTAGGCATGCATTCCGTGTGTCGTCATACGTGCTTAGGGAAAAGAACTTGCATGACATCTATTGGCCATCCCTCCCGTGGCAGCAGGGTCCAAAAGGAAACTACAGGATATTAAGGTTCTCCTTTTAATAAAGAACCGTACCAACGCATTAGCACTTGGTGAACACATGAACTCCTCAAACTATGGTCATCACCGGGAGTTGTCAGTCTGGGGTTGCCGGATCATAACACATAGTAGGTAACTACAACTTGCAAGATCGGATCTAAAACACACATATATTGGTGACAACATAATAATTTCAGATCTGAAATCATGGCACTCGGGCCCTAGTGACAAGCATTAAGCATGGCAAAGTAGTAGCAACATCAATGTCAGAACATAGTGGATACTAGGGATCAATCCCCAACAAAACTAACTAGATTACATGATAGATCTCATCCTACTCATCACCGCCCAGCGAGCCTACGAATAGATTACTCACGAACAACGAAGAGCTTCATGGAATTGGAGAGGGAAGAAGGTTGATGATGACGATGGCGACAATTTCCCTTCTCCGGAGCCCAAGACGGACTCCAGATCTGCCCTCCAGATGAAGAACAGGTGGTGGCGGCGCCTCTGTATCGTAAACGCGACGAAATCTTCTCTTTTTATTTTTTCTAGGACAAAAGGGAACTTATAGACCTGAGATTGGGGGCGGCAGAGCCCTATGGGCCCCACAAGCCTGCCCACCGCCACCAGGGGGTGGCGGAGCCAGGACTTGTGGCCCACTAGCCCACCCCCTCAGGTGGAACTTGGCGCAGATA
Source organism: Hordeum vulgare subsp. vulgare (assembly GCF_904849725.1). Classification (NCBI taxonomy): domain Eukaryota; kingdom Viridiplantae; phylum Streptophyta; class Magnoliopsida; order Poales; family Poaceae; genus Hordeum; species Hordeum vulgare. The sequence goes on from NC_058523.1 coordinate 363,821,259, forward strand.
TTTTTTATATTTTCCAAAAATGCTCCCCGTAAATTTTCAGGACATTTGGAAAACTTTGATTTCTGAACAAAAATAACACCAAGGCAATTGAGCTGAAAACAACGTCAGTCCAGGTTAGTTCCATTTAAATCATGCAAATTAGAGTCCAAAACAAGGGCAAAAGAGTTTGGAAAAGTAGATACGATGGAGACGTATCAACTCCTCCAAGCTTAAAACCTTGCTTGTCCTCAAGAAACTCAGTTGACAAACCGAGAGAGAGAGAGAAAAACTTTGACAAACTCTGTTTGATCTTGTTGTTGCAACTATGTCTAACTCATAACCAGAATTTCAGCAAGATCACAAGTTAACCACATAAGCAAATGACACAAAGGTCTCACGATAAACTAATATCAATGGCATAATCAGCTAACTAGCAAATAATAATAAGTTTCAAATACCAACACCTCAATCAAAACAACCATGAAGTAATATGAATAGGTGGTATCTCGCTAGCTCTTTCTGAGACCGCAAAACATAAATGCACAACACTTTCAAAGATCAAGGGCTGACTAAACATTATAATTCATAGCAAGGAAGATCCAGTCATAGTCATACTCAATATCAATCAAAAGCAAAGCATAAAAATGACAGAGGTGCTCTCTAATTGGGGCTTATAAAAGAGGAGGATGACTCAACAGGAAAATAAATAGACAGACCCTTCGTAGAGGGAAGTTTTGATTTGCAGAGGTGCCAGAGCTCATGCTTTGAAAATAGAGATAATAATTTTGGGTGGCATGCTTTCATTGTCAACGCAATGACCAAGAGTTCTCAATATCTTCCATGCTACTCATGCTATAGGCGGTTCCCAAACAGAAAAGTAAAGTTTTAACTCCCCCACCACCAATCAATCACACTCCTGTGCTAGCTGAATCCTCGGGTACCGTCCATACTAACATCAATCCGGGGGGAGTCTTGTTTTACAGTTATATTTTCGATTAAGCATGGAACTGGGCATTCCAATTACCGGCCCCTTTCTCGTGAATGACAGTGAATAAACATATGTCAAGGATAACACTCCTAGCATGGAAGATACCAATAGCCTCTGTCACCACATGAGCGGTTCGGGCATGCAAAACAGATTATTTCTTGAAGGTTTAGAGAATGGTACATGCAAATTTACTTGGAACGGCAGGTAGATACCGTAAATAGGTAGGTATGGTGGACTCTCATGGAAAAACTTTTGGGTTTATGGGAGTGGATGTACAAGCAATATTCTGCTTAGTACAAGTGAAGGCTAGCAAAAGACTAGGAAGCGACCAACTAGAGAGCGGCAAGAGTCATCAAGATGCAATGAGTTTGACTAACATTAAATGCAAGCATGAACAAGATATAAATCACCATGAACACGAACATCATAGAGGCTATGTTGATTTTGTTTAAACTATATGCATGAACATGCGCCAAGTCAAGCCACTTGAAACATTCAAAGGAGGATACCATCCTATCATACTACATCATAGTCATCTCAAAATCTATGTTGGCAATCAATACAAACCATTATAAGCTCTTAGCTAAATAAGCATGGCATCAGAAACTATGATCTCTAAGTTGTCGTTGCAAACATGGTTCTCTCACAACAAAGCTAAATCTGGGTCGATAAGCTAGTCATATTTACAAAAATAAAATAGATAGAGTTCATACCAGCTTTTCAGTCTCAGTCACTTCATCATATATCATCATTATTGCCTTTCACTTGCACGATCGAACGATGTGAACAATAATAAGAGCGCTCGTGCATTGGACTAAGATGAATCTGCAGGAAAACACAAAGGAGAAGACAAAGTAATATGGCTCTTTGAGAGCTAAACAGGTAAGCATGCAAGAACCACTAAACATTGAAACCAATATCTTCTACCTTGACCCAAAGAAAAAGAAAACTATTTACACGGGAAAGGTCCCAACAAGTAAAAGAAGAAAGAAAAATCTTTTTGGGTTTTCTCAAAAGGACACAAAACAAGAAAACACGAAAACTAAAACAAAATAGCATGGATAATACAGTGGCAAAGTGTAAACACCGGCTAACAAAGTGAAAGCATAAGCATGAATGTAAAGTCGGTGAGAACACGTACTCCCCCAAACTTATGCTTTTGGCCTAGCTTGGTCTACTCCCAAGGTGGGAAATAACCAGCTCCTGGATACTCCGGAGCAGACTGTGGATGCCACTGCTGTGTGAGCTCCTCTGGCTCCCACTGATAAACTGGTGTCTGGTACTCGACTGGCCGCTCGGGTATGGGCTCCTGTGGTTGGGCCAAGCCCCAATATGTGTTGATGTCCGAGGGCATAATAGTGTAACTGCTGCATGAAGACCGAACAAAAAAGGAGGAGGCAAAGTAATAGTCTCTCGAGTACCCTGACTAAATACCAGGTGATAAATCATCTGTCTACTAGAATCTCTATCCAGAAAATCATGGCGAACCATGCTGTCATAATCTAGATATTTCTCAGGGAGAAGCATCTCTCCTTCCTCTCCCAGTCAAAAGGGTATCTCAAAGTGACTGGCAAGACGGGAAGCGTAGATACTTCCATAGACGACACCCTTGGAACGGTTGATGTTCAACCGCTCGGCCACTATAGCACCTAGGCTATATGTCTTATCATTATAAAGGCCCTCGCACAAAACCGCAAGGTCTAGAGAACTAAGTGATCCAGCCTCCGCACGGCCAATCAAACATTTTCCCACAAATAATGAGAAGTACCGAAGAACAGGAAAATGTATGCTAGCAATTCTAGCTCGAGACACTCTTATCTCCTCTCCAACAGCAATAGAACCAATGAAATCATCCAAGTCCCATGGACGAGGGTCACGGATATCCCCAACATAAGGTAATTTGCATACATTGCAAAAATCCTGCAGCGTCATGCACTAGGGGACATCGTATATCATGAACTCAACAATGGGAGCATTCTTCCTCGGATAAAAGTTCAAGCTTTGAACGAAAATATTGGTGAGGAGGAGGTATTGTGAGCACTTATCTTCAGCGAACGCAGTAAGACCTGCCTTCTCCACCAAGTAATAAAAGTCTTCGTAAAGTCCGGTGGCGCGGAAAAATTCATCACTTAGCCACTCGCACGCTCGAACTTCCGTGACTCGAGGAACTACGTACTTAGGGTGGTTCTTCTCATCCTCCTTGTGGTTACGGCTTGAAGAGCCTCTCAAGAACCTATTTATCTTTCCCTTTTTCTAGCTCGGAAAAATTCTGAAATTTTTCGAGACTTCGAAAGAGAAGTGAACAAAGATTAACCCAATTTGTAGCAACTACTCCTACTAGTGCCTAGAGACCGTATCACGCGCTAAAACTACTTGGGACCAGCTAAAATCAACATTTCTAGCTCAAGAACAGGGTCACCAAGGTAGCAAGAATATGAGAAGGATAAAGCACTAGAGAAAAAACTAATTGGACCAATGGAGGAGTCACTTACCAAGGAGTAATTTCCCCAAAACGGTTCGGAGAATGGTGCTTTGAGCAAGGAGATCGAAAATCACACCCAAATGAGCAAGAACACGGGTTTGAGCTGCAAAACAATTTTTTCTCGAGGTGGAAGAATAGGCTGGGAGCTGGAATGAGTGGAGGGGGTCCCTGTGGGCCATACAAGCTTGCACTCCGCCACCAGGGGGTGGCGGTGGCAGGGCTTGTGGCCCACTGGTCTGGCCCCCAGGCCAGCTCTCAGGCCCAGTAATTTTCAAAAATTCCAGAAAAAATTATACTAAATTTTCAGGACTATCGGAGAACTTTTATTTTTGAGGTATTTTTCTCCGGGACGCTAAAACAGAAAACAGGAAAAGCTAAACTAATTCTACCATTTTTCTTCCAAGCAAAAGAAAATGAAAGCTTAAAACAGAGGTATGTGACTCTTTGATTCATCTGTTTCATGCTCATCGAAAGAAATCCGTCAATGGGGTTGATCAAGTCCTCGTGACAAAACCTTCTCGAATCGCAAGAGAGAACGGAGAATTTTCGAATAGCCACCAAGTCACCTCAATGGGGATATGTATCTCCCCAACAAGCAAATCATACTTCATCTTGACACGAGGAATAGGGCATTCAAAGCTCCCAGTGAGAATCGACGAAGTCTTTTCGATAGCATTGATGCAATGTACTTGATATCGTTTCTTCGGAAAGTGCAGTGTGTGCTCATTACCATTGACATGGAAAGTGACATTGCCTTTGTTGCAATCTATAACAGCCCCTGTCGTGTTTAAAAAGTGTCTTCCGAGGATGACAGCCATGGCATTGTCCTCGGGAATATCCGAGATAACAAAGTCTGTTAAGATAGTGGTGTTAGCAACCACAACAGGCACATCCTTGCAAATGCCGACAGGGAAAGCAGTTGATTTGTCGTCCATTTGCAGAGAAATTTCAATGGGTCTCAACTTATCCAATTCAAGTCTACGATAAAGAGAGAGCGGCATAACACTAACACCGGCTCCAAGGTCAGATAAGACAGTTCTTACGTAGTTTCCTTTAATGGAGCAAGGTATAGTGGGCACCCCGGGATCACCAAGTTTCTTAGGAGTTGCACCTTTGAAAGTGTAATTGGCAAGCATGGTGGAGATCTCAAGATCTGGTATCCTCCGTTTGTTAGTCATGATATCTTTCATGTACTTGGCATACAGAGACATCTTCAGCATATCAGTTAACCTCATCTGCAGAAAGCTGGGTCTTATCATCTCAACGAAACGCTCAAAATCCTCATCATCCTTTTTCTTGGATGGCTTAGGAGGGAAGGGCATAGATCTCTGAACCCATGGCTCCCTTTCTTTACCATGCTTCCTAGTATCGAAGTCATTCTTATCGTATTTCTTAGGTTGTGGGTTATCAGGATTAACCGTAGGTTCAATCTCCACATCCTCATCATTGCTAGGTTGAGCATTATTATGAACATCACTGTCCATATTGTCACCAAGTTCATGTTCATCACCAGATTGTGTTTCTACATCAGACGCAGAAATATCATTAGGTTCTTCAGGTGTGATAGTATTTAGTGAACTGACGTGTAGGTTTCTATCATCCTTCTTCTTCTGCTTAGGATGACTAGGTGTATCAAGATTGATTCCTTGAGAATCTTGATCAATTCTCTTAGGATGACCTTCAGGATACAAAGGTTGCTGAGTCATTTTGCCTCCTCTAGTAATGACTCTGACAGAGTTGTCATTTAATTCATTTAGCAAGTCATTCTGAGCTTTAAGTATTTGTTCTACCTGAGTAGTAATCATAGAGGCATGTTTACTCAGAAGCTTCAGATCATTGACATTTCTGTCTACACAAGCACTTAAATGGCTAAGCATAGGAGTACTTTGTTCCAAGTGTCTGCTAACATAATCATTGAAACTCTGTTGTTTGGCAACAAAGTTGTCAAATTCATCAAAGCATATGCTAGCAGGTTTATCAAAAGGAATATCACTCTCATCAAACCTACGCAGAGAATTCACTTCTACTACCTGTATCGTGTTATCGAGACCATGGATCTCTTCGATAGGTGGTAGATTTTTGACATCTTCAGATCTAATGCCTTTCTCTTGCATAGATTTCTTGGCTTCTTGCATATCTTCGGGACTGAGGAATAGAATACCTCTTTTCTTCGTAGTTGGCTTAGGAGGTGGTTCGGGAATAGTCCAAGCATTATCGTTGATCAAGATGTTATTCAGTAGGGTATCAGCTTGTTCTACAGTTCATTCCCTAAAAACACAACCGGCACAACTATCTAGGTGGTCTCTAGAGGCATCGATAAGTCCGTTATAGAGGATATCAAGTATCTCGTTCTTCTTAAGAGGGTGATCAGGCAAAGCATTCTGTAGCTGGACGAGCCTCCCCCAAGCTTGTGGAAGACTCTCTTCTTGGAGTTGAGCAAAGTTGTATATTTCCTGCAAGGCAGCTTGCTTCTTATGGGCAGGGAAATATTTCTCACAGAAGTAATAGACCATATCCTAGGGACTACTCATAGATCTAGGAGCAAGAGAGGTGAACCAGGCTTTAGCGTCATCCTTTAGAGAGAAAGGAAACAACTTAAGGATATAATAGTGATGGATCTTCTCCTCAATAGTAAAAAGGGTGGCTATATCGTGTAGTTTGGCAAGATGGGCTACGACCATGTCAGACTCATAACCGTGAAAAGGATCAGATTCGACTAGAGAGATTATCTCAGGATCGACAAAGAATTCATAATCCTTATCGGTGATAAAGATAGGTGAAGTGGCAAACTTCGGGTCGTATTTCATCTTAGCTTTCAGAGATTTTTCCTTCCACTTGACAAGTAATTTCTCAGCGTCATAGGCATCCTTACATGCAAGAAAATCCTCACCTATCTCTCCCTCCATAACGTAACCCTCAGGTATATCAGGCAATTCATATCTAGGAGAGTTAGATCTAGTAGGAGCAAAAGCATGTTCTATCTCAATAGTATCGGCAGTATCAGAAGCATCACAAGCATTGGCAGTAACTCTAGAAATTTGAGCATCAAGGAACACCCCTAGTGGAACATCAGGCAAAGTAGTATCTCTAGCAGTATCAAGCATAGCATCATCAGGCACAGCATCTCTAGCAGTATCAAGATAGCATCTCTAGCAATATCAGGCAAAGCAGTATCAGGCATAGTATCTCTAGCAGTATCAGGCAAAGCAGTATCAGGCCCAGGCGACATATCAAGATTTCTAGCAGGAGGTGATGTCGCAAACTTACTCATAACTGAAGGTGAATCAAGTGCAGAGCTAGATGACAATTCCTTACCTTCCCTCGTAGTTGAGGGCAAGACTTTGGTTTTCGGATCCTTCAGATTCTTCATAGTGATCAGCAGATATAAATCCCAAGTGACTCAGAGAATATAGCAATACCTCCCCTGCAACGGCGCCAGAAAAATGCTTGATGTCAGTTGTGCTTCCCCTTTGCAACGGCACCAGAAGAATGGTGCTAGCACTCTCCGGCAATTGAAGCTAGAAGAATGTTGTTGACGGCCCACCAGCGTGTGGGATCGTAGCATTTTTCGAGGGTAGAGTATTCAACCCAAATTTGTTGGTTCGCACGACGGGAGGTGAGAGAATACTCTCAAGTATTAGCAGCTGAATATGTCAGATTCAACCACACCAGAAAGATTAGTATCTGCAAGCAAAGTAGTAGTAGCAAAGTAGCGAGTAACGGCAGTGGCAAGGAACATCAGTAGTGACAGCAGTAGCAAGTAGCAACAGTAGCAAGCGAAAGTAGTAGCAACAGTAGCAGCAGAGCAAGACAAGTAACAGCAGTAGCAACAGTAGTAACAGCAGCAGAGCAAGACAAGTAACAGCGGTAGCAACAGTACTAACAGCAGCAGTAGGACAAACTCGTAGGCAATGGGTCGGTGATTTGTTTGGATGATATTCATCATGCAACAATTATAACACGGAGAGATATGTGGCTAGCTCCCGTTCGTCAATGTGATGTAGGCATGCATTCCGTGTGTCGTCATACGTGCTTAGGGAACAGAACTTGCATGACATCTATTGCCCATCCCTCCCGTGGTAGCGGGGTCCAAAAGGAAATTATGAGATATTAAGGTTCTCCTTTTAATAAAGAACCGGACCAACGCATTAAAACTTGGTGAGCACATGAACTCCTCAAACTATGGTCATCACCGGGAGTGGTTCCGGTTATTGTCACTCCGGGGGTGCCGAATCATAACACATAGTAGGTAACTACAACTTGCAAGATCGGATCTAAAACACACATATATTGGTGACAGCGTAATAATTTCAGATCTGAAATCATGGCACTCGGGCCCTAGTGACAAGCATTAAGCATGGCAAAGTAGTAGCAACATTAATCTCAAAACATAGTGGATACCAGGGATCAATCCCCATCAAAACTAACTCGATTACATGATAGATCTCATCCTACTCATCACCGCCCAGCGAGCCTATGAATAGATTACTCACGAACGACGAAGAGCTTCATGGAATTGGAGAGGGAAAAAGTTTGATGATGACGATGGCGACGATTTCCCTTCTCCAGAGCCCAAGACGGACTCCAGATCTGCCCTCCAGATGAAGAACAGGTGGTGGCGGCGCCTCCATATCGTAAACGCGATGAAATCTACTCTTTTTATTTTTTCTGGGAAGAAAGGGAACTTATAGACCTCGGATTGGGGGCGGTAGAGCCATGTGGGCCCCACAAGCCTGTCCGCCGCCACCAGGGGGTGGCGGAGCCAGGGCTTGTGGCCCACTGGCCCGCCCCCTCAGGTGGAACTTGGCGCAGATATTTTTCATACTTTCCAAAAATGCTCCCAGCAAATTTTCAGGACGTTTGGGGAACTTTGATTTCAGCACAAAAATAACTCCAAGGGAATTCTTCTGAAAACAGCATCAGTCCAGGTTAGTTCCATTCAAATCATGCAAATCAGAGTCCAAAACAAGGGCAAAAGAGTTCGGAAAAGTAGATACGATGGAGACGTATCATGCCTCACCTGCGAGACGAAAGATTCTTCATCATGAAGCTTGACAAGACCTTCGAAGTTTCTTTGGTACGCAACGATGCCAACTATTTTTTCGTAATTAAGCATGCATGACTTATGTTTCTTTGCTTCAACGTGTAATTTCTATATTATATAATTTGACTAGTTCCTCCCTTGCCATGCAAGAAGGTATGTGTTGGAGAGGCTCGATTTCGAAGACCACGCGAGTATGGAGACGAGGAGAGCTAACCTGAGGACTATACATGCTCACACATTTGTGATTAAAGTAATGAATTCAGTTTGTAACACAAAAATAGGGTTCCCAAATTGGGAAGATCTTTGCAAGGCATATGGATTTCAAGAGGGTACAGAAATAACCTTCGATCTTCGTCCTGAAGATAATATGCCATGTAACATCGACATTTGGGTTGTTGTCGATATGCTTCCTGTTTTACCTCCATGTGAGTTCCTCAACCATATTTGTCAAGTAATTTTCATTCTATATTTTAAAATATTTGGTCTTCATCCATGTAATAAATTCGTTAAATTATAATTTATAACTTATTTCGTTTCTTTGAGTGAATTACGGAAATTAATTGACATGACACAGTACAGGTATGGATCACATCTAACTTGGGAGGAGAAGGATGTTTGATATGTCCATTTTGCAGCATGCTTTAATATATATATATATATATATATATATATATATATATATATATATATATATATATATATATATATATTGCATTATGGGCTGTTAATACACATTATGGTACAATACTTATGCCTTTTCTCTCTTATTTTACAAGATTTACATGAAGAGGGAGAATGCCGGCAGCTAGAATTATGGACTCGAAAAGGAGCAAATCTAAGAGACGTATTATGCACAGCTCCAAAAGTCCTAAAAACATACGAAGAATTGTTTTATAATATAGAAAAAATAATGAGCGAAACAAGTACCGAAGGGGACCCACCAGGTGGCCACAAGCGAGGGGGCGCGACCTACCCCCTTGGTCGCGCCTTGTAGGCTTGTGGGCCCCCTTGCAGGCCTCCGGTGCCCATCTTTTGCTATATGAACGGTTTTGACCTGAAAAAATCATATCAGAGCTTTCGTGACGCGACACTACAGTCTCGAGGCGGAACATCGACAAAACCAATCCAGAGCTCGAAGGGCGAAATCGAAGCCATCGTCATCACCAACGATCCTCTCATCGAGAGGGAGTCAATCTCCATTGGCATCTTCATCAGCACCATCTCCTCTCCAAACCATAGTTCATCTCTTGTATCTGATGTTTGTCTCAAAACCTTAGATTGGTACCTCTGTGTTGTTAGTAGTGTTGATTACTCCTTGTAGTTGATACTAGTTGGTTTATTTGGAGGAAGATTATATGTTCAGACCCCTAATGATTATTAATACTCCACCCATCATGAATATGAATATGCTTTGTGAGTAGTTACGTTTGTTCTTGAGGACATGGGATAAGTATTGTTATAAGTAATCATGTGAATTTGGTATTCGTTTGATCTTTTGATAACTTATATGGTGTCTCTCCTCTAGGGGTGTCATGTGAACGTCCACTACATTACACTTCACCATTATTTGGGCCTATAGGAAGGCATTGAGAAGTAATAAGTAGATTATGGGTTGCTAGAGTGATAGACGCTTAAACCCTAGTTTATGCGTTGCTTCGTAATTGGCTGATTTGGATCCATATGTTTAATGCTATGGTTAGATTTATCTTAGTTCCTATTTCGTAGTTGCATATGCTTGCGAGATATGTTAATCATAAGTGGGAGGTTTGTCCAAGTAAGGGAAGCACCCAAGCACCAGTCCACCCACATATCAAATTATCAAAGTAACGAACGCGAATCATATGAGCATGATGAAAACTAGCTTGACGTAAATTCCCATGTATCCTCGGGAGCGCTTTTCTCTATATAATAGTTTGTCCAGGCATGTCCTTTTCTACAAAAACGATTGGGCCACCTCTCTACACCTTAGTTAAAATTGTTACTTGTTACCCATTACAAATTGCCTTATCACAAAACTATATGTCATCGATAATTTCAGTTCTTCCAGAGAATACCTTACTGAAAACCGCTTGTCATTTCCTTCTGCTTCTCATTGGGTTCAACGTTCTTACTTATCGAACGGACTACGATAGATGCCCTATACTTGTGGGTCATAAAGATCTTTTCTGGCGTCGTAGCCGAGGAGTGAAGCACCTTTGGTAAGTGGAACTTGGTAAGGAAAAAATTATATATTGTGCTGATATTTACTGTCACTTGTCACTATGGAAAATAATCCTTTGAGGAGCTTGTTAGGGGTATCTTCACCCCGACCAGAAGCACAAAGAGATGCTCCTGAAGCTGCTGCACCTACTAAAAATATTTATTATAAAATTTGTTTAGGTATGATAGAAAAACTGCTAGCTAATCCTTATGGAGGATATGTAACACTACATCCCGATTTGCACCTAATTTATGTGGATGAAGTTTGTGGATTATTTAAGCTTGCAGGTTTGCCTGAGGATGATGTCAATAAGAAGTTATTTCCTTTATCTTTTAAGTAAAAGGCATTGACATGGTATAGGCTATGTGGTGATATTTGATCATGGAACTACAACCGATTAAAATTGGAATGTCATGAGAAGTTTTATCCTATGCATCTCGTTCATCATGATCGGAACTATATCTATAATTTTTGGCCTCGTGAAGGAGAAAGAATCACTCAATCTATGGGGTGGCTTAAGTCAATGTTATATTTATGCCCCAATCATGAGCTCCTAAGACAAATTATTATTCAGAATTTTTATGATCGGCTCTCTCGTAATGATCAATCCATGCTCGACACTTCTTGTGTTGGTTCCTTTATGAAGAAAGATAATGAATTCAAATGGGACTTATTGGAAACAATTAAACGCAACTCTGAAGATTGGGAACTTGACGAAGGTAATGCTTCAGGTATAAGCCGTAAGTTTGATTGTGTTAATCTTTTATAGACACTCATGCTTTTCGTGATTTTAGCACTAAATTTGGACATGACTCATGTTGTGAATCTTTTGCTACTCATGTTGATCTCCCCAAGGAGAAGTGGTTTAACTATCATCCTGCCATTGAAATTAAAGTGGTAGAACCTAATAAAGTTGAAGAAGAAACTATTATTCACAATCCTAATCATGTTATTCCTACTGCTTATATTGAGAAGCCACCCTTTCGTGTTAGGATAAAGGAAGATGCTAAGGCTTCAAGGTTCGTATGAGTTCTACTAGAACACCTATACCTCCTGAGAAAATTAAAGTTGAACCTAATATTACTATGGTCAAAGATATATTGGTTGATAATATTTCACTTTTCTGATGAAGCGGCTAGAATTCCTAGACCTGATACTAAGGGTAAACATAGACCTATTGTTGGCGTTCCTGTTGTTTCTTTTAAAATAGGAAATCATTGTTATCATGGCTTATGTGATGTGGGTTCTAGTGTGAGTGCAATTCCCTTTACCTTATACCAAGAAATTATGAATGATATTGCACCAGCCGAATTAGAGGAAATTGATGTTACCGTCAAGCTTGCTAATAGAGATAACATTTCACCAATTGGGATTGTTAGAGATTTTGAAGTCTTGTGTGGGAAAATAAAGTATCCTACTGATTTTCTTGTTCTTGGTTCAACATATGATTATTTTTGTCCCATTATATTCGGTAGACCCTTCTTGAATATTGTTAATGCTAAGATTGATTGTAAAAAAGAAACGGTTATTGTAAGTTTTGGGGATGCATCTCATAAGTTCAATTTCTCTAAATTTCATAGACAACCCCATGACAAAGAATTGCCTAGTAAACATGAAATTATTGGTCTCGCTTCTATCACTGTGCCTCATACCGATCCATTAGAAAAATATTTGCTAGACCATGAAAATGATATGCATCTGAATGAAGGGAATAAAATAGGTAATATTTTCTTTGATCAGCAGCCTATTTTGAAACACAACCTACATGTTGAAATACTCGGGGATCCTCCTCCACCAAAGATTGATCCCATGTTTGAGCTTAAACAATTACCTGATACTTTGAAGTATGCATATCTTGTTGGAAAAGAGATATATCCTCTTATTATTAGTGCTAACCTTTTAGAGCATGAAGAAAAGAGATTATTGAAAACTCTGAGGAAGCATCGTGCCGCTATTGGATATACTCTTGATGATCTTAAGGGCATTAGTCCCACTCTTTGTCAACACAAAATCAATATGGAGCCCGATGCTAAACTAGTTGTTGATCACCAACGAAGATTAAATCCTAAAATGAAGGAAATGGTAAGAAATGAAATACTAAAGCTTCTAGAGGCAAGTATGATTTATCCTATTGTTGATAGTAGATGGGTTAGTCCCGTTCATTGTGTCCCTAAAAAGGGAGGTAATACCGTTGTTCCTAATGATAAATATGAATTGATCCCACAAAGAATTGTTAGAGGATATAGAATGGTAATTGATTTCAGGAAATTAAATAAAGATACATGGAAACATCATTACCCTGGTTTCGTGACGCGGCGCTAGATCAAATGCATGAAGTACTATCCGAACATACACATTTTTGCTTTCTAGATGGTTACTCTGGTTTCTCCCAAATATATGTATCAAAAGAGGGTCAAGAGAAGACCACTTTTACTTGCCTTTTCGGTACCTTTGCTTATATACATATGCCTTTTGTTTTATGCAATGCAATTTCTACCTTTTGAAGATGTATGATGGCTATATTCTCTGACTTTTGTGAAAAGATTGTTGAGGTTTTCATGGATGATTTTTCCGTTTACAGAACTTGTTTGGATGATTGCTTGAGCAACCTTGAACGAGTTTTGCAGAGATGTGAAGAAACTAATCTTGTCTTGAACTAGGAGAAGTGCCACTTTATGGTTAATGAAAGCATCGTCTTGGGACACAAAATCTCTGAAAGAGGTATTCAAGTTGATGCTATTGAAAAAATGCCATGTCCTTGGTCATGCTGGTTTTTATAGGAGATTTATTAAAGTCTTCTCTAGAATTTCTAAGCCTCTCACTAATATTTTGCAAAAGGATTTTCCATTAGTTTTTTATGATGATTGTGTAGAAGCATTTGAAATTCTTAAGAAAGCCTTGATAACTGCATTGTTGTTCAACAACTTGATTGGAACCTACCCTTTGAAATTATGTGTGATGCTAGTGTTTATGTTGTTGGTGATGTTCTACGACAAAGAGTTTATAAGAAATTAAATGTCATCCATTATGGTAGTAAAATTCTAGACAATCATCAAAGAAACTACGCTACCACTAAAAAGGAATTTTTCGCAGTTTTGTTTGCTTACGATAAATTTAGACCTTATATTGTTGATTCCAATGTAACTGTTCACACTAATCACACTGCTATTAAGTACGTGATGGAAAAGAAAGATGTGAAGCCTATACTTATTAGATGGTTCCTTTTGCCACAAGAATTTGATGTGCATATTATTGACAGAAAGGGCGATGATAACCTCGTAGCAGATAACTTGTCTTGATTAGAAAATGTTCTTGATGACCCACTACCTATTGATGAAAGCTTTCCTGATGAACACCTAGCTATTATAAATGCTTCACACAATGCTCCTCGGTATGCTGATAATGCTAATTACATTGTTGCTAAATTTATACCGCCTAGTTTCACATAACAACAAAAGAAAAAGTTCTTCTATGATTTAAGACATTACTTTTGGGATGAACCACACCTTTATGAAGAAGGAGTAGAAGGTATTATTATACGTTGTGTACCTCCGCATGAACATGGACAATTCCGATACAAGTGTCATTCCGAGGTCTATGGAGGACATCACGTTGGATATAGAACTGCCCACAAGGTAGTACAATCTTGTTTTTATTGGCCTACTCTCTTCAAGGATGCTTGTAAGTTTGTCTTGTCTTGTGATGAATGTTAAAGCATAGGTAATATTAGTAGACGTCGGGAAATGCCTATGAATTACTCTCTAGTTATTGAACCGTTCGATGTTTGGGATTTTGATTATATGGGACCTTTTCCAAAATCCAACGGGTATACTCATATGCTAGTTGTTATTGATTATGTTACTAAGTGGGTAGAAGTTATTCCCACTAGTAGTGATGATCATATCACCTCTATTAAAATGTTGAAAGAAGTTATTTTCCCTAGATTTCGAGTCCCTAGATATTTAATGACTGATGGTGGTTCACACTTTATTCATGGTGCTTTCCGTAAATTTCTTGCTAGGTATGATGTTAATCATAGAGTTGCATCTTCTTATCATCCTTTATCTAGTGGGCAAGTAGAATTGAGCAACAAATAGATAAAATTGGTCATGCAAGAGACCATTAATAGATCTAGAAAGAATTTGTCTAAGAAACTTGACGATGCATTATAGGCTTATAGAACCGCTTACAAAAAGCCTATGGGTATGTCTCCTTATAAAATGGTTTATGGTAAAGCATGCCACTTACCTCTAGAGCTAGAACCACTACAGGAATTAGCTTCTTTGTCATCTGCCATCACAGACGGCAAAGAGTATATCACGGACGGCAAAGACAATATCACAACCGGCAAAGAATCTCACGATCGACAAAATTTCTGCGTCAGCCTACAACGGCATTGCAGCTTCTTTGCCGTATGTCTCACCGAAGCGGATGGCAAAGAGCTTTGCTGTCAGCTTTTCATAAGAGCAGTCGGCAAAGTGGTCGAGACGGCAGCCGACAAGTGTTGCCTCCGTTAGGGGCTAACGGAGGCTTTGCCGTCTACCTCCCCTCTTCTGTGCCGTCTGCCAACCCCCTTTTCTTTGTCGTCTGCCTCCCCCTCCTCCTCCCCCCTCCTCTGTGCCGTCTGCCTCCCCCTCTTCTTTGCTGTCAGCCTCCACCTCCTCCCCCCTCCTCTGTCCCCTCTTCTTTGCCGTCTGCCCCCCTGGAAGCAGACGGCAACGATACTATATGGCCAGCTGCTACTCCCCAGGTTGCACAGCTGGGCGCCACGTGGCACCTTTCC
This sequence comes from Hordeum vulgare subsp. vulgare, assembly GCF_904849725.1. Classification (NCBI taxonomy): domain Eukaryota; kingdom Viridiplantae; phylum Streptophyta; class Magnoliopsida; order Poales; family Poaceae; genus Hordeum; species Hordeum vulgare. Next base: position 363,836,735 of record NC_058523.1, read on the forward strand.
CGTCGGTCAGTTGATGGCAAAGGCCGTTGCCATCAGCTGGCAGACGGCAAAGAGCCTACATCGTCACATTTTTGTATATTTTTTCTATTTCACAGCACATATACATATAATTCATAGCACATATATGATAAATAGGTCACAACACATATATGATATACATATAAAACTCATCAATGCCATTTGTTCATCAACGTACATCCCATATATCAAAAGAACCAACACATACAAAGTTTCATCCATATATACATACATATAGTTGCACATATATTGTTCATCCATATATACATCACTACAGGAATCTGCTTCTTTGTCGTGTGCCATCATAGACGACAAAGACTAAATCCCGGACGGCAAAGAGAATACCACAGATGGCAAAGAATCTCACGGCTGGCAAAATTTCTGCGTCAGCCTACGACGGCATAGGACCTTCTTTGCCGTCTGTCCCCCCAAAGCGGACGGCAAAGCTCTTTGCCGTCAGCTTTCCATGGGAGCAGTCGGCAAAGTGCTCGAGACGGCAGCCGACAGGCGTTGCCTCCGTTAGGGGTTAACGGAGGCTTTGCCGTCTGCCTCCCCCTTATTCTTTGCCGTCTGCTCCCCCTTATTCTTTGTCGTCTGCCTCCTCCTCCTCACCCCCTCCACTCTTTGCCGTTTGCCTCCTCCTCTCCCCCTCCTCTGTGCCCTCTTCTTTGCCGTCTTCCCACCCTGGAGGCAGACGACAAAGAGTCTATATAGACACCCCAGGATGCACAGCTGCGTGCCATGTGGCACCTTTGCCATCTGCCAGCTCATGGCACAGGTCTTTGCCATCAGCTGGCCGATGGCAAAGAGCCCATATAGTACCTGTTTTTTTTTGTTTTATATTATTTCACAGCACATATATAAATATATTTGGCAGCACATTTATATAATTCACCACACATATATGATATATAGTTCACCACACATATATTTGCCAACACATATATATATAATTCACCACACATATATGATATACATATAAATCAATGTACATCCCCATATATCGCAAGAACCAACATACAAAGTATTGCACTGTTAATCTATATATACATATACATATAGTTCGACATTTTTCATCAACTCAAATGAAAACTAGATGATATACATATAAAGTTCATCCATCGACATTGTTCAACTCCATGAATGCCAGCTTCCATGCATGTAGTATATCCAATCTGCAAAAATGTGAATAAGAAAGTCAGAAGAAGAACAAAATATGATGTTTTTGAGCTAATTATGTCATTTTTAGCGGAAAACAAGCTAAGAATATAATATTCATGAGCTAACCAAGGTTCTTATGCCATTTTTAGCTTATTATGGCATTTTGGAGCTAAATGGGTTAATTATGTCATTGTTGGGGAAATTAAAGCAAGGATAATATGAAAGAGGAGAAGAAAGAGGAGGAGGAGGAGAAGAAGAAGAAATCAAGAAGAAGGAGGAGAAGGAGGAGGAGGAGGAGGAGAAGGACTAGAAGGTTCTTGGCCTTCTCCTCCTCCTCCTCCTCCTTCTCCTTCTTCTCTTCTTCTTCTTCTTTATTTCTTTCTTTTCATTTTTCCTATTTATTATCCTCTTCTCCTCTTGTTGGAGCTAAATTACCTAATTATGTCTTTTCAGAGCTATATGGGCTAATTATCCCATTTTAGAGGAAAACAAGCTAAGAATATAATATTCATGAGCTAACCAAGGTTCTTATGC